>NC_047588.1:28565455-28874013 GCF_011004845.1 Esox lucius | reverse complement strand
ACTACTGTACGAGCTGCCCTGTTCAGCGTTCTCACTGAGGTACACATTTATCAGTCACTACTGTACGAGCTGCCCTGTTCAGCGTTCTCACTGAGGTACACATTTATCAGTCACTACTGTACGAGCTGCCCTGTTCAGCGTTCTCACTGAGGTACACACACCTTTGTCAGACAGCCAAACATCTAGATCTGGGTGACATCATTGTCCCCTCTACAGGATGGCATTGCCTTACCTCTGATTCCACCAATCAGAGCAGAGCAGGAAGTGGAGATCTATGCGCCCCTCACCCTGCGGCCCTGTATCTTCGTGTTTCCCTGGCAACCTGAGGGACCACTCTATCAGCACCACATGAAGGTGTGTCTGTATCAGAGACGGGGGTATTTATCACTGGTTCATGACCTGTGTCTTTATATGTGTGGACAGGTTGAGTGTCTGATCATGACATATCTGTGTGTGTGTGACAGGTTGAGTGTCTGATCATGACATATCTGTGTGTGTGGACAGGTTGAGTGTCTGATCATGACATATCTGTGTGTGTGTGTGACAGGTTGAGTGTCTGATCCTGACATATCTGTGTGTGTGTGGACAGGTTGAGAGTCTGATCATGACATATCTGTGTGTGTGGACAGGTTGAGTGTCTGATCATGACATATCTGTGTGTGTGTGACAGGTTGAGTGTCTGATCCTGACATATCTGTGTGTGTGTGGACAGGTTGAGAGTCTGATCATGACATATCTGTGTGTATGGACAGGTTGAGTATCTGATCATGACATATCTGTGTGTGTGTGTGGTCAGATTGAGTGTCTGATCATGACATACAGTGGGGAGAACAAGTATTTGATACACTGCCGATTTTGCAGGTTTTCCCACTTACAAAGCATGTAGAAGTCTGTAATTTTTATCATAGGTACAAAAATCCATAAAATGATTTTTAAGTAATTCATTTGCATTTTATTGCATGACATAAGTATTTGATACATCAGAAAAGCCGAACTGAATATTTGGTACAGAAACCTTTGTTTGCAATTACAGAGATCATACGTTTCCTGTAGTTCTTGACCAGGTTTGCATACACTGCAGCAATACGGACTTTCAGCTCCCTCCAAGATTTTCTATTGGGTTCAGGTCTGGAGACTGGCTAGGCCACTCCAGGACCTTGAGATGCTTCTTACAGAGCCACTCCTGAGTTGCCCTGGCTGTGTGTTTCAGGTAGTTGTCATTCTGGAAGACCCAGCCACGACCCATCTTCAATGCTCTTACTGAGGGAAGGAGGTTGTCGACCAAGATCACACAATACATGGCCCCATCCATCCTCCCCTCAATACGGTGCAGTCGTCCTGTCCCCTTTGCAGAAAAGCATCCCCAAAGAATGATGTTTCCACCTCCATGCTTCACGGTTGGGATGGTGTTCTTGGGGTTGTACTCATCCTTCTTCTTCCTCCAAACACAGCGAGTGGAGTTTAGACCAAAAAGCAAAATTTTTGTCTCATCAGACCACATGACCTTCTCCCATTCCTCCTCTGGATCATCCAGATGGTCACTGGCAAACTTCAGACGGGCCTGGACATGCACTGGCTTGAGCAGGGGGACCTTGTGTGCGCTGCAGGATTTTAATCCATGATGGCGTAGTGTGTTACTAATGGTTTTCTTTGAGACTGTGGTCCCAGCTCTCTTCAGGTCATTGACCAGGTCCTGCCGTGTAGTTCTGGGCTGATCCCTCACCTTCCTCATGATCATTGATGCCCCACGAGGTGAGATCTTGCATGGAGCCCCAGACCGAGGGAGATTGACCGTCATCTTGAACTTCTTCCATTTTCTAATAATTGCTCCAACAGTTGTTCTCACTAAATTGCTTGCCTATTGTCCTGTAGCCCATCCCAGCCTTGTGCAGGTCTACAATTGTATCCCTGATGTCCTTACACAGCTCTCTGGTCTTGGCCATTGTGGAGAGGTTGGAGTCTGTTTGACTGTGTGGACAGGTGTCTTTTATACAGGTAATGAGTCCAAACCGGTGCAGTTAATACAGGTAATGAGTGGAGAACAGGAGGGCTTCTTAAAGAAAAACAAACAGGTCGGTGAGAGCCAGAATTCTTACTGGTTGGTAGGTGATCAAATACTTATGTCTTTAGTTAATTATAAAAAAATCATACAATGTGATTTTCTGGATTTTTGTTTTAGATTCCGTCTCTCACAGTTGAAGAGTACCTATGATAAAAATTACAGACATCTACATACTTTGTAAATAGGAAAACCTGCAAAATCGGCAGTGTATCAAATACTTGTTCTCCCCACTGTATCTGTGTGTGTGGACTGGTTGAGTGTCTGATCATGACCTGTGTGTGTGTGTGTGTGTTCAGGTTGAGGGTGGCAGTGGAGTTGTGACCTGGTCGGTGAGTGACAGTGATGTTGCCGTAGTGACCGTCAAAGGGGAGGTGATAGCAGGAAAGAGGCGTGGCTTTGTGAAGATTCAGGCATCAGACACACGCAACCCTCTCCACACTGCTTCTGGACAGGTGACTGGTTGAACTGGACAACAAGGGAGCAGATTCCAGGACCGGACAGGTTTATCCAATCAAATAGAAAACGTAACACTCTCTCTCATGTCTTCATTCCTCTTCGTCTCTCCCTCCCTCGCCATGTGTAGGTGTTTGTTTTGAGGCCAGACCGTGTGGAACTTTTACCCAAAAGACGTGACTGTAGGGTGGGGGAGAGCATCACCCTACCCCTGGCTATTTGGGGGGTCCAGGAGGAGGAGAACCAGGGGCCTCCCCAGGGGAGCTCTGGTCCTCAGACCCTGCTGGAGATGACAGACTGCTCTCTCATCACCCTCCACATCTCTACTGAACCACTGGGTGTCTTCACCCCTCTACCAGGTGCACTCCCACACCGCTGTTATACAGGGCTTCAGTGTCCACTGCACAGTCAGTTAGGGAGGTGTTGTGAGGGCTTGTCACTCCACCCTCCCCATCATTACCCACTCCCCATTGAGCCCCTGCCCCGTCACCCCCTCTTTCTCCTCACTCACTCCTGCCCATCCCCCCCGTCGCCCCGTGACTCCCTCCTCCCCATCACTCCCCCTGTTTGATTAAGTGTTTTAATTATCTGAAAAACAGATGTATATTTCATCCTCAGTCCATTACAACACGGATTTGATCCATAGGGTCACACTTTCTTTTTAACAAAGTTACACACACACACACACAAGCGCGCGCACCCAGTTCACAACACAGGAGAAACTCCAGTGATCATTTTAAAGTTCCATTAGTAGTTCTGGACTAACTGATCAATATCACTTTGTGTATATGTGTATTGGGTTTCATTTAAGTACTCCTATAGGTGGACTGTAGAGACTGGAGGGTGGAGGACTGTAGAGACTGGAGGGTTTAGGACTGTAGAGACTGGAGGGTGGAGGACTGTAGAGACTGGAGGGTTTAGGACTGTAGAGACTGGAGGGTGGAGGACTGTAGAGACTGGAGGGTTTAGGACTGTAGAGACTGGAGGGTGGAGGACTGTAGAGACTGGAGGGTTTAGGACTGTAGAGACTGGAGGGTGGAGGCCTGATGGACTGTAGTGCAGGAGGGTGGAGGCCTGATGGACTGTAGTGACAGGAGGGTGGAGGCCTGATGGACTGTATAGACAGGAGGGTGGAGGCCTGATGGACTGTAGAGACAGGAGGGTGGAGGCCTGATGGACTGTAGTGACAGGAGGGTGGAGGCCTGATGGACTTTAGTGACAGGAGGGTAGAGGACTGTAGAGACTGGAGGGTTTAGGACTGTAGAGACTGGAGGGTTTAGGACTGTAGAGACTGGAGGGTGGAGGACTGTAGAGACTGGAGGGTTTAGGACTGTAGAGACTGGAGGGTGGAGGACTGTAGAGACTGGAGGGTGGAGGCCTGATGGACTGTAGTGCAGGAGGGTGGAGGCCTGATGGACTGTAGTGACAGGAGGGTGGAGGCCTGATGGACTGTAGAGACAGGAGGGTGGAGGCCTGATGGACTGTAGAGACAGGAGGGTGGAGGCCTGATGGACTGTAGTGACAGGAGGGTGGAGGCCTGATGGACTTTAGTGACAGGAGGGTGGAGGCCTGATGGACTGTAGTGACAGGAGGGTGGAGGACTGTAGAGACTGGAGGGTTTAGGACTGTAGAGACTGGAGGGTGGAGGCCTGATGGACTGTAGTGACAGGAGGGTGGAGGCCTGATGGACTGTAGTGCAGGAGGGTGGAGGCCTGATGGACTGTAGTGACAGGAGGGTGGAGGCCTGATGGACTGTATAGACAGGAGGGTGGAGGCCTGATGGACTGTAGAGACAGGAGGGTGGAGGCCTGATGGACTGTAGTGCAGGAGGGTGGAGGCCTGATGGACTGTAGAGACTGGAGGGTGGAGGATTGTAGAGGCAGGAGGGTGGAGGCCTGATGGACTGTAGTGCAGGAGGGTGGAGGCCTGATGGACTGTAGTGACAGGACAGTGGAGGCCTGATGGACTGTAGTGCATGAGGGTGGAGGCTTGATTGAGTGAGACATTTCTAACTAAGCGTTAGTAGGTTAGTATGGCTAGACTGTAAAACTAGTATTTTTCATTCCTGTAGGGTCTGTGGGTCCAGGCCCAGGGTTTTGTGGAGGACTGCTGCTGGAAGCCGTGGGCCAAGGCCACACCCTTGTCAGCATCACCATGGAAACAGAACACCACAAAATCACTTCCATGTTAAGGCTCGTTGCCTATAGTCCCCTGAAGGTGTGTGTATAGTTGTTATTGTATTTGCAGGAAAGAGGTGTGTGTGGTTTCTAATGTATACCATATTCTAACCATTTTGCTCTGCCCTCCTCTGTATACATGCTGTTCGGTCTGGTAATAGGGTTTTCTGTACATATACCAGGAATTATGTCTCTGCCTCTTAACTCTTTAACTTCTAGTCCCCCCTCCCCCTCCACAGGCCTTGGTGTCAGATGTGGTCTTGTCTCTGGGTGCTTCCCGTCTTGTTGTCTTTGAAGGGGGTCCGCAGCCCTGGTCCCATGCTCCCGGACGTTTCCACAGTGAGGGCCGTGCTGAGGGGAAGGGGCTGACTGTGGAGGCTGTTAGCCTATCAGAACCCGGGAGAGCCCAGCAGCACACCTTCAGGGTCACCTGCCACACCCTGGGGGAGAATGTGAGTGGGAGGGGACTTTAATAGCACATATTGTTATTTTTTCAGATTGGTTTTCCAAATCCATGTGTTGTCAGTTAACAAGTATAATATTTAATTGAAATCTGAAGTCTTCACATCAGGACTGATTCTGTCTTTGAACGTGCGTGTGTGTGTGTGTGTGTGTGCGTATGTGTGCAGTGGTTGGTGTTCAGGTGTGGGAACTCTCCAGGCTCTCTGAACCAGGAGCCTGGAGAGGCAGTGGAGGAGAGCAGAGTGAGAGTTGACTGCAGCACCCCAGCCACTCTGTCTCTTTCACTACTTCCTTCCACCTCCTCTCCTCTCTCAATCCCTCCATCCCACCTGTCTCACCCATGCCCTCAGCCCCACTACCCTTCCAGTCTGGTGAGTTTTTCCATTTCTGTGTTTCTCCCTCCATGTCCTACCCTCCAGTGCTTACAGGGTTCGGGGTGTTTTTCAGTTCCCCTAGATAATTATGAGTAAGTGGAGGTGTTCCAGACGTGATTGTAGTGAATAGTTTGCATTGGTCGAGTGATGATTTTATTGGTTGAATGAGCCCTGCTGTCTTTTCTGAAAATGAATGGAGTCATGTTTTGTAGCAATTATTGTGGCCTTTGTGTTTAGCCTATTGCCTGACAACAGCTACTTATCAACATGTCTACCAGTGAAAGGCAAAAATGCTTGTGTTGGCGTAGTGCAATTATATTTTATATGTTAATACCTTATTAATGAAAATACAGCTCCGGGAAAAAATTTGCCCACTGCACCTTTTTATTTCCTTTCCAAAAAAGTCAAAAGGGAAGGTTTTGAGTGAGGAACAGAAGGGTTAATATTAAGAGACCACTGCAAATTGATCGCTTCTGTTCCTCACTCAAAACCTTCCTTCTCAACCTTTTTGGAAAATAAATTGAGCTGTAGTGAAATTTCCCTTTTAATTCCCACCTCCAGATCCAGTACCTCTTGTGGATACAAAACAATGTTCACTGTTTGCAACTAAATATTTCTAATACATGTTCACCTTTTGCAGTGTGACATTTCTAATAAATACCACCAGAGTTCATTTGCCCACTGTAAAATAGGATGCATGGAGATATGCAGAGTTTTTGTTCACTACAGTGCAACTATTTAGTTTGGAGGTGGCTTGTTGTGTTCAGTGTAGTCTTTTAAATCTCTGTCGGTCAGACCAGTGATTGATGAACACTGTCACAAAGGGAAATAAACAGCATGAGCCTGAAACTGCTCAGATTACTTTCCTTATATACTCCAACCTGTGGCCTGTTGGAAGGATGCTAGAGGTCTTAAGACAGAATTATAGAAGTAGGCCTGGAAATGTAGCCACAGAGGATCAATACAGCCCAGATGTGTGGCTCAGAGTGGACTAGCATTCTAATCCACAGCCTCCAGGCCACATAAACCTTGCAGGGGGGGCTCAGTACTGGCCCATAACTATCTCAGCACACTCTCTCACCTTTTTACTCTCTCTGTCTATGTAATGTTTGTAGACAGAAGAACAATAGCTTTATAAGAACAAAACAAACAAACCTGTGGAGTCCATAGCTGGTGTTTCCCCCTTATTTGCTGAAATAATTTAGCAATATATATTTTTTGTATCTATGTAGCCTGGCTATTTCTTCTTCTCTTACATTGACTGGGTGAAATGCTTGCCCGTTCTTTTTTATTCTTCTGTTTTGTTTATTTTAATTTATAAATGGTTTCAAATTTAAAATAAATATATATCCATGTGTCCAAATATATATAAAAAAAACAAAGGACAACTTTCCCGGTTGTGCACTAACTTATTCACATTACTGTATTTTCTCACTTATCCTTGTACATTGTAGATCCAGAATTCACAAACAATTTATAGGCCCACTCTGAGGCATACTATAGGTCCGCTCGGAAGCATAGGTCTACTCTGTAAGTCTGCTCTGAGACATACTGTAGGTCCACTCTGAGGCATAGGTCTACTATCGAAGTCTACTCTGAAGCATAGGTCTACTCTGTAAGTCTGCTCTGAGGCATAGGTCTACTCAGTAAGTCTTCTCTGAGGCATAGGTCTACTCTGTAAGTCTACTCTGAGGCATAGGTCTACTTCTTTAGGCCGGGGTTGAACATGTCCTACATAAGCGTTTAGCTGTAAGATGGCAAATGGAAAAGGAAAATAATGGACTTGTGATTAAGAAAATAAATAAAATAGCTCCCAAATGCACAAATATGTATATTCAGGCTATTCATCTATACATTGTTATTTAGTTCCTTACTCTGAAAATAGTATGACTCTGTTCCAACAGAAACTGTTATCTATGCTTCAGTTTCCTTTAAACTGTCTTTGCAAACATCAGGTAATTTTAGCTTCAACTAGCTGAAAGTTAATGGAAGTTGTGGTGGCATGTTTTACAAAAACTCTGAAAAACACCTGAAATCAACTGTATACTTAATTTAAAGGTGTTTTGACCCCCATTACTTCCATTGATTTCTAGTTAGCGCCTGTTAAAGTTTGATGTATTTTGCCACAGTTGTTTATAGAAATCTAAACCATGCATTACATTTTCTCTCATAACCTTTTTTTTCTCTTCTAATTTCCTTTCACCCATATACTATCAGGGTGATGAACCACCTAACATCAGGTCCTTTAACTGAATGGTGACCACAAACCTGCAGTAACATCTTCATGTAGTGTTTCTTCTAACCATGGTGTATTGCCCTCTCTTTAATTCAGTTCCGAATGTGGTTCAGGTTGACACTCCTTCTCTGTGTTCCTGTCTCAGAACCCCCCCGCGGGACTCTGCAATAGCATCACCGCCCATTTCCACATGAAAAACTGTCCACCTCCTGTTACTCAGCACCTTGTCTGTCACTCACTTTCTCCCTCTCTCTTTCCGTCTCGGCCACCCTCGTTATCCTCCCCTATTTCCTCCCCCCACTCCTTGCTTGCGGTTTGCCTTAGAATTGATGGTCTACATAGCAACTCCTCTGTCTGTCTCCACGACCCCATTTGTGTGAAAGGGGGATTTTCCACAGAGTAAAAGGGAAGATGCATGTCACACGCACACAAACACATACGCGCACAAGCAAACCTGTTTGTAACTGCAATCAGGGCCTTTCTTTCACAGATTACTTGTGCAAGTTGTAGGGGAGAAAGCACAACAAATTGGGCTTGAAATAGAACGGTAGTTCATTATCTGTTTTGGTTGTGTATCTAATATCAATCAATCAATCAATCAATCAAATTTATTTATAAAGCCCTTTTTACAACAGCAGTTGTCACAAAGTGCTTTACAGAGACACCCGGCCTTAAATCCCAAGGAGCAAACAACAGTAGTGTTGAATTTCAGTGGCTAGGAAAAACCCCCTAAGAAGGTCGAATTTTAGGAAGAAACCTAGAGAGGACCCAGACTCAGGGGGGTGACCAGTCCTCTGGCTGTGCCGGGTGAGATATTAAAACATTTCTTTGGGCTAAATCCAGAGTCTGTTTGAATTTAGACTAGGTCAGAAGTATGACCAGGTGGACAAGGACAGGGACAGCAACGGGCCCCCCAAACCAGGTAATTCGCAGATGTGGACCAGGACCTCATCTCCTCCTAAAATTTTAAACTGGAGGAGACTGAAAAAAAGTTAGTAGTGCATTCCTCATATCCCCCAGCACGTTAATATAGCAGCGTAACACCTTGGAACTGAAACGGGGGCTCCGGTGACACTGTGGCCCTACCCGGGGGAGGCCCCGGACAGGGCCCAACAGGCAGGAAATCAATCCAACCACATTGCCAGGCATCAACCAAAGGGACACCCACCAACCGCAACCCCCCCCTAATACACGATCATGTGATGGCAGTGAGTTACCCCTGAGGAGGACCTAATGCCAAGACATGTGAAGTAGTGATGTGCATGTCTCCAATAAATGGTTTAACTAATACGTGGCGTTGTTGTTGGACAGTCTCTCACATTACCGTAGAATCATATTTTCCCACTCTTCTTGCTTGTTTGGATTATTGTCTTGCTGCATGACCCAGGTGCTCTTCAGCTTCATATTACAGACGTTCTCCTATAGAATTCACTGAGAGTTCATGGTTCCTTCACTGATGGCAAGTCTCCCAGCTACTTATGCAACAAAGCATCCCCAAAACATCCCACTACCACCTCCATGCTTGACCTGAAACTAGACTTCCGTACTGAAAAACCCACAACTATCCATGTGTTAAAGCAGTTCTGCAGAGAGGATTGGGACAGATTTCTTCCCAAGTAAATTGAGGTTGATTAATAACTAGTTGCAGTCATTGCACACAGGGCAATAAATAAATGAATGAAATAAAGATACAAATCTTGTTTTGTTCAGTTGGTTTCCTTTTATTTAATATAGTGTTTTGTTTTAAGATATGAAATTATGCAAAGATGTGGAGCAAGTCGGCATCCAAATGAGGAAATACCGTTCCAGGACACTGCGCATGCAAAGCTCCATTTAGATTAAAGTATGAAACTTAATTTGAAACTGACAGCCTCTCAGTCTAGTAGTTATATTGCAGCAATGTTCAGGCTTCTATCACACAAACACACACGCACACAGTACCACAGACACACAAACACCACTCAGTCCTTGTTGTTTAGAGGGATGACCCTAATAGATGGTTCACCAAGTAGCTCTGATATACCAAAACACCCCTCTGGCAGATGGTGTTTCCCTCTCTGCCTTGTTTTGTAACAACCTCTCTCTAACACAGACTATCTGTTGTCATGTTGTGTGTACAGTACCAGTCATAGGTTTGGAAATGCCTACTCATTCAAGGGTATTTCTTTATTTGTACTATTTTCCACATTGTAGTATACTCTTTTGACAGGTACTGTATGTTTGGGGACATGAGTGTAATTGGTAAAGGCCAGGAATGGGAATCCTCACTGTGTCTCTTCTCATCCCCTGTGTTCTTTCCCGTCCTTCCTTCCAGTGGTCTTTGTCCTGTAGCAGAAATTCGTTACTTCAGTTAGCAGTGTTTGACCACCGGGGGGTGCAGTTTGACAACTTCAGCTCCTGCTCGGTTAACTGGTTGTCTTCCAACTCCTCCCTGCTATCCCTGTCCACACACATGGGCCTAGTGGACACTCAGACATCCAGCAGACACAGCAAACTACACGGTCAGTTTGTTACTGTTCAAACTACACGGTCAGTTTGTTACTGTTCAAACTACACGGTCAGTTTGTTACTGTTCAAACTACACGGTCAGTTTGTTACTGTTCAAACTACACGGTCAGTTTGTTACTGTTCAAACTACACGGTCAGTTTGTTACTGTTCAAACTAAACTGTCAGTTTGTTACTGTTCAAACAACGCGGTCAGTTTGTTACTGTTCAAACTACGCGGTCAGTTTGTTACTGTTCAAACTACATGGTCAGTTTGTTACTGTTCAAACTACATGGTCAGTTTGTTACTGTTCAAACTACGCGGTCAGTTTGTTACTGTTCAAACTACATGGTCAGTTTGTTACTGTTCAAACTACGCGGTCAGTTTGTTACTGTTCAAACTACACGGTCAGTTTGTTACTGTTCAAACTACACGGTCAGTTTGTTACTGTTCAAACTACATGGTCAGTTTGTTACTGTTCAAACTACATGGTCAGTTTGTTACTGTTCAAACTACATGGTCAGTTTGTTACTGTTCAAACTACATGGTCAGTTTGTTACTGTTCAAACTACACGGTCAGTTTGTTACTGTTCAAACTACACGGTCAGTTTGTTACTGTTCAAACTACGCGGTCAGTTTGTTACTCTTCAAACTACGCGGTCAGTTTGTTACTCTTCAAACTACGCGGTCAGTTTGTTACTCTTCAAACTATGCGGTCAGTTTGTTACTCTTCAAACTATGCGGTCAGTTTGTTACTCTTCAAACTATGCGGTCAGTTTGTTACTCTTCAAACTACGCGGTCAGTTTGTTACTGTTCAAACTACATGGTCAGTTTGTTACTGTTCAAACTACATGGTCAGTTTGTTACTGTTCAAACTACATGGTCAGTTTGTTACTGTTCAAACTACATGGTCAGTTTGTTACTGTTCAAACTACATGTCCAGTTTATTACTGTTCAAACTACACAGAAAAAAAACTACTCTTAGAGAAACACTTAGATAAAAATATTGGTCCTGATAAGTAATGAAGTGTGAGGGAATCACACTGACAAGCTGTGTTGTGCCACAACAATGTTCAGAGGTGGTAATGTATGTCTATGCATGTAACATGTTATGATTAGTTGTCTCTGTGTCACAGGTCGTCAGGTACTCCACGCCCATGATCACACAGGGACTGTCACCATCACTGTGGCCCTTACAGCTGCACAAGTAACTGTTGGTGTGTGTGTGATACATCTGTGTGTGGGTGTCTGTTTGTTATCACTGTTTGTGTGTGTGTGAGATACATCTATGTGTGTGTGCGTGTGTGTGTGTGTAATCACTGTTTGTGTGTGTGTATGTGTTGTAGGAGTTATGGGTCACACCACTGACTGCCTCTTTGAATCTGAAACTGGTGGAGGACGTGCAGTGGGACAAACGTGCTATAACCCTCTATAACCACCCTGATGTCACTGTGAGTGTTATAAGTCTCTGTAATCACTCAGACATTACTGTTAGTGTTATAACCATCTATAACCACCCTGATGTTACTGTGAGTGTTATAACCCTCTATATCTACTCTGATGTTACTGTGAGTGTTATAACCCAATATAATCATCCTGATATCACTGTGAGTGTTATAACCATCAATAACCACCCTGATGTTACTGTATTATTTCCCTCTGTAACTACCCTGCTGTTAATGTGAGTGTTGTTTATAACCATCTATAACCACCCTGATGTTACTGTGAGTGTTATAACCCTCTATATCTACTCTGATGTTACTGTGAGTGTTGTAATCCTCTATAATCATCCTGATATTCATGGCTGATAGCGCTCCGGCGCCACGCCGGATTTCCGGCGTACAGATGTGTCTGCGAAAAAAATAAATAAATCAGTTTCGCGTTCGCGTGATCTGACAATTCCCAAGATCTGAGTGGCGCTTTCACTAAACCACACCAGTAAGCCTACTTCAGCCAATCGGTAATAGGGTAGGGGCTGGTCTTGGGTTTTGGCCAATCAGATTGATTCAGCTGTCACTCCACGTGCGAATTTGTTTTGTTTCCCACACTGGCAGCGCGAAACGCGAAAAGTCATGGAGCGCAACTTTATGAAGCCAGGGGAAGACACCAAACTCGTCGATAAAGGCATAAAGAATAAATGGCGCTGGTCTTGGATAGAGGAGGTGGTTAGAGACGAAAAGCCCTTTGGAAGCTGGTGTCAAAAACTCCGGCAAGCAGGAGCATGTTTCTGCACTTTGTGGAAAATATTATATGGTACTAGCGGGGAAAAAGTGCTGCCACGGCACGAGTTAGACCCTAGTCATCAAGCAGCTGTCCGAGCAATTCAACACACCTCACGTTTGCCGGGGGCAACAGCCACAGCAGATATCCGAGCCTCGATGACCGATCGCGTGGCTGATTTAAAAATTCGCTTGTGCTCCTTCATTGCCGAGTTTGATCTGTCGTTTACAATCGCTCGTCCACTCGTCACTTTCTGTCAGAAATTAGCGGAGGATAAACTCGCTCTCACGCATCTGTCTGTCTCGAGGCAGCATGCGGGCTATCTTATTACACACAGCATCTCGCCAGAATTTAAAAGAAATCTGTCCGACAAGCTTAAGAATAACATGTTTTCACTTAACATTGATGAGGCCACGGACAAAAGCATGGATATTATAATTATAAGTATTATAATTGCCACCCACTGACCTTTCTTAATATGGCTGTAGTATCTGTAGTCTCAGTATGCTATACAAGCAATAAGTATGCAGGTAAGTGACTGTATAAATAAGTAAGATAAGTAAAAGCAGGGATGGATTAATGAACAGGCCCAGGGTTCCAGGAGCTCTGGTGCTCTACAAAAAGGTGCTACTGTAATATAGGCTTGTATTGGGTTTGTTCATCTCATGTCTGAATGATGTCCATTTATATCCACAAAAGTCACCAGAATCTATAATATTTAATAATAATTTAAGGCACTATTTATCAAAATGTTCTTCCAGGGGAGCACACCCCTGGATCCCGCTTGACAGTTATGTTGATCAGGGCATATATCTTGGCTTAGAGGCCCGCTTACCTCCCAGGGAAAAAAGGCTCAGGCTCAGGATTTTTTTCTACTATCACCCCTGTGATATTACTGTGAGTGTTATAACCATCAATAACCACCCTGATGTTACTGTACGTGTTAAAACCCTCTATAACTGCTCTGCTGTTAATGTGAGTGTTATAACCACCCTGATGTTACTGTCTGTTATAGCCATTTATAACCACCATGACATTACTGAGTGTTATAAGTGTCTATAACCATCCTGATGTTACTGTGAGTGTTGTAACTGTCTGTTACCATCCAGGGAGGTTACCATGGCATCCAGAGATTAACCTGGCATTCAGAGATTAACCTGGCCTTCTGTAGTAAACATGGCATCCAGAAATTAACCTAGCTTTCTAATGTTAAACTAGCGTCCTGTAGTTAACCTGGCATCCTGAGGTTAACTTGGTGTCCTGAGGTTAATCTGGTGTCCTGGGGTTAACCTGGCGTCCTGGGGTTAACTTGGTGTCCTGAGGTTAATCTGGTGTCCTGAGGTTAACCTGGTGTCCTGGGGTTAACTTGGCGTCCTGAGGTTAATCTGGCGTCCTGAGGTTAACCTGGCGTCCTGAGGTTAACCTGGCGTCCTGTAGTTCACCTGGCATCCTGAGGTTAACCTGGCGTGCCGAGGTAAACCTAACCTGGCATCCTGAGGTTAACCTAACCTTGCGTCCTGAGGTTAACCTAACCTGGCGTCCTGAGGTTAACCTAACCTTGCGTCCTGAGGTTAACCTAACCTTGCGTCCTCAGGTTAACCTAACCTGGCGTCCTCAGGTTAACCTAACCTGGCGTCCTGAGGTTAACCTAACCTGGCGTCCTGAGGTTAACCTAACCTGGCGTCCTCAGGTTAACCTAACCTGGCGTCCTGAGGTTAACCTAACCTGGCGTCCTGAGGTTAACCTAACCTGGTGTCCTGAGGTTAACCTAACCTGGCGTCCTGAGGTTAACCTAACCTGGCGTCCTGAGGTTAACCTAACCTGGCGTCCTGAGGTTAACCTAACCTGGCGTCCTGAGGTTAACCTAACCTGGCGTCCTGAGGTTAACCTAACCTGGCGTCCTGAGGTTAACCTAACCTGGCAACCTGTAGTTAACATGGTGTCCTGTAGTTATCATGGTGTCCTGGAGTTAACCTGGCATCCTGTAGTTAACATGGTGTCCTGGAGATAACCTGGCATCCTGTAGTTAACATGGTGTCCTGGAGATAACCTGGCATCCTGTAGTTAACATGGTGTCCTGGAGTTAACCTGGCATCCTGTAGTTAACATGGTGTCCTGGAGTTAACCTGGCATCCTGTAGTTAACATGGTGTCCTGGAGTTAACCTGGCATCCTGTAGTTATCATGGCGTCCTGGAGTTAACATGGCGTCCTGGAGTTTACCTGGCGTCCAAAGAGAAATCTGTCATCCTGAGAATGTCTCTTAGTCTCTCCCCTTGTCTGTCTCTCCTATCTCTCCTTTTCTGTCTCTTTCACTCCTTCTGTCTCCCTCTTGCTCCTCCTCTGCTGTCTCTTTAGGAGAAGCTAACGTTGGTTCAGGGTTCGGGACACTTCTTGGTCCGTGTTCAGGATAGGGAGCTGATCAACATCACTTACCTGGAAAACAGCAGTGTTGTACAGGTGACCGCGCACACACGCACACACACACACATGCATATCCACAGTGGTTTGTGAAAGTCTACACTCCATGTCACATTTTGTTGTTGTCTAATTGAGCGACACGTTCTGAGAGGGCGTGGTGTGTGGCCCATGTACCACCATTACACCCTCCTCCTGACTCAGCAGTGTGTGTGTCCCCTCTTAGATGTCTCCCTTGCGGTGTGGCCTCACTTCTGTCCGAGCATATGACCTGTGTGCGACCCCTCCTGACCCCGCCGTGACCTCCATCTCAGTTTCTGACATCGCTGACTTCCAGATAGACTTTGTTGACATTGTGAGTGTCCCGTCATTCTGCTGAATGAGGAAAGGCTGGATTCAGAAACACTGCTGTACTGTGTCTGCGTGTGTGTCTGTAGGTGGAGCTGGGCCACAGTGCCTTGGTGAGAGTGCGTGTTGTGGACTGCTACAGACAGCCCTTCCTGCATCACTACCTCCGTCTGATGCAGCTCAAGCTCAACCCCTCCTCCCCCATCGTCACAGTGGAGTGAGTACAGTCGGGGTTCTCTGCCCCCTCAGAAACATGTTGTCAGTCCGTTACACGTGTTTGTACTGGTTGTACTCTACTAGAAGGGACCGAACATGTTATCGGTCCGTTACGCGTGTTTGTACTGGTTATACTCTACTAGAAGGGACCGAACATGTTGTCAGTCCGTTACACGTGTTTGTACTGGTTATACTCTACTAGAAGGGACCGAACATGTTATCGGTCCGTTACGCGTGTTTGTACTGGTTGTACTCTATTAGAAGGGACCGAACATGTTATCGGTCCGTTACACGTGTTTGTACTGGTTGTACTCTACTAGAAGGGACCGAACATGTTATCGGTCCGTTACGCGTGTTTGTACTGGTTGTACTCTACTAGAAGGGACCGAACATGTTATCGGTCCGTTACACGTGTTTGTACTGGTTGTACTCTACTAGAAGGGACCGAACATGTTATCAGTCCGTTACACGTGTTTGTACTGGTTGTACTCTACTAGAAGGGACCGAACATGTTATCAGTCCGTTACACGTGTTTGTACTGGTTATACTCTACTAGAAGGGACCGAACATGTTATCAGTCCGTTACACGTGTTTGTACTGGTTATACTCTACTAGAAGGGACCGAACATGTTATCAGTCCGTTACACTTGTTTGTACTGGTTATACTCTACTAGAAGGGACCGAACATGTTGTCAGTCCGTTACACGTGTTTGTACTGGTTATACTCTACTAGAAGGGACCGAACATGTTATCGGTCCGTTACGCGTGTTTGTACTGGTTGTACTCTACTAGAAGGGACCGAACATGTTATCGGTCCGTTACACGTGTTTGTACTGGTTGTACTCTACTAGAAGGGACCGAACATGTTATCAGTCCGTTACACGTGTTTGTACTGGTTGTACTCTACTAGAAGGGACCGAACATGTTATCAGTCCGTTACACGTGTTTGTACTGGTTATACTCTACTAGAAGGGACCGAACATGTTATCAGTCCGTTACACATGTTTGTACTGGTTATACTCTACTAGAAGGGACCGAACATGTTATCAGTCCGTTACACGTGTTTGTACTGGTTATACTCTACTAGAAGGGACCGAACATGTTATCAGTCCGTTACACGTGTTTGTACTGGTTATACTCTACTAGAAGGGACCGAACATGTTATCGGTCCGTTACACGTGTTTGTACTGGTTATACTCTACTAGAAGGGACCGAACATGTTATCAGTCCGTTACACGTGTTTGTACTGGTTATACTCTACTAGAAGGGACCGAACATGTTATCGGGCCGTTACGCGTGTTTGTACTGGTTGTACTCTACTAGAAGGGACCGAACATGTTATCAGTCCGTTACACGTGTTTGTACAGGTTATACTCTTCTAGAAGGGCCCAAAAACGAAGAATTTCACCTTTTGGAGACAATGGCTACGGTTATGAAGGGAATGGTTGTGTTTTTGGGGTTAACTTTACAATTCCAATAATACTTGGGGTCCCAACATAGATGGAAGGCGTAATGCGTGTATGTGTGTGTTTTTAGTCCTGTAGGTTCATTGGACAGCGTCTCCGTAGGTTACCGTGTGTCAGGTCAGATAGTGGGAGTGGTCAGTCTTCACCTCTCTGCAGTGGACAGCAGTGGGAGTGTCCGGACCTCTGCTCACAAACAGCTACAGGTAGGCCTGTTGTAGCCCAAGCCAACCACTACAAACAATACTGAATCAAAGAAACACGCTGGTGTGACTGTCGTCTGTGTGCAGGTCTACCCCAGGTTCACCCTGCAGCCGCCGAGTCTGGCCCTGGCACTGGGCAGCGTGCGACAGGTAACAGCATGCAGGTTATCAGGTTTCTGAAAGTGTTCTTGTTTACCCCTTACACATTTGGGAATTGGCCTAAATGGATATGAATACGTTTAAATGTTTCTTACTGAGGAAATTTGCCAAGCAAAGGCGTTGCTAGGATCACAATACATTCAGGGCTTACCCCCGAGAGGTAATACCTAGTAAAATAAAATGTAATGATATTCTCTCTTTTAGAACAGGACATGTTCATTATTTTGTAGAAATTGCTAAAACTCAGAGAGTTTTTATAATTGATGAACAGCAATATTCAAATATTGTCTCAGATTTGTTTTTAAAGCAGATTCAAGTCAGGACTGGAACTGACTATTCAGAAACCTCCTCTTAGAAAACTGTTCTGGTGTGTGTTGGGAAAAAAAATGTCTTAACTTTGCAATGTGGACTAGGTTCTACCGATCTGTAGGGAAGAAATACAGCATGTTCCTTTTTGTATTAAGGCAGCAAAATGAAAATACTTTTACTAGCACCTGTAGATTACAATCAGAGCCAAAATGATGAAAATTATCAGTGTGTTTTCAGATGGACCTGGCTTGAGCCCTGCTACACTCACATGCACACACACACACACATCCCTCTGTCACTCTCAGGTAAAGTGGGAGGGTGGCCCCCACCCCCAGTCCAGTGTGGGCTTCTCTGTGAGTGACAACCGCATTGCCACAGTAACCGACACAGGATTGGTCCGTGGAGTTGGTGTGGGTTTGGTCAAACTCAGAGGGGCGCTGCAAACTGTCACTCAGGACACTGGAGCATTGCTCACCTTCGCACAGGTACACTCACACACACGTACACACACACAGATACACAGACACACACACACCGGTACACACACACACAGAAAATAGAAATTGCATGCTCCCTTGCCCTAATCTTAACCCTAAACCTAACCTTAACCTAAACCTAACCATAACCTTCACCTCAATAAAGTAATATTTATGCCTAAAATGTACCTAGATGTAATGCCTAACCTTAACCCTAAACTTAACCAACAATGCATGGACCTTAAAGAAACTCTAACTATAAAATCAATTGTAAATTTGACCCTAAACCTTGAGCCGGAAATTTACTTTTGCCTCACAGGGACCGGCAAAAGATCCTAATGAGGCCAATTATTTCTGGTTTTACTATACTCATTGGGACATTTGGTCCCCATGAGTTCATTAAGACCTAACCCGGTACACACACACCAGTACAAACACACACACACAGGTGGACACTGATAATATTTTTCCTGACTGGATCATTGGGCACAATTTGGCTGCATCGTTCCCTTCTCTCTTTCCTTCAAATACTTTCCACTTGTTCATTATCTGACTGTGTGTATTTCAGGATGAAGTGGAGGCGGAAGTGTTCAACCTGACAGGGGTCAGGATCCAGGCCCCCCTGGTCAGACTGTCTGTAGGCTCTGAGGTGAGGCCAGGCAGTGTGTCCCGGCTGACTAGCGTGCGTGCTCTCTCGGCGTCTGGCTAACAGTGTGTGGGCTTTTGTTCGTGTAGATGCCGGTGCATGTGATGGGCAGTGACGCCAGCCAGAACCCCTTGGCTCTGGGCAGTGTGGAGGCTGGTATCTCCTTCCAGTGGAGCCTGGGCAAGCTTGGAGTCCTAGAGATACATCCCAGACACACCCAGGTGGGCCACACTGTGGTTGGAGGTGGTCGCCCAGCCGATGGTCCTGCGTGTGTGTTGGTCATGTGGTTTTGGTCTGTGTCACAGGCGGGCGTGACGGTCTCTCCTGCCCATAGTTTCTCTGTGCTGGTGAGGGCGTGTGCTGTGGGACAGACTAGCTTGAGAGTGACGGTTCAGCAGGCCAATCACACATCATCCACCCACCAGCAGCTCTCTGATGAGATACGGGTAGTGGTGAGTGAGGCGTATATCCCCCAGGTTTTCGCCCCGGCGGTGGGTGCGTTGTGTGACTGACATGCCCTGTCCTCTCAGGTCTACCAGGAGATGCGGCTGAGCGTGGGAACCTCCAGATCCATCCTCATGTCTCCCTACTCACAGTACGAACTACAGAGCAACAAGTGAGGGCGTGTGTGTGCTGTTAGCGGGTGTACACACGTTTTAATAGAAGGATATCTGGCTGGTCCTCACAAACACAAATGGCAATTTTAAGTTTAGGTATTGAGGTTAGAGTTAGAATTTGGTTTAGGAGTTAAGGGTAAATTTAGGGTTAGGATTAGAGTTTTTGTAGTTGGGGTTAAGGTGAGGGTGAGGGAGAATATATATTATTATTTTTATTATTATATATTTTTTTTAATGGTATCAAAAGGCTTATTAATAACGATGTGTGTCGTTGTCTGAAATATGTATGTTTGTCTTTCAGAGACACCATTTCCCCTGTGAGGTACGCTCTGTGTCAGTGTGTTAAAGGGGAGGGCCTCGTAACTGTGGACAGCCAGGGAGTTCTGAGGGCGGGGCCAGACACAGGATCCGCCCTCTTAGAGGTGGTGGCTATGGAGAATTGTGGGTTAAACCAGACCCTGCTCATCAGTGTCCGGGTGAGTAGGTCTTTTGCAGGGATCTGTTCTAAATAACAGTTCAGGTGTCACGGTCGTCCACGAGATGTAAAAGAGGAAGGGCAGTCCATCAGACCAGGTGACCTTCTTCCACTGCTCTAAGGTCCAGGTCTGAAACCTGTGTGCCCATGGTAGGACTCATCATGTCATCAGACACCGGTCTGTGGCCACGCAGCCCCATAAGCAGCAGGGTGCGATGCACTGGGTGTTGTGACACATTGCTCCCGTAATCATCATTAAAACTTTGTGACTTGTGGCTAAGTAGACCTTCTGTCAGTTCGGACCAGACAGGATATAGTTTGTTGCTCTTGCGCATCGATGAGCCTTGGGGGTCCAACACCCTGTCGTGTTTGTCCCTCCTCGGACCACTGTCTGTAGGTACTCACAACTGCAGACTGGGAGCACACACCATGCCGTTACTGAGATACTCTGACACAGTCGTCCGTTCTGGTCTTTCCTGCCCATTTCTCCTGCATCCAACACATTGACTACAAGAACTGATTGTTCACTCACCATCTAACCAGACCTTGACATGTACCCTTGTTAGGAGATGATCAATGTTATACACTTCACCTGTGAGTAATGTTTTGGTTCATTAGTGGATATTTTTCTGACAATGTTTTTGACAGTGCACAACCTATTCATGACATGAGCATTCTATTGTGATCTTTATCTATCGCTGCCATTTTATTCCATTTTGGCACTACTTAGTATTAAGTAGAAAACGTACAAATGCCTTCCAAATTAAATATATAGGGACATACTAAAACAGTCACTCAAATACACTCCTGTGCATTTAACCAAGATAATGTTTTTTAAATCATTTTCAAATACTGAAAAATTTAGACACCTTGGGAACTTTTCTGATGTGTTTCTATGTGATTCTTGCTCTTAATTGAT
Source organism: Esox lucius (assembly GCF_011004845.1). Lineage (NCBI taxonomy): Eukaryota > Metazoa > Chordata > Actinopteri > Esociformes > Esocidae > Esox > Esox lucius. The sequence continues at coordinate 28,853,295 of NC_047588.1, read as the reverse complement.
TTAATATCCTTTGTTAAAGAGACTATCTATCAGTAATAGAATACATTCTCTTTTTGTAAGAGAATATCTATCACTAAGTTATGAATCATCACAAAATGGACTTGGTAACAGCATAACATTGGCTAAGTCTGATTTATTAAATATTGTTTCTTTGGATCTTAGTGCCTCATTTATTTAAGTGTGTGCACACAAATCTCTGAAAATCATGCATGCGATCAATTCTACCCAAAGTGTATGACAAATTAATTAGAATGTTTTCTTTGGGAATAAACGTAAATGTCCCAAAAGCCATTACCATGCAGTCACACAGTGCCAAATGGTGGAATAAAGGAACTGCTTCTCAAATATAGACTTGGTCCTGTGGAAAAAATGTCAATATGTGAATTGAAAATGCTGATTCCATTGTTTTTACAGTGAATTCATGGAACATTCCTTAATGGCCTACAGTATTTCATGTCATTTCACCATGTCAGTAATTTGTAATAACAATAATGCAAAATACAGTCACATGTTAAATGATAGACGTGTAAAACCTTTGGTGAACTATTCTAACAGACTGAGATATGTGGGAAATGTAATGTAAGGCATTTGTTAACAGATTTCAAGACAGCGCATTAATACAGACAGGACCTTTTTGTAGAAAGTACAGAGGCACAGGAGACATTGTTTTGGTGTTGAAAAGAGGGAAAAAATATAATAAATGCCATTCCTGGGCACATCCAGGTACCATCCACCCTTGGGGTAGAGGAACACACACTTTCAATAGGACCATGTCAATCTGGCATCCAACCCAGATCAGTCAGCTGATCAATGCCTCAAACACTTTCCATACACTAATGACTAGGTCGTGTCTGGAGCAACATGATCAATAGTACCAGACTTTGTCCAGACGATTGTAGTGGAAGAATTTCATTATATGTATTTATGTATCTAATTAATGTTTTTTTAATTAGATACTGCAGATGATTTCTGGTAATGTATGCTGGTAGTACAGAAAATACCTTACAAATGGCCTGTTTGTGTTATTAAATATTCTACAATTAGTTGTCCTGTAGAATTACGTATAGATTACTTCAAATGGTGCCCCAAATGAAACAAAATCCAGCCTGTGTAGAATTTGATATAACTTAATAAAGATCTGACCATGCTGGGGAATACACAAGTGTGGTGCCATGGTGTGTGTTTTTGGTCTGTCAGGTGTCTCCGGTGTGGTTTGTCAGGCTGTTCACCGTGTCCAGCCTCTACAGTGCAGGAGGGGGAGGCCTGCCTGCCTTTCCTTTGGGGTGGACCATCCGAGTCATGACTCTCTGCTACGACAGTCTGGGGCAGCTGTTTAACGCCCACAACACACAAACGCGTATCACCGCCAACAGGTTAAACACACTCATACACCCACACATACAGTGGAGGTAACGAGTCGACACAATGTTATTGAAAATGCATTATTTTTTCATTTTTCCCTCCCGAAGATTTCAGTTGGTTTTTCTATTGAATTGTTCACATTATAGGTCACATTAAAAGTGGAAAGATAAATCTGACGTGATTTATCTTTTTTCTCATTCTTTTACATCACAAAAACCTGGCATTTTAACTGGGGTGTGTAGACTTTTTATATCCACTGTAAGCCTCTCTCACAGTGATACTCAGTGTGATGGATTCAATTTAAACCTGTGTGTTTTCCTCAGGGATGACTTGATACAGGTAACTCCAGACTCAGACAGTCATTCCTTTGTGGTCCAGACGGTGTCTGCTGGTCTGACCGTCCTCGGGGTGCAGGGTGACCCCACCAACCCCTCCCTGAGCGACTACACACCCCTCCCTGTTCTTTCCGCCATTTCTGCCCCCCCACACTCACTAAGGCCCGGAGACACACTGTGTTTTAGCAGCCACCTCACAGGGCCGCATGGTGAGACACACATTACAGTACTGTAGATTAACCTTTAATACACACTCACACAGTACTGTAGATTAACACTAACAAACACTCATACATTACTGTAGATTAACACTAACAAACACTCACACATTACTGTAGATTAACACTAACAAACACTCACACATTACTGTAGATTAACACTAACAAACACTCAAACATTACTGTAGATTAACCCTAACACACACTCACACAGTACTGTAGATGAACTAACAAACACTCACACATAACTGTAGATTAACCCTAACACACACTCACACATTACTGTAGATTAACCCTAACACACACTCACACAGTACTGTAGATTAACTAACAAACACTCACACATTACTGTAGATAAACCCTAACACACACTCACACATTACTGTAGATGAACTAACAAACACTCACACATTACTGTAGATTAACCCTAACACACACTCACACAGTACTATAGATTAACACTAACAAACACTCACACATTACTGTAGATTAACACTAACACAAACATTACAGTACTGTAGATTAACACACACACATTCACCGATGCAAATGCTGTAGATTAATCCTAACCACACCCTCTTAAAGGAAATACAAAGATTGACTCTCACATTAACTTAATTGTCTCTCTCTCTCTCTCTCACTCCCTCTCAGGCCAGCCAGGTCAGTGGAACGTGTCCTCTACTGATGTGCTGCAGATTGACTCAAAAACAGGAGCTGCCTTGGCAAAGCATTCTGGGAAGGTGGTGGTTTCCTACAGATTGGAAGGAGGACAACAGGCCCTCAGAGAGGTACCTTACAGTTTTGTGTTACCAAGGAAATGAGGGGTCACTGTGGAAATAAGGTGGTTGCTGTGGTAGTTACGGTCGGTTGCCAACAGGTGACGGTGGAGTCTCCTGCCATCCCAAAAGTCTCTATTCCTGATGATCGTTTCCTCACCAACTGGCCTGACGCACCTAACTACACTGTCTCTGTGGAGCTAGACACCTCCCCCATTAACACAGGTAAACATACACAGGTGTGGAGCTAGATACCTAGATGGGCTACACAGGTTGTCCCTATAAAACAGGTTGTTCCTGGAAAACAGGCTGTCCCTATAAAACAGGTTGTTCCTGGAAAACAGGCTGTCCCTATAAAACAGGTTGTTCCTATAACACAGCACAGTTTGTAGGTTCATATCTCTCTCCATCTCAGCCCAGTGTAGCTTGTCCCAGAGGGAGGCCATAGAGAAGCTGAAGCCAGAGACAGAGTTGCTGTGTTTACTGCACTTCATCGCCCCCTACCTCCAGCTCAACACACTGCAGACCATATTTATCACCACACCTCACTATGACCTGGACAGTGGTACGCAGGACTCTTCGTCCATTGGCTCGTGCTTTTTAAATACTACACTTTATAATCTGTTGCCCACGTTTGACTCTTTCTCTCTCAGGTGAATACAGCTGCAGAATCTCTGTGTCTCCCCAGTCCACCTCTGTCCTGCATCTCCTCTCCTCCCTCTCTCTCTCCATCTCTCTGTCTGCATCTCTGAGGGGCCAGTCTGAAGTCCCTATGTTCCCTCTCACCGGTCATCGGGTCCAGTTGCCATACCTGCCTGCGTTCCACTGCCCAGTGTCTTCCCTGGTTCTCTCTGTCCGGCATCCCAAGGCAGAGTTCTCTGTGCTGGGCACCAAGGATTTGCTGTCTACCCTAGAGGTGGGTCATGACCTTTAGAATAGGTATTTTCACTCCCATCTTATACAATGCGTGGTGCTTTGAAAGGATAGGGAAGTCCATAGTGGTCTCTCTTCTGTCTCCATGCTGTGTTCAGGTCCACTCTGACAGTACTGCAGTTCAGACATCTGAGCGCGTCCAATCAGATGGACATCGAGTGTTTTCTGTCACCATGACATCATGGGTCAAAGGCCAGGCCTTGCTCCCTCCTGCCAACATCACCCTGTACAGCCGCCTGACCCCACAGACGGAAGTCGTCACAGTGTTCGTCAGAGCAGACACTGCGGTGGAGATAGGTGAGAAGCAGACACTGGGGTGGAGATAGGTGAGAAGCAGACACTGGGGTGGAGATAGGTGAGAAGCAAACACTGAGGTGGAGATAGGTGAGAAGCAGACACTGAGGTGGAGATAGGTGAGAAGCAGACACTGAGGTGGAGATAGGTGAGAAGCAGACACTGAGGTGGAGATAGGTGAGAAGCAGACACTGGGGTGGAGATAGGTGAGAAGCAGACACTGAGGTGGAGATAGGTGAGAAGCAGACACTGAGGTGGAGATAGGTGAGAAGCAGACACTGGGGTGGAGATAGGTGAGAAGCAGACACTGCGGTGGAGATAGGTGAGAAGCAGACACTGCGGTGGAGATAGGTGAGAAGCAGACACTGCGGTGGAGATAGGTGAGAAGCAGACACTGCGGTGGAGATAGGTGAGAAGCAGACACTGGGGTGGATATATACTGTAGATGAGAAGCAGACACTGGGGTGGATATACAGGTGCTGGTCATAAAATTAGAATATCATCAAAAAGTTGATTTTTTTCAGTAATTCCATTCAAAAGGTGAAACTTGTATAATGTATACATTCATTCCACACAGACTGATATATTTCAAGTGTTTATTTATTAAAATTTTGATGATTATGACAACTACTAATGAAAACCCCAAATTCAGAATATTGTGAAAAGGTTCAATATTGAAGACACCTGGTGCCACACTCTAATCAGCGAATTAACCCAAAACACCTGCAAAGGCCTTTAAATGGTTTCCCAGTCTAGTTCTGTAGGCTACACAATCATGGGGAAGACTGCTGACTTGACAGCTGTCCAAAAGATGACCATTGACACCTTGCACAAGGAGGGCAAGACACAAAAGGTCATTGCTAAAGAGGCTGGCTGTTCACAGAGCTCTATTAAGCACGTTAATAGAGAGGCAAAGGGAAGGAAAAGATGTAGTAGAAAAAAGTGTACAAGCATTAGGAATAACCATACCCTGGAGAGGATTGTGAAACAAAACCCATTCAAAAATGTGGGGGAGATTCACAGAGTGGACTGCAGCTGGAGTCAGTGCTTCAAGAACCACCGTGCACAGACGTATTCAAGACATGGGTTTCAGCTGTCGCATTCCTTATGTCAAGCCACTCTTGAACAAGACACAGCGTCAGAAGTGTCTCGCCTGGGCTAATGACAAAAAGGACTGGACTGCTGCTGAGTGGTCCAAAGTTATGTTCTCTGATGAAAGTAAGTTTAGCATTTCCTTTGGAAATCAAGGTCCCAGAGTCTGGAGGAAGAGAGGAGAGGCACAGAATCCACATTGCTTGAGGTCCAGTGTAAAGTTTCCACAGTTAGTGATGGTTTGGGGTGCCATGTCATCTGCTGGTGTTGGTCCACTGTGTTTTCTGAGGTCAACGCAGCCGTCAACCAGGAAGTTTTGGGCACTTCATGCTTCCTGCTGCTGACCAACTTTATGGAGATGCAGATTTCATTTTCCAACAGGACTTGGCACCTGCACACAGTGCCAAAGCTACCAGTACCTGGTTTAAGGACCATGGTATCCCTGTTCTTAATTGGCCAGCAAACTTGCCTGACCTTAACCCTATAGAAAAAACTATGGGGTATTGTGAAGAGGAAGATGCGATACGCCAGACCCAACAATGTAGAAGAGCTGAAGGCCACTATCAGAGCAACCTGGGCTCTCATAACACCTGAGCAGTGCCACAGACTGATCGACTCTATGCCACGCCGCATTGCTGCAGTAATTCAGGCAAAAGGAGCCCCAACTAAGTATTGAGTGCTGTACATGCTCATACTTTTCATGTTCATACTTTTCAGTTGACCAACATTTCTAAAAACCTTTTTTTGTATTGGTCTTAAGTAATATTCAAGTTTTCAGAGATACTGAACTTGGGATTTTTATTAGTTGTCTGTTATAATCATCACAATTAAAAGAAATAAACATTTGAAATATCAGTCTGTGTGCAATGAATGAAAATAATGTACAAGTTTCACTTTTTGAATGGAATTACTGAAATAAACTTTTTGATGATATTCTAATTTCATGACCAGCACCTGTAGGTGAGAATCACACATCCTTTACCTACATAGCCGTCAATGAGAACAGTCTTACAATCCGCTCCCCACCGTATACACAGATTTGATTGGTCGCCAGTCCTCCTGGACTCAGCTCCTTCACATCCAGTCCATCCTAGTCTTTGCTGTGTTTGCAGTTGTGGCCGTTACAGCTGCCTTATTCATAGGTAACTAATTACCCCTGCCAATATAATTCACTTACCAGTCACTTGATGTCTCCTGTGCAGTTTCGTTGTACTGTAGTTACTAAAACCTCTGAATGTATGTTTCAGTGTACAAATCCAACATGCAGAGAGGCCCTGTGGTCAGCCAGTACCCAATCACACACAACACAGGTCAGTGCATGTTCTTTTACACCACAATGCAATGAATACATGGTTGACTGACCAGCTCATTCCCCTAGGGATTTTTCCAATTGTCTACATGTTGGTTTAGTCCTGGAGTCCTGCTTTGGTTAATACTCATGGGATGCGTCAACATAATTTTACCGGGAAGGCTGGTTATTTTGTGAGGGCCAGGCAAAAGGCTTTCTGTGGCCCACAAATTAGGCATCTGAACCAGATTCAGGAAGTGTTTTATTTCCAAGTTTCACAACAAACAAGGAATTTATTCTGGCCCGCTAGTGCAACAATTTATACAAAAGAAATAAAACCAAAAACAGTGGCATTTATAGATGACTGAAAAATATGCAAGGTGCAAGATTTGTCCAGTGGAGCGTTGTGTGTCCTTGGGGAGCGCGCCATATTCAGTTTGGTTCTGGGCGCATGTTCATGAGGCCTATAATTATAGTACTATAAAAACAAGACAAATGTTTTAATGCTTCAAAGCCATGAAGTTGGAACAGTATCAGGCAGCTAAATGTTAGCTTGTGCTTGATTTGCTTTTCAGTGGACCACAGCATGGTGCATTTCTCCCCATGGATCAGACCCTCGTCTTCCGCCACAGAACGGACCCTCCGCAGACGGAGCTGGCTCTGGAGCCTACCATAACAACTGGACTGCATGCTAACATTAACCTGGAAGTGGCAACTAGCCGTGATAAAAACATTTTAAACTTTTGTTTGGGTTTTGCATTAGTCTGTTAAAATGTTGGATATGGCCCGGTTCTAGTAGGAGAATTATCTGACAGTGTTCACATGGAATTTACTTATATTTGAGATGCTCAGTTGGTTACATTACTATGCCAGCTTTCTCTTTTCTCATGACTCATGTGTTTTTAACCTTAATCAAAGACTAGTACACAGGATTCTTTAACGAAAAAAACTAAACTTTAATAAATGAGAGACAGGCGGAGTACTGGCGTTACAGCGGTCATTACAGCGAAGCTCAACACCATAGCATACATTTCCCTCATCAGTTCAACGTTTCCTTTTTTCCTTGTGTAGCAACTTCCTGAGCAGGGTCACTGCAAAACCTGTCATCCAATCCTGTCTCTCTGTCCGACAAGGTCCATTTAGAGACTAGTGCTGTTTTCTCCTGAATGAGCATCCTGGGTAACAGAAGGAAAAAGGAGTTAGTTCTGGTAGCAGACCTATCTAATCAGCACATCACCATGTGGCTGTGAGACTATTATAGACAACACACTTCTGTAAGGAGAATCAGGGGATCCAACTATTATCAAGACCAGATACTAAAATTGTATTGTAAAAAAGGCCCCAATGGAGGCAGGGTCGGCCATGGATGAAAGCCCAGAAGCTTCTGGCTAAGGTAATGACTAAAACAAACATGGCCTTGTGTCATTTACAAGATCCAGAGCAACTAGTACAGAACAACAGGTTTGACCTAGACTATAAAGGGAATTCAATCTTGTGATCCTTTGGTTAATGGTCGGAGGAATGGTCACTATGCTATCTGCTGCCCGCTTTCAACTTGTTCAGCAAACTACTTTCCTCCATGTCTATATAACTGAGGAATGTGGACGCCCCTGTTCTGCAGTAGAATGCTAAAGTAAATGAAAGGGGAGGACCCTCTCTCACTAGCCACAAGGTAGAAAGACGTGAAAAGCATCATGCAATGCATTACAAATGTGTTTTACAAATATTCACAAGAACACCTTGTTTGCCAAGGGCCATCAATTATTAACACTACAACAATATTTGACCAACCCAGACTTCTAATACAGGAAACAGTATAACGCCGAACTATCAGTGTTAGCAAACAAGACTGTCCCCTGGCAACTGCATGCACCCTGCAACTTGTTGCCATTTTAAATCTCAGGGGAGAAAGCCTTGTGAAAATGAAGTTGTCAAAAAACAGATCAAATGCATTCAACTTGATTAAAAAGCACATGGACACATTGGCCCACTCCAAAAGGTGGAACCCTACACACAGGGCATTGTCCCCGTCTCTGCCCTGGGGCACCGGGACATGATCTATAAGCCAGACGGAAGAGTACCCTCTACTGGCCCTCCAACATCACTTCCAGCAGCTTCTGGGCTTTCATCCATGGCCGACCCTGCCTCCATTGGGGCCTTTTTTACAATACAATTTTAGCATAAGGGCACTGCTAACCAACAGCCACCGCTGTCAGGTATTGCAGTCAGAGGGAATGCTTTCTTTGAAGTCCAACAACAGTATACCAGCTCAATGGTCAAGGTTAGGTTCTTGACATGCAGGTTCATTCCATCTTGTGAGTGGGAATAATGAGGGGAGAATTTTGGTTTGTTGTTTTTGAGTGACAGAAGTAGTGCATTTTCAGCTCTACCAAATATTTGTGGCTTTAGGTTATTTACTCTTATGATCTCTACCCCGCACAGCCAGAAGAGAGCTGTGAACTCAGTCTGGCTCTTCTCTAACTTACTAGGTTCTGACCCAACTAGGGAGTTGTTCCTAGCTGCTGTGCATCAATTCTTGTTGTGGCTTTCACTTTGGGGTTGTAGACTGGGTGTCTGTATAAGCACCTTGTGATAACTGCTGATGTAAAAAGAGTCTCTTAAAATACATTTGATCAATGGACATTTCCATCCTGTCTGTTGGTAGCACATGTTCTTGCAGCTGTAGTTATTGAAAGGAGTCTGTGGAGACTCCTCACAAATGTAGACAACCACAAGGTTACTGTATGCCTTGTTTGACACCCATTCACCCGGGGGACAATGAATGGGCAACACAAAGGCAAAACAACTTATTCTTCGGTGTTTGTCCACCCTGAATAGTGTGTGGATGTTTGTATATTACCTTCTGTGAGGCGTGCTTTCCCCCCCGTAGGTTGACACAGGACTGTGGAGCATCCAACACACAGCACGACTGTCTGGGCGTGACTGAAAACTGTCGTTATCTTATAGCATCCTGTAGACAATCACACACAGGTCGAAAACATTCAGAGTTTAACAGCGTTAAAACTGACTTCAAAAACCCCTCGCAATTTAACTTATTACTTATTACTTAAATTACTCGCGTTCGGAACCGATTATCACAAATTATCTGTCGTGTTCTTGTAGTTGCAGTTTAAAGGAATCGGTGAAGACTACTTTTAAACACAGACAACCAACAAGGTTACTGTTTGCCTTGGTAGACACCTCATTCACTATGGAGACAATGAACGGGCAACACAAAGGCAAAATGGTAAACAACCACACATCACACTAGAAATAAGTTGACTCCAGTGTTCCTTAAAACCCATCAGCGAGCCTCAAATGTTTCACATTAGTTTTAACCTTAGACATACCGACTAATCATCAAGCATTTCTTAGTTATTGAACTGTTACTTAAGGATTTAAACAAAATGCAACAGTCAAACAGCTACTACTTGAGCTACAGTGACATGACTACTGCATCACCCGTACCGTGCAAGTGCTGATTCAAGCAGGGGCATTAACACGGTCTAGTCCATTTGGACTTCCTAATAAAGACTCTGATATCCAGTTATTAAGCAACAACTTCAAGATGGGCCACGGGGAGACACTAACCTGGACATTTGACATCCATGAAATAGGAATTAGGGCTTTGTACAAGACGCTTCTTCTTGTGACTCCTCTTCTCCTCCTCTGAGGATGGGTGCAACAGGTCCTTTGCGAGCTGAAGGAAAATGAAAAAACAGAGAGTGGCAATCTTAGAAGAAGAAGTCCAACTGACAGAGTAACAATGTCCATGCAGGAGTTGCAAGATAGTATCATCCGTAGCTGGCCTACCTCTAGGCAAGACCTGATATGCTAACGTTTTTCAGATTTTGTTAATCACAAAAAGCAGCCTATAAAAATATGAGTTTGAAATTGAATGTTTTAATCAGAATGGCTGGTAGTGGATGAATATTTTAGTATTTATCTCACGCGCTTAGCCATTACTGTATACTTATAAATGACAAACATTTCTGTCCATATCGCCTAGTCTAAGCTACTTGAGTCCTGGCTAGTAAGGACAACTGCAGCAAGTCGTAGTTACTAGATTGTTACTAGTTTTAGGGGAAACAACGTTGGCTCACTATCAATAATGTTCCCCAATACGAAAATGTATCTAGCTAAAGACCATTATGTAAGGTCGCAGTCAGTAATATTATAAACAATCAAAAAGTTAAACCCATTTCAGTACATGCTTTCTCTTACATGTACTGTACGCCGCCATGTTGTCAATTCAGCAGTCTATAGCACGCGCGTGGCACGCAGTTTAGTATTTTATATTTAAATCTAGATCGATTGGAATTATCCGGTAGTAACCAAGTAGAAATACTTAAAACATTGCAGTGCATTGCTTGATGTGGTCCTGTCCTTTGTAAAATAAATGTACTCATTTGAAGTGAAGATTAGATGTGCGGACTTACTGGCATGTTGGCGAGTTCGTAGCGATCGCCGAAAAGAAGGTCCCACCGGAAGTTGACTTTTAATATATGAACGGGGCTGAATTGCAGGGGCCGGAAGTGTTTCCCTCGCCATTACGTGTCAAGAACTAGAGGAAAAAAAGAGGCCATGTTTGTGAGGTCAAACTTTTTCTACCGAATCACAACACTGCATTTTTACAACCAAAATAAAAGCATACGTTTTCACTCTGTTAATAAAAGCATAAGTTTTCACTCTGTTACTTTAATTACTATATAGGCTGGGGGTCTTCAAAGGCACTTTTTGACAACTGTTGATGTAAAAAGGGCTTTATAATATACATTTGTTTGAAACCTACATTACTTTGATTCAAATGTGGTTACATGATTGACGTAGTGTCAAATGATATGGATTAATGTTTGTAATTACTATGTCAAAGACTTTTATTCATCAAATGCACTGAATAACATAACGTCATTCTGCACAATGAAAATATTGTGACATTGCACACAATATCTACGCAGTAGGCATTTTCTCTTCTTCTGCCCCTCATACATACAACATGTACAGGTGGCAATTAGTAGTTGGTTTTAGTCTTGAGTTGCCAAATGTCTCCAACAATCCCAAGGGTTTGACTGTGTTGATTTCTAGATTGTTGCAACCAGGGCCGGCCATAGGCATAAGCAACATAAGCGGGCGCTTAGAGCCACCGACTGTTAGGGGGTCCCAGACTGCAAGTGAGCCCTGGACCACTAGGGGAGAGGGGGCCCCCCAAATCAAATCTTGCTTGGGGGCCCCAAAAGGCTAGGGCCGGCATTGGTTGCAGCGGCAACAAGCCACCTGGTGGTCAACCTTGTGTTTGCACTTTGAAACGTTTTGATGAGAGCGACCTGTTGTCATACTGCAAACTTCAGTAGTTTGACAGGTAGAGTTACAGTCATTGTGTAGAATAAGGGAAAGCATGGAACCTTGCAATCTCCTGTGCTGAGGAGGGGAAGTTACGATAGCCTGAAGATGTGAACAGCTCAACTACTGGTGGTTGAGGGGCCTGAGAGGAAAACTACAGTCGGTGGCAGTACAGAAGGGCAAGTTTCCAGTGATTTATGTTGTGTATTTGTTCTAGTGAGTTATGCTTACTTATTGTTGTGCTTATAAGATTTTTCATAGCTTTTAAAAAAAATCTAAATCGTCTCGCAGGGCTAAACAGGTTCGGTCACTGTAGGTTAGAGAGGTATCTGAAAGATGTAGTGTCTGAGAGATAGGTCTAAGATATTATTTTACGAAGATAACGTGCTTCTCCCACTGAAATCTCTGATCACACTTTACGCGGTTAACTAGCTATGACCATCGTTCCAAACTGCGCATGTACATACAATCATTCACCTCTTTAATACAAAGTCATGTTGACAATAAAAAGGTTTTTAATTTGCTATTTCACCTGGTTTCACCTGAGTGAAATATACCTATAAACATTCGCTGGAATTTGGTGCACTGAACAGGTTTTGCATTTAGATATCGAGAAAATAAAACACTCAAGACATTTTATCCACTTCATATTGGCTTCTGAAACCAGGCGAAACCCCAAAGTCTGGAGTGTCATATTGGTCTGTTTCGCAAGTGTTCCCGGAAGTCTCGCGATGTTGCGCATCTGGATTTAAAAGCCTTGCGGGTGAGGTCTGAATCCTACGGGAACTTGCACTGTAGGGCAGGAGAAAGTTTGGGTCGGAAACGTAGCACGGTCTGTGTGGAATGGACGTATGTTGATCGGACTTTTGACGAAAATAATATAGGATTTTTTAATCTCGATAAGTGGATTCATTGGATTAATAAGGCTTTATGGCACTATAGACTTTGATAGCCGTTGGAGTGAAGCAACATCGGTTGTTCGAACTTTCGTTTTTAACTTCTGTGTGTGTTCTTATTTCTTTTTTTCGGGAAGATCGGAATTTACCGGTGAAGGGAAAAACAAGCGAAGCGGCATATATACTGCAGGAAAAATGAGTGTAACTTTGACCTTTGTGTATACTGACTAATATTTTGAAACATTAAGGATAGGCAACTGTACCTTTGGATTTATACACTAAAGACAGTTTTTATCATTTACATAAAAAACGAATTATGGCGAAGAAGTACGACTTCCTTTTCAAGTTGCTACTCATTGGAGATAGTGGAGTTGGCAAAACATGTCTGATTATTCGATTTGCTGAGGATAACTTCAACTCAACCTACATATCAACCATCGGTATGTGGCCAGACGATGTCCGAATTACTAGGTTTTAGCCTACTTTTAGATCAGCCAAAAAAAATATATGCAACATTTACATTTTTAATTGCTCACACACCCGTCTTATTTAAGTTGCTGCGTAATTCCACCTTTTCATTAGGTTCACTCCTCTATTTCTCACGTTTCCAGTTCTGTGATGTTCATGTCTATACATGTCTCTCTTTCTGCCTTTCTTAATATGCTATCTCAAAATACCCTAAAATGTTGACGTTGCCTCTATCCCTTCTCTCTAACTACCAACCCCCCATTCCTCCTGTTGCTTATATCTCTTCAGTCTCTCATTCTCTGAAGAATGGTTGTCCTCCCTTGGCATTCACAGCTGAAGACGCCCCTCTTTGCTTTCTCCCTGTCCGTCCCTGTCCTCCAAGAAACCCAGAGAATAACAAACCCAGAGTGTGTGTGTGCACACGCGTGTGTTTCTGGTACAACACAGCAGAATAGCTGAGATAGAGGGGCCGCGGCACAGACTTAACTATCCCCCTAAAAGTGTGGTGAACTGAGAATGCCTGTCTCACCCGCCTTTATGCATGGTAAAAGGGTTTAATTGGCATGACCTATATTTGCTGCTATGCCAGATCGGAGCTCTGTCTCTCTGTCAGAGAGGGTGTACTTGTATTTGGGTAAGCTTAACTCTTTGTCCTCCCTTCCTGTTGACCCCCCCATCCTCTCTGCAGGGATCGACTTTAAAGTGAAGACGATAGATGTAGAGGGAAAGAAAGTCAAGCTGCAAGTCTGGTAAGATATGATGCTTCAGGCAAATATGAATTAAATGGCCCGTCAGTATTCACTGTCCTCAGAATTTTATGATCGTAAAGGAATCAATAGACAGTTAATCTTTTAACTCCTGCATGCTTTGGATTTGTCTACTTCACTTTTTCAGTGGAAAGAGGAACCTCCCTATGCTCCAAAACCACAGTGTACGATAGGTATACTGTCCAAATGTCTCTCAAAGGTACACCGCACACTGATTGTAGTACATGACCAAAGGAATGAAAGTTGGCTTTTTGAATCATATTGTTAGGTTAAAGGCGCGCAACCCGCTATGCAACACTTCGGTCACTGAGTAAAGTGAGATGTTGACTGTTCAGGCAAAGCCGTTGGTTTATGGCTTCACCCACGTTTCATCTGTCAGGTAACCTTAGTGGCCAGTGAGTAGTCAAACAACCATACAGGACATCTGAAGCAGCCATAAAGAATTTAATGAACTTGTATAAAACGTCTGCTTGTCATGTATTCCTTGGGATTTAACACCCAGGGTAGAATATGCCCTTTGACAGATCTAGGATCAGGTTACCTTTCTCCAATCCTGACCCTGGCCCGCGGCATTCCATCCTGCCCCCTACTGCTGGCTCACTTCTTAAGCTAAACAGTCTGAGTGTCAGTAAGAGGGACTTTCCTCTGGTTTATGAAGATACCAGTGCTCCAAGGCCATGTGGACTTTGCCCAGTTCAGCGTATCGTCTTTTGGATGGGACCTTACACTGGTCTCCACGTTTCTTACCGTGAGAACACAAGTGTGACCTTAGTGTATTTTGTTTTTGCTGTAGTGTGAATTAGACAATATACTGGAACACTGAAATGGGAGCTTTGAGACTGAAAATATAGAAAATGTACTCTTTAAATTGGGTGCTGCACATTGGAAAGAAAAAAGGTAGTGAAAGAACAGTCACCAACCAACAATGAACACTTCTCCAGGGTGTTCAAAGAGGTGCTCTTGAAAGGAGTTACAAATGTTTCCCATTGCATTGTGTTTCCAGGGACACAGCAGGACAGGAGAGGTTTAAGACCATCACTACAGCCTACTACAGAGGAGCTATGGTAAGTCTGTCTCTCTTGCTATATCTAGCTTCTTTATATTTTAGTCATTTGGTAGATGCTGTTATTCAGAGCCACTTGCGGTTAGTGGATTTATTTCAAGGTAGTCCGCAACCACACAACCGAGTAATAGTAAGTATATTCAAAGTAGTTATCGGCATAGTCAGTGCTAGAAAAAAGAGTAAAAACAAATGGTAATACAATTTAACATTTTTTTTTTGCGTTTATATGTTTTCTACAAATGGCTTTTAAATGGATTGTTTGCATGTAGGTGGAGTCTGACTGTAGTTTTGGAGACTTGTTTCAACCAACTTTTGCAGTTCTCCAGCTGTGATCCTTGGGGTTTTCTCCACTTCTCTCTCTTCACCTTTTCACATGAGAGAACCCCAATTGCTGTTAGTTTATGACCAAAACTATAGCATTAGTACCAAATTGCTTAGAATATTCAGGTTTATTTGAAATTGAACAATGAATGTGTGACTCATGTCTCCTGGGATCTTTCAGGGGATAATCCTGGTGTATGACATCACTGATGAGAAGTCCTATGAGAACATTCAGAACTGGATGAAGAGTATCAAGGAGGTGAGAGGGAACTGAAATAAAAGCGAAGTGTTCTGAAAGAGAGGCGAAAAAAAGAATGACACAGGCTAGGAGGAATCTGACCGGGCCGCATTTTCTCAGGACATCAGGATAGATTTGGTAGAATACCTGATATATTGCGCAACTTACGTTCTTGAGTCACTGATGGATACTTTCCAGGCAATGGACCGTGACATTCTTCAAATAAACTCATAATAAAAACAAGCTAGCGTCCATGAATCTGCCAAATGCACTGTGACATCAAGCAACGTGTAATGGCAGGCGTACAGAGTGGCTGCACAGGACTTTATTCTGGTTGCTAGACTTCTTATTGCTATCTATGGATCACAATAACAAGGGCATACAACTGCAGTACCAGTATATTCATGTAGACCAATAACAATTATGGAGATTTCATTTATTTGCATAGTTCTTACTGAAACATTAAAATCTGTGCTCCATTCCTGCCCACTGCTCGGCTTATTCAAACGGTGAAAGCACCAAACCCATGAGGGTGTCCGTGATATTGCCGATGGTTCTGTGATAAACGAATAGCACATTGATCGCTGCTTGATAAGTGTAATAGTTGAGCAGTCTTGTTGAAAGTGGCATTGGATATTACAATTGATTTCAGTGAATGCTGCCTAGTACTTAGTGTCTATAGTAATGGAATACTCACACATGGGTCTTAACATGGGTCTTATTGTTCAATATCAGTTCTCCAGTAGGTAAACCATTTCTGTACCTACAGCATTCTATAAAGTCATGTTATTTTTATTTTTTTGATTAACGTTTATCTGAAAAAGAAATCTAACTTCATGTTTTTATGTTTGTGCTGTTAGGGCTTGTTGAGGCACTGCTATGGGCAGTGGAAGGGATTGATGTGGAGAGTGATTTTGATGAAAGAGGTGGATACGCTGGTAAAACCTTGAGGACTGATGCCAACTCACTGTCTTTTACCCTGCAGAATGCTTCAGCAGGGGTCAGCCGGATGTTGCTCGCTAACAAGTGTGACATTGAGGCTAAGAGAAAGGTATCAAAGGAGATGGGGGAAAAGGTAAACCTCTAGATTTGCATTTCTTTTAAAGATATTGCTTTCAAATGGAGTCATGATGCCCTGGTGAAATGTGCTATTGGGAGAAAGCTACCATATAATATTGACCTTTCCCCAGTGTTGCTGTTTTTAAACTGTATTCATGAGGTGGTTGTGGATATAACATTGTCCTGCTGTAGTCAGCCTTGTTTTTTGTTGTTTACAGTTGGCAAAAGATCATGGGATCAGATTTTTTGAGACCAGTGCAAAGGCCAGTATCAACGTTGATGAAGTAAGAGATATGTACTTTATTTCAGATATTATAATATTAAATTAATGTTATTTAATTTCTGCTAAAACAAGTACAGTTTAAAAGTACAAGGAAGCTAGAAAATGTATGAGACCTGAAAGTATAAAATAGACAATCATGTCTATCTGAATATCACAATGAATTAGAGAAAATGGTTGTAGTTTTCATACTGGGTATATGTGCCATATAACCTAATATCCCCAAATCCCCCATTCTACTGGTGTAACCCTTCACCCCTGCCTCTTTGTTTTCTCTCTATGACTCTATAGTCTTTTATGGCTTTGACTCGAGACATTCTACTGAAGTCCAGCAAGAAGCCGGGCCCCACAGGTCGTGAGGTCAAAATCACCAATGCTGAGAAGAAGTCCTCCAAATGTCTGCTGCTGTAAAGGCTGACTTGACATGGCCTGGCTGACACTCCGTTACCCAAGGGGACATTCACATATAGGAACAGTATTATTGCAAAAATGGGTTTAAATGCCACAATCACCAGATTCTCTGTCCCCTGTGGCAACAAGGCTGATTTCAAACACTATTGTCTTAAGAAATATACATGTTTATGATTAATTAATTGCAACCCCCCCCCCCCCAATAATCCTATGAAATGGCTCTGTTGTCATAGTAACTGAATGATTGACTGCCATGGCATGTTTTCACTCCAACAGAGCCAGAAAGGCCAAACTGTCCTCCATGCTAGCTCCACCTCTTCCATGATGAAAACATTCCACAATGACTTCCATCTACAATGCATTGTTGAATTTAAATTTTTGAGCAAGGTGCTTGTTCATATTCTTAAACCTGAATTGAGTTAATTCTATGTCCATGTCTATGGACTTCACATTGGAGTAGCGGTGCACAAATCCCAGTCCTGAATTGACAAAAAGTGTGAAGTGTTTCAGCTTCTCCATCTCCTTCAGTAGATTTATTTTCCTAGGAATCTTAAGTGAATTTTCAGCGAAGACATACATTCTAGCTGTTAGGTTGGACAGTTGACTGGCTGATTGATTAATCTGTAGACTTTTTTTGATCCGAATTGGCTGCTCAAGTGAAGACAAGAAACCAGTAGACAGTACTGAAACCATAGAAGGTAATTAGCATATTGTGACCCTGGAGGACAGGTGTTGTTCATCACTGCCATATAATCACATTTTAGTGTTATAGCTGAAGAACCTGAGTTAGGAGGACATGTAGACATTTTATTTCTATTCATTCTGTTTCTATGGTTAGCCATTTGTTACAGGAGTTCAGATCTACATGTGATAGCATGTGCTGGTACAGAATGCTCCCAAAAAGGATAGTTCAACCAGAAAATAGAAAGATTATTTGGCTGTTTTAAAGTGTAGAGTGTTTTTACATAGGGGGACTAAGGATGTGGACCACAGGGACAGAGAAAGTGCAATATAAGATGATAGGAGTGTAGTGTTGAGTAAAGGATGAAGCAAGGGAATTTAGAAATGACAAAGCAAGTGTAGGAAACAAGGATGGGATGACGGTTGGAGTGTGAGGGGTGAGGTTATCTTAACTAATTAAATCTGATGCACCTCTTCAAAATCTTTGAAAATGAAAGGAAACACCCTTCCTGCCTTTTTCTGGCACAGACAAGCCCCTTTTTTAATACATTTCATAGATTCCCTGTCTTTGCGGTCGTCGCTGATCTACTACAGGAAATGTCTCTGTACAGTGTAGACTGATTGGATACAATCTCCACCTGGTAGCTGTCCACGGTCTAAATGTGTGATCAGTGATTGCTCTCAAAGACACCAATCACTATTATTCCAGCAAGTTAATCTCTATGGATGCATCTCAATATTCTAATGTGGTGAGATTTGGTCAGCCGTCTTCGCCTATTTTTTTCTATATGATTTAACTGATTTTACCCTTTTCTCTTTTCCTTCACACACAGTCTCACTCTATCAAACATTCCCTGTCTGATCAATTATTTTCTCACAAAGTTCTTTCAGTTTACCTATGCGCTGCTTTTTCAATAAATGGTAAAAAGCTAAAAAAAAAAAAAAAAAAAACATAGCATATTTTTCTTCTTTACTGAGCTTACAGGACTGCATTGTCCCCACTACCACTTAGACTAGAGGGTCTCCAACCCTTCAGTTTAATGTATCAATCATATCAGCACTACAGAGCATTCATTACTGTCTTCAAACTCTAATAAATTAGCTGGGCTCCATTCGTTACTGTCTTCAAACTCTAATAAATTAGCTGGGCTCCATTCATTACTGTCTTCAAACTCTAATAAATTAGCTGGGCTCCATTCATTACTGTCTTCAAACTCTAATAAATTAGCTGGGCTCCATTCATTACTGTCTTCAAACTCTAATAAATTAGCTGGGCTCCATTCATTACTGTCTTCAAACTCTAATAAATTAGCTGGGCTCCATTCGTTACTGTCTTCAAACTACCATACCAGCTGGGCTCCATTCATTACTGTCTTCAAATTCTACTAAACTAGCTGGGTTCCATTCATTGCTGTCTTCTAACACCATACTAGCTGGGCTCCATTCATTACTGTCTTCTAACACCACCATACCAGCTATTCTTGTAGTGTATCTCACCATATTTTCCTCCCCTGGTATGTACTGTAGGTCAATAAAATATGAATAACTCAATGCAAAACCTCTGTAATGCAATGGAGGGGTATTCCAGAACAATTTATATTTGAGAAACCATGGTTGACATAATGGAATTAAAAGATAGAGCACAATATTTCGTAGTAACCTGCCGGTTTTCCTTTCTGTCTCATATCTAATTGACACCCAGTATTTCTAAATAAATCCTTTATTAGAGAGATTCAATGAACAAATGGAGTGGAACTGGTTTCAAGGTATAGAGTTGCATGGCACAGAATGCAGGCTCTGATATCAATTGGATTTTCTGCAAAGGAACAGGCCATAGTGACGGAACAAAATCTGATTGGTGGATAAGCTCTTCATATTATTCACTTGGACAAGATTAGATCCACTTATCCTAGTAGGTAGCAGGTAGTATTTCAGGCTATGGTTTCTGATGAGGATACACTTATTGCACTCTTTCTGGTGCTGAAAACACATTGATCATGTTCTGGTTTGAAAGAGTTTGCTAGGTTAGATTACAGATCCATCTTTCCCGAATACACCTCAGGTGCTATATTGTGAGACGTTTAATTCAATGAACTACAAATGCTTGTCCTGAAACTACACTCCTCCAGGAGGCCGCGCAGTGCGTTAATGTCCTAGCTGATTGGCCAACTGCAGTAACCCAGGCAACTGCCCCTCCCACGCAGCATCAGCATCATGACCGCGGGTTCTGCCGCATTCTCCTCGCGCGTATTCTTGCGTGCCTTGTCATCATAGTATCACGACAGGTGTCGGTTTACAAACACATTTCTTTCTTGCTTCTAAGAATACAGTGCAGGGAGAAAGGATTAATGTGAAAGAGAAGAATGATCATAAGGTATTTTAAGGTGGAAACGATTAAATCTTTGGTGAAACTGCTACGGTTCTCGCGAGTCCGGGATGGGAGCCACATATGTAATGCTTCTGGAGGTGTGTGTGACGTAGAGTCCGATGCAGTCACCGAGGTAAAAGTCCTGGGTAAACACGCACACACACGAGCAGAACGGAGGCCCGCGTGACTGCTGCAGGGAGGAGAGGAGAGTGGGGATTCTGAGTGGTCCATCCGCAAACTCATACGGTGGAAAAAGATGGAGCAATAGCGAATAAGAACAACACAAACCAACGGCGGTTCAAAAAAGATGGACATTCATTTATTTGCGTTCACTTCCTAAGGATTAAAGAAGACAAATTCCTTAACGCAAACGTTTTTCAGAAGACCGTCTTGTGTCTAATAAAGAGCTATATCCCATTCTTCGGACAGGTTCGGTGGTCGGACCTCCGTGAGGACAGGGCAACTCGTTCTTCGTTTAAATGGTCTGTCCTCGTTACCTTGACAAGATCCCGAATCACTCGGTACCAGATTAATGTTGTTTCCCATTTATGCTGCGGTCCGAAGAAACGGGGGATCAGACCCTTGAAGGGAGATTCTACAGGACTGCGGCCTGCTCGGGGCTACCGTTACCGCAATACTACGGGCCATTCGAAGGGGAGTAGATATGAGAGAGATGGAGGGAAAGGAACAGAGCAAGAGACCTGTTTGTCTTAAATGCATTCTTCTTATCAATAGCCAACTTAGGCCTAGGTATTATTTCCACTAATCTGAAGTTTCAGAGTGGTCAACAGTACATTACATATTTAAGTTTCTTTTATATGTGCTATTGGTGTTTTCAGATGCGAAGGAGTTTTTTGGCCAGTGCACTTTGGTACTCCAGCCAGAATCAAATCTTTTGGATTGTGAAAGGGCTTTGGTTGTCAGGGCCAAAGGGACAAGGAGGGATATTTTTACAAAGCAACAAATTATTTTGTTCTCACTCTCTATTACACACACACACACACACACAACACACAAATACAACCCTCTCCATACAACGACTATGCCATCACCCTCAGACTCCAGCAGTGTGATGTCGGCCTCTGGGTCGCGAGGCTGGTCAGATAGCCGTCGGGGAATGTCTGGCCGTTCGCAGGGTGGGGCAAAGCTGCTGCTGTACCTGGGTCTCTGCCACCTGGGCCTGGGGGCCATGGTCCTGGCTTTCTCCTTCACCAGCATGGCCTTCACATCTTCAGCCCGAGTCCGGCAGTCTTGTCCCTTTTGGGCCGGCTTCTTTGTGAGTAACCCGGCATTGATACATCTCTAATAGTCTAAGATGGCTTCCTGTTCTTCATCTGCGTTGGTCAGGGGTGACTTTCCTGACATCCAGATCACCTTTAGCCTTAAGATAAACCTGCAGTAGATCCATTAGTCGGCAATGCAGCTAATAGTCGTAGTTTGATTTTTTGGTTTAAATTTGTTATGTGAAACTCATCCCTGAAAAGACCAATGGCTGTTTAAGTCTCTCATTTTCAGTGTATCTCGAGGAAATGACCCGTACAGAAGAAGCATATGATTTGAGACGAGGAAAAAAACCATTTCATTTCACATCACATTTCATGTGAAATAATGTGATAACATGCACTTTTGGAGCACTTCTCATGTGATCACGTTTTCACTGGTTTCCTGTTATCACATTCAACTCATTTGAGTGATTATATTGAATGAAAGCATTTCTTCAGTAAATGTTTATTTGAAGTAGGAGCCTTTTTAGACCGTTAAAAAGCATGTTCTCAAAGTGAAGTGTATGTTTCCAGGTTGTGGCATCGGGGATAGTTGGACTTATCTCATGGAGAAGACCACTAACTCTGGTGGTGAGTAGTGCATGTCTGACTGTTTATGTAACTTAGGTGTGTGTGTGTGTGTGTTTGTAATTACAGGTGTAACTATTATTGTAGGGACAGACACACAAAAAAGTAAAACAAATAATAATAAATAATATTTCACCTAATACAGACAGTTTGCCGGTCCAATGAGGTTTAGGGTAAACGTTACAATTTGGCCTTGCAGTTATGCTTAGTGGTTAGTTCAGGGTTAAAGTTAGGGGTTAGGGATTCTTTTTTAAATGGGAATATATTTTGTGTGTGTTTTAACTTTTATATGTATGAATAACTAACACAGTACTATCTCCATGTCTCTCATGTCATTCTTTAATTTCTCTTTCATCTCAATCCATGTCTCATGTCTTGCTCGTCTTCATCCATGTCTATATTGTTTTGTCTCTCTCTCATGTCTTGCTCGTCTTCATCCATGTCTATATCGTTTTGTCTCTCTCTCATGTCTTGCTCGTCTTCATCCATGTCTATATCGTTTTGTCTCTCTCTCATGTCTTGCTCGTCTTC
The DNA here is from genome assembly GCF_011004845.1 of Esox lucius. Lineage (NCBI taxonomy): Eukaryota > Metazoa > Chordata > Actinopteri > Esociformes > Esocidae > Esox > Esox lucius. Next base: position 28,830,724 of record NC_047588.1, on the reverse strand, counting down.
ATCCATGTCTATATCTTTGTTACTCATGTCTCACTTGTCTTCATCCTTGTCTATATCTCTGTCTTTCTCCCTTTCTCATGTCCCGCTAGTCTCTGTCCATGTCTACATTTCTTTGTCTCTCTCTCTCATGTCTCTCTTCATGTTTCTCATGTCTATTCAATAGGTGCCTCATTAGCATGAATGAATGGCTACCACTATTTCCAAAGCAAACATATTGAGTCAGCAATAATAATACAGTATATAAAAATATAAAAACAAAGATAAACAACTAACATGACATTCTTACAGGGCAAAGGAAACAAATGATCAACAAATCAGAGGTTTACAGGGCTAATGGCTCTCTTTCATAATGACAGGCTATAGTCACTGATTCTGTACGTTGGCATCAAACGTTTCCTTAATGATTCATTTATTCTTTATAAGGTCTTGTGCTAACTTCATGTCTCTATTCAGTATCTGGTTACATTCAAGTTGGTCAGTTCATTCATTTTCAAATAACAAGTGTAGGTATTTTGGATAGACATGGTGTTTGTCTCTCTCCACGTCTCCTGTCTGTGTTTCCCTCCAGGTGTCCCTCTTCATGCTGCTGTCTGCTGTTTGTGTTATCCTCAGTCTTGCTGGATCCATGCTGTCCTGTCAGAATGCACAGATGGTCAAATCCCTGCTGACCTGCCAGGTACACAGTTTCAGTGTGTTCGTTGGAGGCGTGTGTGTGTGTGTGTGTGTGTGTGTGTGTGCGTGCGTGTGTCAATACTCTGTGTGTGTTATGTTTTGCAGGTAGAGAACGGGTTGTGTGTGTGCTGTGCTCCGACACACTCCTGTTCTATAAATGAGGAGGAGACCCTGGTGCTTTACCTAAACGCAGACTGTCACTCAGTCAGACATCAGCTCAAGGTATGTGTGTGTGTGTGTGTCTGTGTGCTTTCATGAAAACGTGTGTTAAAGGTGCACTCCAATCACATGATATTGAAGTTTCTTAACTACACCAAAAATCACACCTTTTAAAAAAGTGATCTTTGTCTCAGACATCACCACAAATCCCAATCAAAATGAGGTCAGGTCGTTTGGGGCGGGGGAGCGTTGTTGTTTTGTTTTAATAGGCTCTGATGTCACACGTGTTGTCCTCTAAACCAGTGATTTGTCTGAAAGGTGAGACTTTTCAGCTGGAATGTGAGTTCAGATAACTGATCAACTGACCGGAATGCACCTTCACATGGCAGTTCAGTGGGCGGGGCTTCAATGTTTTCTGAGATGATATGGTCTGGGTTTTATGATTTCCACAACCATGCCCCTAGACTCACACTAAGCAGAGCATAATGCAACGAGGCAACATGCAAGCTGCAGTATAATGAAATGACTTTCCAGACTAGTTGAGTGTGAGGGGTCCTGTGTTCTGCTCCAGGACCTGCTGTTCAGTGCCTGTGGTCTGAGTATTCTCTCCACCATCATCTGTACTCTGTCCACTGTCACCTGCAGTATCCACATCTTCTCCTTGGACTTGGTGCACCTGGTGAGTACACAGACACACACACACACACACGCATGCATGCATGCACGCACCCACACACACACAGAGACATGCGTGCTCACACACTAGCATGCACGCACACTTGTACACATATGGAAAACATCTTGACGCGTGATTGTATGACTCCCCCTCCATCTCTTGCTATCTAGCTTGCGCCCCATCGTTCTCGCTCCGTCAACCCTGAATGCACGACTCCTCAGGATGCCTTCCTGACCAATATCATGGACTTTGAAGAGTTTGTCCCCCCGATTCCTCCGCCACCCTACTACCCTCCCGAATACACCTGCAGCTCAGAGACAGACGCCCAGAGGTAACCGACAAACACAGATCATTTACTGTCCTACATTTGACTATTTTAAGATGGGGACACTGCAGGGAGCGTTCATCTTAGCTTCGATCGCTAACTCACCTCCTACACGGCTCATGCTGTACATTTCTTGGCGCGTGCAGTAAGTGGCCAGTGTGAATGAGATGGTTGAGCGCAAACCAAGCGCCTATATGTGCGCGACGTGACGCTATTCCAAGATTATTGTAATTTAAAATCTTGTTTTCCGTTAACCCCTGTGCCTAACCTTAACCCTGAAAATGTAACCTTAACTGTAAACCTAATTCTAACTTTAAATGATCAATTGTGTGTTTTAATCTAAACCCTTACCCCTCAATCAACATTGGACATTTTCTTTATTGTGACAGAAAACTGTTCCCATGAGGTCAAATGTTTTATGTTTTAATATTTATGCTGTTAATTTTGGTTTCTACCAGGATAGTTAAACGCGGACATAGAAACACTAGCCACATTCCCAAATGAAGGTCTGTCAGAACAGTCTATCAAATGGTTTTAATCAATACAAAACCTATTAGACAAAGAGACAATTAGCTTAGCTTAATCAGGATAGTCTACCAACCAATCGACTCCCATAACACCTTCCCCACTTGTGACACAGCTAACCCACCAGGGAGTGACACCCCCATGTGTCCAGTGCACCAACCATTATGTTATGTTGTGCTTCGGAAGATGACTCAGGGCAAAACAAGTCTTCTTTAAAATGATTGTATGGTAGCTAGCTAGTTATGCTAGCTACACTAAACATTTTGTTTTTCTAGGCTACCAGCAGGTTAGCTTTGCTTTTGTAATACCAAATGTCTGACTCGGGCCAGACTGGATGCCACACCCCGCAGTTTTCTGTTTCTGACACATTCTTTACCTAGCCACCTATGTCACTCCCATAAAACGAAATGGTCACTCCCTGAAAGTGGTTGTTTTGCCTGGTTAGGCTTTAGGTGCTGTGTGCAGTAGCTCTGAGACAACACTCACAAATATTCTAGCAATTGTAAATGGCTAACAAAATCACTTGATTAATTATTTCTGTGTGTGTGTGTGTTTATGCTTTCAGTATCACCTATAATGGCTCAATGGAGAGTCCCGTCCCACTCTACCCTACTGACTGTCCCCCTCCTTATGAATTAGTTATGGGACAGAGAGCTGCCAGCCAGGTCAGACTCAACTTGCATGTATTTCCTGGTTTGTGTTTGTGTGTGAGTTTGTGCATGCTTGACTGCATGTGTGTGTAGTGTGTGTGTGTGGGTGTGTGGGTGTGTACTGATATTTGTGTTAAAGAGATACGTCCTGTGCTGGTCTCTCCAGGCCACAGTGTTTGACGGCCACGGGAACGAGCAGCCTGGAGAGAGGGCCACGTTCACTGGTTTCAGCGGAGAGGGTGAGAGACACGTGTCAGTCCACTTCAGCAAATGTCTTTAAGAGTTTCTGTTAAGGGCCTGGTGACTCTGATTCTGGGGTTCAACACTTAGTGACTGTTTTGGCAACACTGCCATTTGAGAAATGCAGCCTAATACATATTAGTGAATCCGGCCCCCACCCTCCCTCCATCTCTCCTGCGCTCCAGTCTCCATGGACAGTGGCTCTCTGTTGATGTCGGAGATTGTTGACATTCCAGATGACTCCTCCCCCTCAGAGGACTCCTGCCTGGTGGGGCTGGGGGTGAGGGCCAGGGGCGAGAGAGAAAGCACCGGGGGTGGGGAGGGGGGAGACGCTGGAGAAGGGGGGGAGTATGTGAGCTTCCGTGGCCCCCCGCCCCAGGCCCCAGGGAGCCCCCTTGTGGGTCCAATGGCCAGGCCATGCTACAGGGGAGAAAGGTCCAACTCCTGCTCCTCCCCAACTACTGACACCGCTATATACAGGTAAAGATACACACACCAAGTACTGATACAGGTAAAAACACACACACACCAAGTACTGATACAGTTACATACAGGTAAAAACACACACACCAAGTACTGATACAGTTACACACAGGTAAAGACACACACACCAAGTACTGATACAGTTACATACAGGTAAAACACACACACACACCAAGTACTGATACAGTTACATACAGGTAAAAACACACACACACCAAGTACTGATACAGTTACATACAGGTAAAGACACACACACACACCAAGTACTGATACAGTTACATACAGGTAAAAACACACACCCAACAAGTACTGATACAGTTACATACAGGTAAAAACACACACACACCAAGTACTGATACAGTTACATACAGGTAAAGACACACAAACACCAAGTACTGATACAGTTACATACAGGTAAAAACACACACCCAACAAGTACTGATACAGTTACATACAGGTAAAAACACACACACACCAAGTACTGATACAGTTACATACAGGTAAAGACACACACACCAAGTACTGATACAGTTATATACAGGTAAAAACACACACACACCAAGTACTGATACAGTTACATACAGGTAAAGACACACACACCAAGTACTGATACAGTTACATACAGGTAAAGACACACACACACCAAGTACTGATACAGTTACATACAGGTAAAGACACACACACCAAGTACTGATACAGTTACATACAGGTAAAGACACACACACAACAAGTACTGATACAGGTAAAAACACACACACACCAAGTACTGATACCGCTGCATACAGGTAAAGACACACACACACACTTCTTGATTCCTATTAAAAATATAATTTTACATAATACAAACTGTACAAACTGACCCCTGTGGGAATCAAACCCACAACCCTGGTGTTGTAAACACCACACTCTACCAACTGAGCTGCCCACACTAACTCCCTCATTATAACTATAAACCTAATTGTAACTTTAATCATCAATCAAACCCCTAGAGCAAAGATATCCCTTTTCCTTGTGGGGCTTGGCACTTTATTCATGACTTTATTTCCCCCATAACCCCATTCTTACCCCTCTCTCTGCAGGTCTCCAGTGTTGAGGCGCCAGGCCATGTTGGCGAGTAGTTGTTCCCAGTTGGAGCTGCTAGGGGGCGCCACCTCTAACCAGAACTCTATCCCAGAGATACAAGTCCGACCCAGCACCCCTTTACGACGTGGCTCCGCCTCCAACACTGCAAATCCTCCCAGTTTCTCAGCTGTCAATCAGCAGGGTAACTGGGTGCCGCTCCCCCTGCGTCGCCGAGGTGCGGAGGGGGAGCGGCGGGGTAGTGATTCACTTCTGCCTCTGGTGAGGTCACACAGCGAACCGGGCCTCAGCTCTTCCACTGACACAGGTGGGTTCACAGATACACATGTATGTTTGCTGACACATGAATGTCTACTCACATGTACACGATAAAAGACTAGCACACACAAACACCCTTATTGATTTACAACTCACACTACGCAGAAAAACTGATGATAGTTTGCATTTGATACATCGTCCCTACTCCTGTCACTCCCTCCCTCTCTGCTCTAGGTGACTTCAGTGGCGGGTCAGTGGGTAGTAAAGGGGTGAGCGTGGAAGGCTCTCAGACCTCCACAGACACAGGTATGAGGTCAAAGGTTAGCAGTAGGAGAGGGAAGGATTGTCCATCCTTGGGTTGGTCACCTCAGATTATAGATTCTGTATGTCTTACTGTCTGTCTGCCAGGTCCGTCCTCTGAGACGTGCCTGCTGCCCCGTTCTTCTCTGGTGGTGTCCTCAGCCCTCCCCAGGAAAGGCAGTGTAAAGGAAGCCGCCATGGGGGGCACATTGCCCCTATCCAAAGGCCCCCCCAACTCACCCCGGCACCTGCCCAAAGACTGCCACCGCTCTCTTGGGGACCTCAAGGTGTGTAAAGGCTGAAATAGGCAAAACCACAAAAGAACCAGGCAAGCCTAGTTCAGCCGCCCCGCAAAGGGATAAATGATGTTGCCCTAATTGGATTCAAACACAGGTCTCCCACATGAGTGGCTGTTAAAGATAACCACTACACCACAGTACTGTATGTCTGCTTTGTATCGATATAGCATCTCGACATTATATCCTTTTGTCACGCATTAACATCACGCCAAGTTAGAATATTTCGCTAGACACCATTAATCATTGTGTTAAACTGACTAACGTTTCTAATTAAGTTTACCTCCACCACAAATAGCATCTATGAAATGTATGGCTTTTGCCACTGGCAGTTTTAACGGGTTATTAGGCTGTAATAGGCTTACTAGTATCTAACTTACTACTTGAACTTAACACAGCCAAAGCTATTTCATGGGGCATAAACATTCATTTTTCTTTCATCTGTGTAGGTATTGGTTGTAGATATTGGTTGTAGATATTGGTTGTAGGTATTGGTTGCTGACATTGGTTGCAGATATTTGTTGCCGATATTGGTTGTAGGTATTGGTTGTAGATATCGGTTGCAGATATTGGTTGTAGATATTGGTTGTAGATATTGGCTGTAGATATTGGTTGCAGATATTGGCTGTAGATATTGGTTGCAGATATTGGTTGTAGATAATGGTTACAGATATTGGCTGTAGATATTGGCTGTAGATATTGGTTGCAGATATTGGTTGCAGATATTGGCTGTAGATATTGGTTGCAGATATTGGTTGTAGATAATGGTTACAGATATTGGCTGTAGATATTGGCTGTAGATATTGGCTGTAGATATTGGTTGTAGATATTGGTTGCAGATATTGGTTGCAGATATTGGCTGTAGATATTGGCTGTAGAAACTTTCTGAGATAGAAGTTATTTGAGCTCCTCTCTCCTGTTCGTCCATTCAGGTTACGAGGGTCTTGGTGGCTCGCTTCCTGCAGCGCTCCAAACGGAACCTGCCGTCCGCCACAGAGCATGCTGGGAACGTGGGACAGGGTCAGAAAAGGAGAGGCGGGACAGAGGGCAATGGAGTCGGCCATCTGCCCTTAGAGCAGGTAAACAACATTCATACACTCTCTCTCACACACTGATATACACACACACACACACTCACGAGGCGGTCTGCTGTTTGTCTCCAGGTGTTGTGGAACTCCTGGGGATCAAGCCGAGGACCTCACCCGTCAAACCCTCCTCACCGCGGACACCATCACTCTCATAGCGACAGCCACCACAACCGCCGTCACAGCAACAGGCCCCCTGTGATGGAGGGCATCCACCTGCGCAGCTGCGGCGACTTAAGCTCCTCCTCCTCTGCGTCTCTAAGGCGGATACTGACGGCCAACCCCCCGCACGGGTCATCAGGGGCACTGTACACAGAGTCCGCACTGTGAGGGGGGGGGGGGGGGGGGAAGGGAGGGGGAAAGAGTAGAGAATGGAGAAGAGGCGGCGTAACAGAGATATGCAGGGAGGAGAGACTTTGAGGGCGGTAGAAGGAGCTAGACAGGGCTGTTAACGTATCCTGCCGGGCTGGGGACAGAGAGGATTTCTGGACCTATAATGCGGCCTTGTTTCAACACTTTGAACAGCCTTCCTGCTTTCCTTAGAGCCCTCCTTGGCACCTGCGCCTGGCCTTAAACAGTGGTGCTTTCCTTTCCTGAACTTTAACCTCCTCCTGTATTCAACCTTTCCATTAGGCACTGAGTGATCTGGTCTCACCCGAATGGTTCAGATCAGGATGCTGGGAGTGTGGGTAAGTGGGTCTGGTGTCTAGGGAAACCTTTCTCTGGAGCTGTGAACATCACTCTCACATGAACCATATATGCCCATTCTACTACACACACACACACACATGTTAGATTGTGCTGCTCACTCTTTTTCAACCCTGAAATGTATTTTGATCGAGTCCTGCTATTTAACCGGAGTGACACTCCCTTTCATTGAGCTGATCTTTTTAACTTCCACTTGTAAAATGATTCAGCTTTTTTTCCTGATGACACTGTAAATGTAGGGTCACCCTCTGGATCCGACTTTTAGCTGACCATTTTTTCTCCAGAGTTGAGATCACAAAGCTTCTGAGCAAGTGCATATCACATCACGCACATTTGTTCCCTTACCTTCACTTAATCAAAAAAAAAGGTGTACTCCGTCCCTTCACATTTCTTACTGTAAATTATGTTTTAAAAAAGTAATGCAGATATACAGTGTTGTTTTTTAATTATATACAGTAACCAGATGGGTTTGACAAACTATGTATATAGCCTACCTATGTATTTAATTTAGTGGCACGTGCTGTTGAATTATGGCGCTGTACAGTTTTCTTTAAATGTTAGACACATTTTACACAGTTTTCAATGTTCAGTTTGTCATTTGTCTCTTGGCTACAATGCCACGGATAGCTCAGGAGAGGCAATAATCGAGACGTATCTTCTCTGATGCACATTTTGCCGATTCATTTAGCTTCTTATCACACTGCTTGCTCAGCGAGAAAGAATTTGTCAGCACAATACAGTGGAGGACAGCAACAAGATCGAGCTTGCAGGTGCCTGACCTACTGCAGCAGAGACGAAGCAGCCCTTTCCAATACATCCCCCCAAAAATGCCATGCGGCAATGAGACAGTTTGTGTTGCACTCTGCAGGACCCCCTGGTCTGACCTCCTGGCCAGAATGCCACAGCTCTACTGTGAAGCAGAAACTCAGCACTACCACATGCTGTTGAGGTTCTCGCATCAGAAGAAAATGCTGTGGTGTTTTTGTCTCACAGTAAACGTAATATGATGCTATTATATTCTGTTATGTAAAATACTATTATGTGAATCTTATAGACATTTATTGAGCTTTGACCACATTTTATTAAACAAGCCCACATTGCAATTAGAATTTACATGCGAAGAAGCTTCAGTCTTAACCTGTAGAAAGGTCAGGGAAAAGTCGGATCTGCAGCCACTCAGTAAAATGTACAGGGAAACATGACACACATTTAGTGAAATGTGCCCACTGATAGTGAAACTTAGTAGCCTGCTAGTGTTGCTGAATGTTTTATAATCTCCCGATTGTTTTCATGGTTCATTTTTCTGAGCTGAATCAGCATGTAATTCTCAACACATTCATCTCCTTACTGCCTTCCGAGGAACTCAAACTGACCCACCATCTACCCCAAACTCAAACTGACCCACCATCTACCCCAAACTCAAACTGACCCACCATCTACCCCAAACTCAAACTGACCCACCATCTACCCCAAACTCAAACTGACCCACCATCTACCCCAAACTCAAACTGACCCACCATCTACCCCAAACTCAAACCTGACCCACCATCTCAAATCTATAACCACCATCTACCCAAACTCAAAACTGAGCCACCATCTACCCCAAACTCAAATCTATAACAACCATCTTCCCAAACTCAAAAGTGACCCACCATCTACCCCAAAATCAAAACTGAGCCACCATCTACCCAAACTCAAAACTGAGCCACCATATACCCCAAACTCAAATCTATAACAACCATCTTCCCAAACTCAAAAGTGACCCACCATCTACCCCAAACTCAAAACTGAGCCACCATCTACCCAAACTCAAAACTGAGCCACCATATACCCCAAACTCAAAACTCACCCACCATCTACCCCAAACTCAAAACTGAGCCACCATATACCCCAAACTCAAATCTATAACAACCATCTTCCCAAACTCAAAAGTGACCCACCATCTACCCCAAACTCAAAACTGAGCCACCATCTACCCAAACTCAAAACTGAGCCACCATATACCCTAAACTCAAAACTCACCCACCATCTACCCCAAACTCAAATCTACAACCCCATCTGCCCACACTCAAAACTGATTCACCATCTACCCAAAATTCAAAACTCACCCACCATATACCCCAAACTGAAATCTATAACCACATCTGCACAGACTCAAAACTGAGCCACCATCTACTCCAAACTTAAAAACTGACCCACCATCTACCCCAAACTCAGAACAAACATTTAATTATACTGGTATAACAAAAGGTATGTCATTACATTTGGCGTGGCTGGTCATCTATGTGCCCCATTGCAACTAAAAGAATCATGGTGCACATTGGAAACTTATTTTGTGGTTTACCTACTCCCGTTTAAGGTACAGCAAAGCAACGCAAATGTTTTAAATATCTAAAGCATGCGACAACGCACGTACTACCATCAGATGGGTGGCCGTGGTGTGGATGGCCTCCAATTGAATGGACTTCTACCAGAATGCAAACATTTTGAAGCAACTGGTGGGCACGAGACGGAAGTTATCATATTACGAAACACAGCCTTTAATAAGCATTTCCTCTATCTAAGATGACCTTGGACATAGCAATTTGATTTCTTTGCGTGCATGTTTGGCCCTAACCCCCAAAACATTATCCAAATGAAACTGTAGCCTTGTTCAAATACTACAACTTACCTCTCTGTTTATCAAATCCTACAGAAAAACTAACTGCATGTTTTGGCGATGCTTCTTCATTTTCTCTCTCTCTTGCACCTAAAACTAGTAGCTCTGTCCTGTTGGAATGTTGTGCTGTTGAACCCAGAGCCATAGATACACAGAGCTCTGTCATCCATGCTAGCGCTAAAGCTTCAATGTTAATAACTTTCTCATTTACATTCTAACCAGTATGCCGTGATCTTGGAAAGTTTGGGGCTAACATAAGGCCTTTTGATGTTCAAGTTGAATATTCGCAAAACATTTGTTACAAAATCTATCAGGGCTGATTAACTCTGTGATGTGTATGGTTTGGGTTAAACAATTATGTATGATACTTTGCACCTCAGTGTGATTCTGAAAGCACTAACAAGATCCTTGCAATAAATGAACAGATGTGTTTGTATTGATGTTAGGGATGAGATATTCAGGAGGGTAGTTCAAGCATGAGCAGGTGGGATATAATATATGACCTATGGGACCGCCAAAATTATATTCTCATACAGGACGTTATAAACGCTGCATTTGTCTTAGCGATAATACAGTCTAGGGAATGGACTAAAAAGCTGGCTAACCTCAACCAAGTCGGCCAAGAGATGGACACTCAATAGTGATATGGGGCCCATATCTGTGAATTACCTTTTTGAATATACACAAAATGATGTATGTGAAACTGATTTAAACATAACACAGAGATACCCATATGCACACACCCACACCCACATACACAAAAAAAAAAACGGAAGCACTGAGCTATGTTAAATTGAGCTATAAATTCTACCTCCTATCTTGCACATTGTATAATTGTATGGCTTGACATGATAGAGCCTAACTAAATGAACATTATTAGGTGTGTTTGCCAAAGGCAAAGCATGACTTTAGATATCTCACATAGTCTTTAGGTGCACGACTTTAGATTTGTCTCATAATCTTATTAAGTGTGCTTGGCAAAGCACGACTAGACATTTCTTTCATAGTCTTATTATTTGATTTCTTTCACTTGCTGTAGAGCATATAGCTTCTAATGCATTTAAAAGGGAAATAAAGGTACCATAGAGTTGAATGGGGACAAAACCAAAAATTCTAGACTGCCCCAACTCAGGTTACTTGAGAAAATGTGTTTGATTTTATTTCTTCTTTTTAAACTGTAACAATATTTAAATGTCTCAGTGCATTTCCATGGGAAAAGGGTACCATAGACCAATCTAAAATCCTGGATGTATCTCCTCCTACACTTTCCAGTGTTCAACTCTATACCAAAGTTGATATGTTCCAACTGGCCCAACTTAAGTTGCTTCCATTTCAATGCAAAAAATGTACCATAGGCTTGACAAACATTTTAGTCAAATCTCCAACACATTTAAGTGATCAACTCCAAACCAACATTGATTTGTTCAGACTGACCTTTATTCAGTTGCTTCCATTCAGATTGCTGATACAATGTTTACTTTTGTAATTATAATCGTTTAAAGTTTGCGTAAGTTAACATGGGTTTAAATCAGGGCCACAGGAATACAGAGGTTTATAGCCAAACAAGCTATAATACCATCTATAACAAAATGTAGAAATGTAAATTATTTAGATTATTAATTAGCATAATTTGCATAGTTTTAATTATTCCTAAAATTGTATTTTTGACCCATTTGAGCTGGAGTGACCAAACTAACTGTGATTCATGTGTATAGGCTATCTCAACTAAAATCCATAAACATTAATGACTATGACCATATTAAATAACATATTTTGCATTATCTGCATTAGCTCTAAAAAGTTGAAGCTTGTTTCACATGGTTTGGTCATCCTAACTTAAAAGTATTTTTTAACATAAACAAGCTGGCAAGCACACCACATTTGTTTCTGTAAATGTCTTATATTGTTTTCTTTAGATATATGATAGATACATGTTCTAATACAAGAAATTTTAATGCGAGTCAAGTATTTCAAGATATTTGAATAAATTATCCACAACATGAAAGTACTCGTGTGAAATGTGTAGCTAGGCTAAACATTCAAACATGAACTGTTCTTATAAATTCAGTTAAAATCTTCTGGAGAAACAAATTTTATGTTGTTATACTCCATATTGTTTAATGTAGGCCTGTCAGCCTAGAATCATTCTACACATTTTAAATAATTAATAGATTTTGATAAAACAATCCTTTTGGTTGGTCACTTGCCAATTTACAGCCACATCGCGCTGTGATATCAAATGCACTCACAGATTTTCTGCTCATCATATGCACTTCTGTGAACAGCAGATCTTGTCTGATGTCCATTTGGGTCCCTTTGAGTCACATTTCCCCGGGGATTGTTGTTTGTAGTCTGTTGTGAGCTTCATTCCGTGTTCCACATGTGTTCACACCTGTTTCTGGGTTTTTTGGCGTCATCTGTCTCGCCGTTCACTTACTGATGGAGGAAATCGCAAGGCTGAAAACCTTCACACCACCTCCACTGGTTTCTTCAGGTGCGGTTGGCGCTGACTGTCTGGTCACTGTGTGCGGCTCATCTCAATGGGTTTCTCAGCCTAGTTGTAGGGCTCCTCTCCAGAGACATCCTGTACCCACAGCCCCCAGAGAGACCAGAGGGTCTTGCCCCTGACTGGCCTAATCACTTGTACTGGAGCCTCCTCCTTAACGTCATTACAGTGATTCTGGCCACTAGGCCTTCCTTTGTGCAGACCATTTATACATTTAGTAAATTCTGAGAAAGTGCAGACACAATACTGTCTGTGGTCTCGCAATGTTACCACACTCGTGTGACTGCTTCTCGGTTCCCTTGACTGGCCCACTCGACTGGTCTGCTCAAGTGTTTTGTTCCCCTCAAAGTGGCATCTGCGTGTGCAAGAACATTGAGACTGATTTGATTCCATATTCATCCAGCTTTCCTACAGCACAAAAGTTGTTCAGTAGGGATCAGTCTAAAAGAGAAGTGCCAGTTAAGGACTGATAATTGGACACAAGATGTGATAATTAATCTCATGTATTGATGTGTATTGATTAATGAATAATATGATAGACTTATCCTTTCAGAGCACACATATACAAATCATCATCTTAAATGGCACTGTAGAATCCTGCCTCTAGTGTTTACAAGACTGAAGTTAAACAATAACACGACTTGTTTCCTCCACCACTTCTCTTATGGAACAAGACAAGAATAGTATTATTCCAAGGTGGTTTAGGGTGGGGGGATAAAACTGCCAGCGTCTAAAGCAAGTATGAGGACAGGTGAGACATTTAAAAAAAGGAAATATCTATAGCACTCAAAACATACAAAATAATATTGGAAATGTTCACTTAAAAAATGTAATGATTTCTGGTCATTTTTTCTATTAGGGCGTACTACAGTAAGAATCTTATATGTGGCCCATTTAAGACATGAAGACTTGATTGATTCAATTGGATTGTGGGTTTCAACTTCAAATATATGTTATTTTTACAGAACGACTCGAAAAGATCTAAGTAAGTAAAAGATGGATTTCCCATCAATATTTATCGTAACGTGGTGTATTTTTTTTTTTATCCCTGTTTCGCATGCGCAATGCGTCTTTCCTTAAGGGTGGCACTACTCTCACAGGGAACGAAGGTTATGTTCGCGTTGAAAGATTTTGTGGGATGTTTTTACAAAACTAAACATCAGACAGGTCCCCCCATCTAAACTCCGCCTGTATTGGATTTCAATTGGCTGGGCAGCTCGAACCAACATCCTGGTTCGATAGTGTTATCGAATCAAAATGGTTGATGTCATATGAAGCCTTGGTTGCCCACACCCCTGGTACCACACGCAAAGGCTTTCGTGGTATGTAGTTCAGAAGCTATTCACAGGAATGAACGTCTAAGTAATCAAAACCTACAATACCCCAAAACCCTGAGGATCGTGCGATGTCGCGCTCCCCACTTTGACAGGAAAATAAACACTGTGGAGGAAGATTTGCCAGCAGTCACTGACTACAAGCCAGAAGATATAATCATGGTGAGAATTACTGCAGATATTGTACTTTATTTAGCAGTTTGATATTTAGTATATGCTTTGAAATGTGATCTAGCGAAGGGCTGGCTTCCGAGACGAGTTGAAACTGAAAGGTATCTAGCAAACCGTTGTTGTATTCCAGCAAGCTAAGTACTGTAGCTTATTTATGTGTTTATTAATGTTAATGGGTCACACTATTATTAGACAGTTTTTGGGGGGTTATTTCCAGTAAGAAAAAGGAGATTGTTGGCTCCCTGTATATTCGTCACGCTACTGAAGAGAAAGTTCATGCAACAGACAATATACAGGAGTGACGGTGACTCTTAGAATCCCAGGCAGAGATCTTTAAAGGATTACCAAAAGTATATTTTGGGGTATACTCCGCTACTGGCAGCTCTGGGATGTTTCTAACTAGCTGTCATTTAGTTGCCATTTAAATTCCTATAAAGACATTAACCTTGTCTATTTATGTATTGAGCTTTCGGATTCAGTGAATTGGTATGGTTGCGGTCCTCGACACAGAACCTTGTTTCTGTAAGCATTTTTGTTACGGAATAATGAGCACAAATTAGATCAAGTGAAGCTTTCAAAATAAATGTAAAATTGTCGCTTGCTTCCCCATCTCACCTTTCCCCCACATTCTGCAATGTATTCTCTTCTGTCCACTCAGGGTGACAACAGTTGCAACGACGGAACGCACCACTCGGGGGCAGTGCAATCAGACCCCGAACTGTTTGATGCACAGTTTCAGGAACTGGTGAAAGAAATCACAGAGAAAGATCTTACGGACCCTGTCCTGGCAGACGCTCTCAAAAGACTGAGAGAGGTAATGTTTGGATGTGTAGGGATTGCAATACCACAATGAAGTGTCAAGTACAAAAAAATAAAAATCCTCAACAGATCTACAAGTTTATAGGGTGGGTTAGGGCTTAATTCAATACATTTACGGTTATTTCTGTCTCCCTCCTTTTAGGTGTTGCTCTATAATGCTCCTGGTGGAAAGAGGAACAGAGGTCTGTCTGTGATTGGCTCGTTGAGGGAGCTTGTCCCTCCCACCAAGCTTACCCAGGATGATGTACAACGGGCCCTGATAGTTGGCTGGTGCATTGAGCTCGTAAGATCATATGAAATATTCTTAGTATACTTTTCAATGTATTTTTCTTATTATGGTGTTGGAGTACATGGGCAGAAGAGTATTTCTTACGTTACAAGCAAAAGATGGATCAAAACTGTTTTATGGGGTGAATTCTTGTTTTATAACTTAATACGATTTTCACCTTAAAGTAAAATAACCAATTTTTTTGCCGGACCGTGTAAGGGGAGCCAGTCTGTCTCTTACTGAGTGATTGACTGAGTGACTGACTGACTACCCCTTGTTAAATAGCGTAGTGGTTAGAGACGTGGACTACCAAACAAGAGGTGCAACATTCAAATCTTGTCACAGTCCTAATTATGCATTAGGATTTGTTCAGGATAGACAAAAACGTTGCTGGCTACAACCTTCAGTAGCTACGTTATGGGAAGCCTAAAATAAAACTGTTTACTGTTATATTGTGACTATTTCTGGTGGATTTTTGAATTATGCATTAGGATTTATTCAGGATAGACAAAAACTTTGCTGGCTACAACATTCTCTTGTCTTTTCACATTATGAAAAAGTCAGTTATTGTCACCTATATTGATAGTTATTTTGTCATTCATGAATGAAAGAAAAACAAATGTTGTGCCATGAAATGAAATAGCTTTGGTAGTGTAAAGTTCATTTTCAGTCTCGCTATCAATTGCTTGATTCTTATGTAAGTAGTAAGATACTAGTAAGCGTATTACTGGGTGTTAAAACGGCTAGTGGCAAAAGCCATACATTTCATAGATGACAATTGTGGTGGAAGTAAACTTCATAAGAAACGTAAGTCAGTTTAACACAATGCCTAATGGTGTCTATCTAGCAAAATATTCAAACTTGGCATGATGTGAATGTGTGATAAAAGGATCTAATGTCGAGACTCTATACCGACACTCAAAAAGACATAGCCTCTCATGTGGGGGACCCAGGTTCGAATCCAGTGAGGGCAACAACAATCATCACTTCTAATCGCGGGCCGGCTGAGCTAGGCTTGCCTGGTTCCTTTTCTGGTTTTTATAAAATGTTGGAAAGATACAGGAGAGATGGAATCACAGTAAGCCAGTATTTTACTCATGCTATGGGAACATATGTGCATCAAACGGCGGTGGCTTCGACCACCTTAGGCCAGACTTTTTTTTTCGTTTACTCCCAATGTTTATAATATCCAATTTGTAATTTTGTCCCTGCTTCATTGCCGTAACTCCCAGAGGACTCAGGACAGTCAGTGCCAAGATGTCTTTCGAAGCACATCCAATGCCATTCTGGTTCATGTTACTCTGCTCCCTCAACCACAGAGTTTAGACCTGAATACACTCTCTGGCCTTGTACTTTTAATGAACGCAGAGGTGCCCAAGACGCCACAATGCGTCACTAGAACGAGACGAGGCAAGACAACAAATTGTATTACAAACCCCCCAAACACGGATGGTGCTGGACACCGGGGGTAGGATTCTAACCTGGGTCAAACCTTGGTTAACCAAAATGTCAGATAGAACCTTGTAGAATAAGACGTCTCAAGTTTAAGAAAGTTTGCCAGTGAGCAAAACAATCATTGGATCACAAGTCCTAATGAGCTGGATAGGATCATGTGACGACTTCAGAAGGGTTAAAACCAATCAGAATCAGAGAGTTTTATTGCCAAGTGAGTTTCACAACAGACAGTCATTGGTATAGTTCATCCAAAAACTGTTTTCATCCATCTAGAAGCCTCTGTCATTCTCTAAGTGTGAGACAGACAGTCGCACAGTTAATGCATCCATTAGCACTAGGCTGAGGTGCGACTATGTCTACAGTTTGGTGAGTAACCCTGGCTTACACTGCCTTTCCCTCTCTTAGCTCCAGGCGTTCTTCCTGGTAGCTGATGACATCATGGATGCTTCAGTGACTCGAAGAGGTCAGCCCTGCTGGTACAAGAAGGTGACAATTCCCCTACACTGTGGTCTAATCTAAAACCGTTGGTGTGGTCAGTCAAATGGTAGACTCAAAACAAACATCCACTTACATGTCGTGACCCCTGTCATGAGCACTCCTGTGGACGTGGAAGCGTTTAATTATGGTCAGTCAGTAACGCTGGTGCTGTTTCTCAGGAGGAGGTGGGTATGGATGCCATCAATGATGCGTTCCTCCTGGAGGGAGCCATCTACAGACTACTGCGCAGACACTGCCGGGAACAGCCATACTACATAAACCTACTGGAGCTCTTCACTGAGGTACACACTCACACACACATACACACACACACACCCCACAAGCAGACTCCTACGCTGTGGCTGAGCACTGTACCCCTGTGTGTGTCAGACATCCTTCCAGACAGAGCTGGGTCAGGCTCTTGACCTGATGACCGCTCCACCCGGCCAGGTAGACCTCAACCGCTTCACCCTGGAGAGGTAAGAGTGAGATGGGGAGAAAGACATGAATGGGTTGTATGTTGATTTTGAGATGCATGCAAGTAGCATGGATGTTGACGGACAGAAGGATTCAATGGGTGTTAATAGATATCTGGGTATGGAAGGAGGGGTTTCAAATGATTTAAATTTTACTGAATCATCTTCCTTCGTCTTGATGTGTCTTTGTGTCAGATATAAGGCCATAGTGAAGTACAAGACAGCCTTTTATTCGTTCTATCTACCTGTGGCAGCAGCCATGTACATGGTGAGTACATTTTGTTCTTCAATCCCATCGTACAAGGTGCAGACGCTGTAACCTAAAGAAATGATTAAGAATGTAACATCATTTCCTGACAATTTCACAGGCAGGCATTAACAGTGAGGAGGAGCACAACAATGCCAAACACATCTTACTGGAGATGGGAGAGTTCTTCCAGATACAGGTGACATCACTGATATTCTATGCCTGGGTCTCACACACACACACACACACACACACACACACACACACACATACACACACACACACACAATGTCTTTACAACAATGTTTCTCTGTTCCCAGGATGACTATCTGGATTGCTATGGCGACCCGGCAGTGACAGGGAAGATTGGGACAGACATCCAGGACAACAAGTGCAGCTGGCTGGTGGTTACTGCTCTAGGGGTCATGACCCCAGAACAAAGGGCAGAGCTGGAGGTGAGAGGTCATACATGTATGGATTGATGAAAAAAGTATTGAGACAGTGAATGTATTCATAAATGTATTTTAAATGTTATTGTATTAATGTAAGAATATACCAAATACATTATATCTATTGATAAAGTAATATAATCATGATGTTTTCCATTTTTAGTCATGTTATGGTCACCATGACGATGCTTGCGTGGAGAAGGTGAAAACATTGTACAACACCCTTCAGATACCCACCCTATACCAACAATACGAAGATGAAAGCTACCAGCGTTTACAGAAACTCATCGTTTGTCACGCCCAAAACCTTTCTCACGCTGTCTTCCTCAACTTTGCTAAGAAAATCTACAAGAGGAACAAGTGAAGACCACAGGAGTTTTAAGGGACTAGATACAATGTCTTGTGTCACACTGTAGCTATTCTGAGGAGGCCCAGCTGGTGGGGCTCCTTCCATTGATGTCCCCCTTCCCTTCTCCCCTACCGCCTGACCTTTGAGTGGAGACCATAAAGTTAGGGGTTCGGGAGCCAAATAGAACAAGGCATTAGTTTGAACTGAGAGTGAGACTGTGGCAGATATTAGGCCAGTCATTCTCTGACCTGCTCTTCAAGGACCCATAATGTGTTCAGGTTTTTATCCCCACTGATTGCTGTGATGTACAGAATAACTGGTGACTCATTGTGAACATGTCGTCAGTGGCTGAATGTATGCCTGTCTTTTCATCTGTCTCTGTATCACTCTGTTGATGATGGTGTGATTATGACATCATGTTGCCCAGTGGTGAAGTATTTAAAAAATAAATAAAGGTGGACTGGATTTCTGGTCACAGTAAAAAGAAAAAAGTAAAGCTCCCTATATTTTTATGCATTTTTCCCCACAAAAGCTGGTCACTCTAATAAACAAAATAAACTGTTGACTTGCTGCCTCCACTAGTGGTCCCTTCTAAGATAGTAAAGAAAAGACAGGTACGCCATGAGGTCACCACGAGGAGCTGTTTGTTCTAGAATCAATGAGGACAACAGGAAGTGATACTATCATTGGTGGATGACGACATTAATCTGTGACCTCCTGCATGGGTCCCTGTGGACTATTGTTTAAAAGTGACTTGGTTGACACTAATAGAATGGATTAGTTGAGTGCAAACTCTATTACTATAAATTATTTAGTAGAGTGTATTCCCAAATAATGTTGGAATGGTTTAGTATAGTGCAGTCTCTACTAATAGAATCCGTCAGTCAAGTGGATAGACCTGACCAGGAAGCTATTTGAAAGGGATAAACCTGCTGACAGTTGTGTTCTGGCCTTGTACTTTGTTTTCTGTCTCTTTAATTAAGACTGTCTGCTGAAAACATGGAATTATATTACTTATAATAAATTAATGTGACAACTATGACCTGGGTCTGGTATTCAGACATGCAGTGTATAGAACAGCATCGTGTTAACATTTGGTTTGGCATTCTATTACAAATCCATGCATGAGGTTTTGATTCATATAAACATGTTTTACTGTTCATTTAAGTCCTGTTTGAATCAGTGTGAACACACTTGCATTTTCACCACACGTGACCAACCATATCACTGGGAATAAAGATGGAGAAATTGAATAATGATGGATAGTACAATTAAATCCACTACTACAGATCGACGGAGTAGGTTTGAAGATTCCATTAGTCATTTCTTGGAGGGAGGAAGCGAGGAAGTAGCTGGTAGAGGTACAGAGAAAGAGAGGGAGATGGATTGGTGAAGCAGAAAAGGGGTGTGGTATGGTCCCAGCTATGGGGAGAGAGGAGGATGACGAAAGATTTGCTGGTCGCGAGAACAGCGAGCTCTCGCTGTAACCTTTGGAGAGGCTGTCGATCGGTCTAAACGGGGTCGCAAGCGCTTGCATCCGTTTAAAGAGAATGGATTCCAGCATCTCCATCTTCTCAACCGAGCTGATGGTGAGTCAGATATCTCACAATCATACGACTATAGGTATTGTTGTTCAATAAAATTCTTAATTCGTATCTAGATCTATGCTGTATATACATTTTGTGCTGCATTCGTTCAGTGCCTTAATCTCGATATCCAAAAGCAGATTATCAATTGGAATCCGATTTTTATAGCTATATAGGCCAATTATGATTTACAAGAATGGAAATAGATATAGCTGGTTATACTGTAGTCCCTTAAATAATAATTATGTGTGTTTGTGTGTGTGTGTGTGTGTGTGTGGAGGGGGGGGGGCGATGTATCAGGGCGATGCGGATAGAGGTACTACCCCCCACACCCCACCCCACCGTCTTCCCGTTCTATCATCCCTCAGCATCTCTTCGCCCCACTGTCTCCATTGGCCCTTTTGGGTCGATAAATCATATGGTTAAACCAAGAATCGGCCTATATCCAGCAGATGATGTGCTCTGCGTTTTCGGTGTAACATTCAAACGTTTCTGTCCGACTTCTTTCAGACACGATCTACGCTTTGCAGGATGTGATATCCTACATTTTCCATGTTTGATGTGAAGGGCACTTTTCTGTGCTGTGGAAGAAAATAATCAGTGTTTAGCCTAAAGGTGGATGGGCTTTAAACAGACTGCCTCTACGTTAGTCATTGCGCTGCTGCGAGGATTTTCCGCTCCAAATAATTGAATCTCTGTTTTCTATTCCGCGGAGATGTTTTATACAAGGCTTTAACCCAAGTAAAAATTACATTTGGGGTATATGGCTACAATTTCAATTGCACTCTTGGTTTTGATTGATCCGTTTGTTTGGCATAGCTTACCTATCTGTCGCGGGCGGCTGAATGCTTTAAGAACCATCTTCGGGATACTGATTCTCAGTCGACTGTGGCGCTGAAGGATGTTGATTACTGTTAATTAGTTGTAAATTGTTTTCATGATGATATCTCCATTGCTGACACTGAATTTAAATATGTGGGTGAATATGTTGTCTGTCTGTATACAGTATTTCACAAAAGTGAGTACACCCCTCACATCTTTGCTCATATGTGATTAGATATTTTCATGTGACAACACTGAAGAAATGACACTTTGCTACAATGTAAAGTAGTGAGTGTACAGCTTGTATAACAGTGTAAATTTGCTATCCACTTAAAATAACACAACATACAGCCATTAATGTCTAAACCGCTGGCAACAAAAGTGAATACACCCCTAAGTGAAAATGTCCAAATTGGGCTCAATTAGTCATTTTCCCTTCCTGGTTTCATGTAACTCGTTAGTGTTACAAGGACTCATGTGTGAATGGGGAGCAGGTGTGTTAAATTTTTTGTTATCACTTTCACACTCCCTCATACTGGTCACTGGAAGTTCAACATGGCACCTCAAGGCAAAGAACTCTCTGAGGATCGCAAAAAAAGAATTGTTGCTCTACATAAAGATGGCATAGGCTATAAGAAGATTGCCAAGATCCTGAAACTGAGCTGCAGCAGGGTGGCCAAGACCATACAGCAGTTTAACAGGACAGGTTCCACTCAGAACAGGCCTCGCCATGGTCGACCAAAGAAGTTGAGTGCACGTGCTCAGCGTCATATCCAGAGGTTGTCTTTGGGAAATAGACGTATGAGTGCTTCCAGCATTGCTGCAGAGGTTTAAGGGGTGGGGGGGTCAGCCTGTCAGTGCTCAGACCATACGCCGCACACTGCATCAAATTGGTCTGCATGGCTGTCATCCCAGAAGGAAGCCTCTTCTAAAGATGATGCACAAGATAGCCCCCAAACAGTTTGCTGAAGGATTACTGGAACCATGTCCTATGGTCTGATGAGACGAAGATAAACCTATTTGGTTCAGATGGTGTCAAGCGTGTGTGGCAGCAACCAGGTGAGGAGTCCAAAGACAAGTGTCTTGCCTACAGTCAAGCATGGAGGTGGGAGTGTCATGGTCTGAGGCTGCATGAGTGCTGCCGGCACTTGGGAGCAACAGTTCATTGAGGGACCCATGAATTCCAGCATGTACTGTGGCACACTGATGCAGAGCATGATCCCCTCCCTTCGAAGACTGGGTCCCAGGGCAGTATTCCAAAATGATAACAACCCCAAACACACCTCCAAGACGACCACTGCCTTGCTAAAGAAGTTGAGGGTTAAGGTGATGGACTGGCCAAGCATGTCTCATCCTCAAATGGAAGGTGGAGGAGTACAAGGTCTCTAACATCCACCAGCTCTGTGATGTCGTCATGGAGGAGTGGAAGAGTACTCCAGTGGCAACCTGTGAAGCTCTGGTGAACTCCATGCCCAAGAGGGTTAAGGCAGTGCTGGAAAATAATGGTGGCTACACAAAATATTTGGACATTTTCACTTAGGGGTGTACTCACTTTTGTTGCCAGTGGTTTAGACATTAATGGCTGTGTGTTGTGTTATTTTGATGGGACAGCAAATTTACGTTGTTATACAAGCTGTACACTCACTACTTTACATTGTAGCAAAGTATCATTTCTTCAGTGTTGTCACATGAAAAGACAATCAAATATTTGCAAAAATGTGAGGGGTGTACTCACATTTGTGAGATACTGTGTATGTGTGTGTGTGTGATGCAGGTATGTGTACATGTGAGGACCCACAAAAGTAAAACCTGACAACAAAAAAAATGTTGGCATGCGATATCTCCACTAGGGAAAATATGATTTCCTTAGGGATTTGGTTAGAGAAAAACATGGTCCAATTGGAGTTGCTTTGAGATTCATGCATTATGGGTAAGGTTTAGAGTTAGGTGTTTGGGCTAGTCTAAGTTTATGAATAAAGGTTAGGCCATTCAGGTTAAGGTAATGTTTAGTACTAAGTGAGAACATGGATTCCTAGGTTTCAGGTCCCCAGAAAGATAGAGAAATGTGTGTTTATAAAGAAATAGGCAGGAAGGAATTGAGAAGAGGTGAGATGGTTGTAATTTAAAAACCAGCAATGAGGAGGTAATTATACGGCAGAAAAAGCCCACTAGCTACAGCAATAGTTATTGAGCTATAATGAACAGGCCAACGGACGATTTAAATTCAAAGAGAAGATAAAAGCTGGTCTCTTCTGCTGTAACATGGAAACGCAGATTCCTGGTACATATCTCTATCAGTTGTGCATCTGTTGACTGCGTGTCTCTTTTGATGTTTCAGGATATTTGGAGTCAAGCCATGATGTGACCGTCATGATTTGGATCTCTTCGTCCCTTAGATAGAAAACAGAACTGCCCCGGTTTCAATAGAAATAGAAATAATTGGCCATTAGAAAAAATTTTTCCCAAAATGCACTCTACTAGCCGAACCACCATCCCTCCCTCAAAGCCTCGCCGCTTTGACCCAAGCCGGCGTACAATATCCGCAGTGGAACCAAAGCCACAAGGCCCTGCGTACCGGAGGGAGGACAAAAACATGAACACCGTTTCCTCTTCCTCTCCTCGGTGTGCCAGCAAAGCGACCCCAGAGTCTTCCAGGACCAGGGTGGGCATGCAGCCTCGTACACCTTTGGGTCAGTCCAGACTGGGCTTGCAGAGAAACACGGCTCTCCTTTCTAAGACCAAACCCAAACCCAAGATTGTCCGAGCAGGAGCAGCAGCGGTGTCCAACCGCGCACTTCCTCCTCTTCCTCCTCCTCCTCTTCCCCATCTGGACCCCAACTGTAATGAGCCCAGTCTGCCCTGCCTGTGTTGTGACGGCCATTCTCCACAGGACAATAACAGCCTGTTCAACCACAACCACAACAACAACAATACCATCTCCATCCGGCAGCAGCTGAAGCTCCAGCCCCCTCCCCCACCACCCCCACTTCCCCAGAAACAGGAGGTCACCCGGGCCAAGGGTCAGGCCAAGCCCTGTCAGCTCAAGTCCCAGGCTAAGGTCCTGCCACCAGCCTGCCCCGCCAACGCCCTGGAGCTGGGGAAAGGAGAGGAAGAGCAGGAGAATGCAGATGTGAACGAGAACACAAACGTGGTGATGGACAACAAGATAAAAAAGCAGGACGAATTGGATAACAACAAAGACAGAGATGAGGAGGGGAGAAACTTAGAGGATGTTGAAGACGAGGAGGATGAGGAGGAGGGAGAAGATGACGATGATGACGAGGATGAAGACGATGATGACACTTTGGTCCCATCGTGCTGTGACTGCCCCCCCTCCCTCCTGGATCTCTCCCTCACCTCCTCCACCTCCTCATCTTCCACTTCCATCAGCTCCTGCTCCGACCTGGAGACGGACTGCGCAGATCTCTCCCTGTCCGTCTGCTCCTCTGCCCATGAGGGGAAGGCTGATCTGTCAGTGTCCCCGGAGCGCTCTCTCGCTCACATTCCTGAACGCTATCCACCGTCTCGCTCACCCCCCTCCCCCCCCTCCCTGCCCCTCAACCCCAAATCTTCTTCGGCCTCTAGCTACCCTTCCTCCCCACCCACTGCCTGCTCCCCAGACGAAGGCTACCCCTCTGCTCCTGCCTCCCCTTCCTCAGACTATTTGGGGGTCAGAGGCCAGAGTGGTTTAGGGTCAGAGGTTGCTAAATTAGGCCTCCTGGACTTCCTGGAGTCAGTTGGCGAGTTTGGCAAGATGGAGCGCTTTAGCCAGATAATACAGGTGGCCCGCTGGGATCTGGATGGGGATCCTCAAGGGGATCTACTGAGGGATCGACTGGACCACCTGGACCGACTGGAGAGCGTCAACAGGCAGGTGAAACTGGCTCACATTGCCAGGCTCCATGAGAAGGGGCTGGATCTTGGAGATTTAGGAGAGGAGGACCTCTCGGATGTTCTAGATGAGATGGGGAATGTGGACATGTCCTGGAGGCTTTATAAAGGCCGGTCTTTAGGAGAGTCCCAGGAGTTCTCCGACGCCGGGGTGGACCTGACGGCTCCTTCAGACTGTGATGAGCCCCTAGCCTCAGAATCTGAGACGTCTTCACCCATAGAGCCCCCTCCAAGACCCCCCAAACCGCCAGTCCGCCATGCCAGCGTGAACTCTGACCTCCACACCTACATCAACATCAGCCGTGACATCACCCCCTCGGTCTCTGTCTGCACCTCTCCATCCGCATCTCCAACTTTCTACACCTTCAGGTGTGAGAAGGCCCTCCCTCCTTCTCCACCCTCCCTCCCACCTCCTCCTCTCTGTAAGCCCATCCCTTACTTCACACTCTACAAGTCTCCCCCTCTCCCTTTCTCCCGACCCCTTTCAACTCCCCCGATCCCTCCTCCCCGGAAGAAACACCTAGCCCGTAAAGAGGCCCAGCGTCTCGCTGCCCTCCAATCAGGACGTGAGAAGACACCCCTATCCCTTCCACCTCCAACCTCCTGCCCTCCTCCTCTCCCGCCTCCTCCAACTATTTCCATATCCTCCTCGACGTCCCCCCCGGCCATACCTCCCCCGCCCTCTCTTCCCCCGCCTCCCTCCTTCCATGCATTGGATGATGAGATCCGCAAGCTACTGGTGCTCGCAGGACTGACCCAGGCTGAGCTCCTCAAACTCAGCCCAGAGTTGGGGGTCTGTGTAGGGGGACTGCAGGAGGAGGGAGAGGGGGAGACCCACCACAACTCCAGGCCTGAACAAACACAGGATGTAGGGATGAGAAAAAAGGAGGAAATGGCTAAGGAGCAGTATGATATAGATGGGTTGGCCGTTGACGGGTGGAGAGATGGAGGAGGGAGGTTAGGGCAGGAGAGGGACGGAGACATGAAGAGATTCAGAGGGGTAGAGGAGGATGAGGAAGAGAGAGAGGAGAGCCGAGATGTATTTAGAACAACATCGTTCTTTAAGATGGCTAGGAGCAGGAAGAAAAACAGTGGTTTTGGGGCTAGCGTTAGCCTAGCATCCGACATCTACTACAGCACTGACATCAACCCTGCTAAAAGTGTTAGCTTTGAGACTTTCAAATACGACCGTGCCCTCTCAGAAACCCCTCCCCCCCCTCCCCCACGTCCTTTACCACCTGTCCCCCCTACCCTGCCCCCCCCCCAGGTCTGCACACTTCCCGCCAACTCCTTACGCCCTGAGCGATTTGATTGGCTTATGGCTTTCTCTCCTGATAGTGAAACCCCGCTTCTACCCCCCCCTCTTGAACCTAGAAAATCCAACAAAGAAACCTTGAAGAAATCTACTTCAGGGTCAGCGTCATCATCTGGGTCAACCTCAGGGTCAGGGTCAAAGGTAATGACCTTCAAGGAACTGCGTAACCGTAGCAAAAACAGCTCCCCGACCTACCAGTTAATTACAGAACCAGATCCAGACCCCACGGTTATCACTCCCGACCCTGACATCCTCTATAACCTCAAATGGAGGAGGGAGAAGACAGACGGTGACGGGGTCCAGTGGGAGTACACCTCCCAGGCCAAGGCCGCCTTCCTCCAACAACCTCCCCTCACCACATTGGCTGCATTTAGGGAGATGTTCCAGAAAGCGGAGAATGCGACTGGACAACCTGAACTTAACCCCCCGCAGCGGATTGGGTGCTCAGCCAGTGAAGGGAACCTGTGGGGGATTGATGGACAAGGAAAAGAGGAGGGAGAGAAAAGGAAAGAGGTGCTGGAAGAAGAGGAAGAGCAGGTGGAGGTGAGAGGAACTGCTGATGGAGGAAGAACCTGGGAGTCCAGAACTACAGGTGAGTGAGATAATTTAGAGAAGCATACTCAACTGCTCCCTGAGTTGATCAGCTTTCAATGTTCGCGTCATTTGCTAACAACAACATTTTGTCACCAACACACCAATTCTGAAAATGCTTCGGGAGGTTTTCTAATTCTTACATTTCATTTATAGTTCATTTCTAAGAGGGCCGGCAGGATAGCTTAGCGGTTAAACCACCTGACCAGTAGCTGAAAGGTTGCAAAATAAAAAACCCAAGCTGGCAGTGTGAAAAATATGTCATTCTGTCCATGAGCAATTGTGTAATTGAGTTGTTTTCTAAGAGTATGATTTCGAGGACTCACTGAATAACTGTGGTTGCACAGGAAAAATGTAAGTACAGATAAGTGGTTTCAGAATTGGCATTTTAAGGAACGGTGTGTTGGTGACCCAGTGTTAGCAAATGACTGTAACATTCACAACTTCTCAACTCGAGATTAAATGAGAACGAGTTGAGTATTTTCGGCTAATGATGATGAGGATGATGATAATGTCTATCTTCATGGGCAAAGTTGCTGATTGTGGCGTGTACATGTGGAAGTTGCAACAATCACAGAGAAAAACACCATGTCTAACACAGTCTGATCTCTTATGAGTAAAACCTGAACAAGCAGAGGGAAGGCTGACAAAAGCACAGCAGTGTGATGATTCCCCACATCCCAGAGCAGGGAGAAGACACAGACGGGGCAACCAGCCAGAGATAAATGGATAGGTGCAGCAGAATTGTGTTTTCTTTCTAGAATGGACAGATGATGGAGATGGAAAGGCAGAGATACGTTAGCTGTACTTGTTCTTAGGGATGGACAGATGAGCTTATGGGGCCGAGAGGGAGACAGAGAAATGCTGGAATCTCTTCAGTGCTTCCTCTGGGTCTCGTATGATGTCATCGCTACCTTATTAAATTATTCATCCACTTTGCAGCCTGGTTGGAAGGGATGGGGGGTGTAATGGAGTGCCTACAGCTCTTGGTCTCAGTCTCCCTACCTGTCTCACTCTCCCTACCTGCCTCACTGTATCACTCTCGCTCTCTGTGTTTCTCGTATGTTCCTTTTTCAGTTCTCTCTTCCCCTGTATCTCTCTCTCTTGGACAGTACAGTGGGGAGAACAAGTATTTGATACACTGACGATTTTGCAGGTTTTCCTACTTACAAAGCATGTAGAAGGCTGTAATTTTTATCGTAAGTACTCTTTAACTGTGACGGAATCTAAAACAAAAATCCAGAAAATCACATTGTATGATTTTTAAGTTATTAATTTGCATTTTATTTCATAAGTATTTGATACATCAGAAAAGCAGAACTTAATATTTGGTACAGAAACCTTTGTTTGCAATTACAGAGATCATACGTTTCATGTAGTTCTTGACCAGGTTTGCACACACTGCAGCAGGGATTTTGGCCCACTCCTCCATACAGACCTTCTCCAGATCCTTCAGGTTTCAGGGCTGTCGCTGGGCAATACAGACTTTCAGCTCCCTCCAAAGATTTTCTATTGGGTTCAGGTCTGGAGACTGGCTAGGCCACTCCAGGACCTTGAGATGCTTCTTACGGAGCCACTCCTGAGTTGCCCTGGCTGTGTGTTTCAGGTTGTTGTCATGCTGGAAGACCCAGCCACAACCCATCTTCAATGCTCTTACTGAGGGAAGGAGGTTGTTGGCCAAGATCTCACGATACATGGCCCCATCCATCCTCCCCTCAATATGGTGCAGTCGTCCTGTCCCCTTTGCATCCCCAAAGAATGATGTTTCCACCTCCATGCTTCACGGTTGGGATGGTGTTCTTGGGGTTGTACTCATCCTTCTTGTTCCTCCAAACACAGCGAGTGGAGTTTAGACCAAAAAGCCCCTATTTTTGTCTCATCAGACCACATGACCTTCTCCCATTTCTCCTCTGGATCATCCAGATGGTCATTGGCAAACTTCAGACTGGCCTGGACATGCGCTGGCTTGAGCAGGGGGACCTTGCGTGCGCTGCAGGATTTTAATCCATGAAGGCGTAGTGTGTTACTAATGGTTTCAGCTCTCTTCAGGTCATTGACCAGGTCCTGCCGTGTAGTTCTGGGCTGAACCCTCACCTTCCTCATGATCATCGATGCCCCACGAGATGAGATCTTGCATGGAGCCCCAGACCAAGGGAGATTGACCGTCATCTTGAACTTTTTGCGCCATCCCAGCCTTGTGCAGGTCTACAATTTTATCCCTGATGTCCTTACACAGCTCTCTGGTCTTGGCCATTGTGGAATTGTTGGAGTCTGTTTGAGTGTGTGGACAGGTGTCTTTTATACAGGTAACAAGTTCAAACAGGTGCAGTTAATACAGGTAATGAGTGGAGAACAGGAGGGCTTCTTAAAGAAGAACTAACAGGTCTGTAAGAGCCAGAATTCTTACTGGTTGGTAGGTGATCAAATACTTATGTTGTGCAATAAAATGCAAATTAATTCTTTAAAAATCATACAATGTGATTTTCTGGATTTATGTTGAAGTGTACCTATGATAAAAATTACAGACCTCTACATGCTTTGTAAGTAGGAAAACCTGCAAAATTGGCAGTGTATCAAATACTTGTTCTCCCCACTGTATTTCTCTCTTCCCCTGTATCTTTCCCCATCTGAATCTGTTTTTCTCCCCCTGTATTTCTCTCCCCCCTGTATCTCGCTCTATCGCTCTGTCTGTATCCCTTACTGTCTTCCCTCTTTCTATCTTTTCACTTTATCTTCCTTTCCTTTTTCTGTGGTTAGTTGACCTATATTCCCTTCTTTTTTCCCTCCATCTCTCTATTTGGTGATTCATCAGTTAATTTGTTTTTGCTGCCCTCCTCCTCTCTGTCTTCTGTCCTTGACCTCTCAGCCCCTCCTTTCTCCTTATTTTTTTATCCAGACTTTCCTGGTCAGATCAGATTATTCAACTCATACCGTAGTCTACCTCCTGAGTAGTTGTTATAGTACATAGTACATGTTTGGATTACACAGCTTTACAGTTTTGATAATAGTGTACATTACCTAAGTACATTCGTTATTGTGTTAATCAAGATCACCATTTAAACAGACTTCTTGAATCTGGTTCTTGCCTCTGTGTATGTAAAAGCCCAGGTGTTTGCTATTTTTCAGAGTTATGTGTTAGGGTTAGGCTACGGTGAGACCAGTCCTAACCCGACAACATCTGCCGCTCCACAGCTGTGTGTACAGCTTTAAGAACTAAGGGGGAGGGGCTCCATCTATCAACCAATGGTTAAGACTGGTCTCACAGTAGCACAAAAAACAGGAAGTGCAATGTGAGAGACAGGCAAATCCACAACAAGGCAAAGAATCAAGGTATGGTGGGAAACACACTCGCTGCGGCCTCTCTTCCTCTGTCACTGTGGTATTAAAGGAGACTAATTGTATTTCTGTGGATAATTAAGGAAGTTTCAGGCAGCACAGACTATTATTGAATCATCTCTAAGGAGACAGAGACATAGTGTGCAGGCAGGAACAGAACTCTCCATAGGCTGACTCAGCGTAATCAACAGTCTCTAGGTCAGTGGTTCTCGATCCTCTCCTGGGGAAACCCAACCATTCCATGTATTTGATTTATTCAAAAACAGGCACACTGGAATCAACTCGTCAACTGGTCATTAAAGGACTAGTCACATGAATCAGATGAGCTACTGCAGGAACTAGGGTGGACCTGAGGTGTGACAATATATTTGTGGGTTACTGAATTACTAGAGAGAGGATGGCAGTGCTGTACTCACCTGCACCCCATACATATAATAACCCAGAATACATATTCACAGAAGAGTGAGATGTAAAACCGCTGGCTTTTACTGCTGGGAAAACAGTGGGGAAATGCTGCAGCCGGTTTCATGGTGAGATAAAAGGTTTGGGTGTGGTTGGAATAATGACGTTTTAAGGACAACATAGTTAGTGTGAAACTATGGGACACACGTGTAAGGTTTCTTTGCCCCTCTGACCTCCACCTACATTGACTGCACTGCGGTGTGTCTGTATGCATCTGTGGGCTCAGACTGTTGGACATGTTGTTTTGTTGGGAGGCATGCATCCTGTGGTGTGGTGGGGATCTTCAACATTGCATTATTCTCTCAACGGACACTAACATTCTCTACATCTCTCTCTTTCCTGTTGATTTGCACCATCCATTTTCACTCCTATCCTTGTTGTTCTCATCCCTCCATCCCATCTGTACTTCCGATGTTTCCTCATGGTTTTGCTTCTCTACCTTCCCCTCCTGCCCACTTTTGTTTGTTCTGAAAACTAACCCTACCTGGTCTACCTGCCCCTCAACCTCGGCCTCACGCTCCTCCCCCCTACCTGCACCTATACCTCCTCAAACTCCTCCCCCTATCTGTGCCTCTTGCACTTCTCCAACTCCCCTCCCTGACCCTCCTACCCCTCTCACTTCTCGCCTCCTGCCCATTTCTCTTTTTGACCGGGTAGTGTCTTCCCCCCCCCTCTCCCTGGCCCAGTCCCAGCCCTCCTCCTTTTTCCTCCATTCGTCCCTCCCTCCTTACCGCCCAGGGTACTGTGGTGCTCATACTAGGCCAGCCTCCGGAACCCAAGCCCACAGCCGCATTGAAACTCAGCCCACAGACCTCGGACCTAACCCCTACACCACCCAGTCCACAGGAACTAACCCCTACACCACCCAGTCCACAGGAACTAACCCCTACACCACCCAGTCCACAGGAACTAACCCCTACACCACCCAGCCCACAGACACAAGATCTTACCCCTACACCACCCAGTCCACAGGAACTAACCCCTACACCACCCAGTCCACAGGAACTAACCCCTACACCACCCAGTCCACAGGAACTAACCCCTACACCACCCAGCCCATAGGAACTAACCCCTACACCACCCAGCCCACAGACACAAGATCTTACCCCTACACCACCCAGCCCATAGGAACTAACCCCTACACCACCCAGCCCACAGACACAAGATCTTACCCCTACACCACCCAGTCCACAGGAACTAACCCCTACACCACCCAGCCCACAGACACAAGAATTTACCCCTACACCACCCAGTCCACAGGAACTAACCCCTACACCACCCAGCCCACAGGAACTAACCCCTACACCACCCAACCCACAGGAACTAACCCTTACACCACCCAGCCCACAGGAACTAACCCTTACACCACCCAGCCCACAGGAACTAACCCTTGTACAACCCAGTCCTATAACCCCTTTATGACACAGGACACTCACACAGATCCAAATAAAGACAGCCATGGAATTGATTCTAAGTGTGATTCCAGATGTCACTATAGTGACTATTTTAAGAAGGATCGAGGCCTAAGCTCTGCACATCGTTTTGGAAGCAACTATGACAGAAACGTCGATAGTTTGTATCGCTATGTGAATGACTCCAAGACTAAAGACGATGCAGAATATGTCTTTGGCTCTAACTCCATCACTAACTTTGACTCTCTCTACAACTCTGACTCTGGCACTGAGAAAGAGACTCATGCACACACCAACTCACTCAAACTGGTCAGCAGCGATTTACACACTCCAGTCTGCACCACTCCATATAAAAACGTTGATGCCATGATGATGGCATACGCCGGCACACACAGCGTCCGTTCTGCCAGCCACGTGGACACACACACGATCTCCGACACACAACCTGACGTCGACTCACTGTACTACCCTAGCTCGGGTCCGCACATGTCCGCCTCCCCTCACCAGGACAGAACGTTCAAAGACCTCCCTCCTCTCCCCAACTGGTTCCTTTACCACCCCAAAAACTGCCCCCTCCACAGGGGAGATCCGCCCCGCCTCTCCCCTGTCGGTGCTCTCGACCCCCCCTGTCGTTCAGGGGCACCACCTCCAGGCATGGATGTGTCCCGCCTCAGCTCGCCCCTCTTCCCCCGCTCTCGCACCCTCCCCGCCCTGGCCGCACCCCTCTATTACCCCTTTCTCTACCCCCCTGCCCCCCCCAGGGACACCCCAGAACCCCCAACTTTCTTCCAGGCTCCGCCGCTGCCGCCCGTGCTGAGTAAGAGCTCTCTCTCTCTCTCTCTTTCTTTCTCTCTCTCTCTCTGTCTGTCACACACACTCCCTCTCTCCGTCTGTCTGACATCCTGTCTGTCACTGTATCTTGCTCTGTGGATGTGTCTCTTCCTGCTTGTCTTTAGCTGTCCATGCTGTTAGTGATGTTTTTGTGTGTCTGTTGCATGGATTGCTGAAACTGACACCCATGCTTTGCAATCCCGTCTTATTGAAGTTATGACCTTCACCTTCATTAATCACCTTGATGACTGTGCATGAGTGTGTGCATGTGTGTGTTTGTAAATGTAGGCCTTATGTAAAGGTGAAGGGCCTTAAACTAGGATGAGCACCACTCTGTCTCTACACGTGCCCCCTGTAACTGTCTGTCATTAGGTCAGACTAAGAAATACACTTCTGTCATAGTGATTCTCGACTTGTGCATGGCTGTGTTCTCCCTTAGGGGAGGTTTGTGTTTGTGTGTTCAGGTTAGTGCATCCCCTTCCCATTGACATAATGTATGTATCACGCACAGAGAAGATGTTGTTTTGCAGGCTGCTGGTCCTGATAGGTAATCAATTAGTACAATGTACCAGGCAATAATTCTGGAAATGATTTTTCTGGAATGTTTATTACTGCTATTATTGCAACACTAGCACTGCTTCTAACTGCTACAGCAACTACACTAACTAATATCACTAATACTGGAAAAGTAACACAAATAGCGAGTATCATTGCTATTCGTCTCTCTGGCTTCCACCAATAACAGATAGAGAAGGTTGTAATTTGTCTATCCTATTTCTGTTGATCGCAGCAGTTCGCAGCATTTCATTCGCTGGCTCTGTAAAGAAGGGCGGGACATCCTGGATGGGCGATGATGTGAAGGTACCTCTGAGAGGTCTAGGACTGTCCTCTCTGCAAGAAAAAAGAGGTATGGAATAAATGTGACTAGTGTGTTTTGTCAAATGATGCCTGTGTGCAAATGTTTACCTGTGATGTTCCTATCCACAGCTCTCGTCAATTCAGTGAGTGTGGCCGTGGAGGCCATTTTGGCTCAGTTTAGCACCTCACGAACCCTGGTGCAGAAGGTTGGTTTTCCCTGTGTCTCTGTCTCTTTCAGTTAAACTCTAAATTCTTAAAAAGCTTGTTATGGAGCTAATTTAGCAGGGGAGAATATGAACAGAATATGGATAAGGTGGGTTGATTATGTTATGTCATAAAATATGTACAGTATGTGGTTTCACTAGGTATTTCTGAATGCATGTTTGTGTGTTTCCAGTGTATTCCCCTTTGCTTATAGCAAACCAAGTTTATCCTCTGTGGATCAATAAAGTATATTCATTTCAATTAGGAGCAATATAAAGGCCAATCAATCAACCATTATCCTCCGATTTCACGTTTGTTTTTAGAGCAGGGGAACTAATGTGATCATCCAACATCCACCCCATGTTCATAATATAATAGTGACCAACTGTTGATATGACAAGGTCTCCAAACCGACAGAGAAGGTAAAGTAGAACACAAGATCAACTCCAAAAGACTCCCCGCTGCATTGCCCCCTTCAGTTTGTAGGGTCTGTCCCTGAGCAAGAAGTTAACCCTAATTGCTCTCAAGTCTGTGTTCAGTTATACCTGTTAAAAAAGGTCACAAAATAACTGGATGTTAGCGACATTTTTAATTACTATGATTGTCTCAACATTTCTGTTCCTTTCCTCTCGGCTGTTTCAGTTAATAAAGTGTTAAATTGTGTTCAGATATCCCTGTCTTCGCCTTGTTGGTCAGAACCACTGTGTAGTAACCGCAACCTCCATCACCCATATTATCTACTACTTTCCGCCTCACTCATCTCCCCCTCTCTAATTTCATTATTCTGAATATCTCTTCTCCCATCCGTAACACCCACTCCTCCGCTACCTCCCTGTCTCTCCTCTCAACGCCAGGCTCTGTCAGGAGACAGCAGTGTCAATCCTTCTCTGGGTCGGCTGGTGCTGCAGTGCCTGTGCCCCGCCCTGCAGGGCTTGCTGTCTGATGGCCTCAAGCCCCATCAGAGTGACGTGATCTCAGGCAGGAGGCCAAACTCTGCCTGGGGACTGGTACAGGCCTCCACCAGGCCAGGTAGGATCTCTGGAGCACCGTACAAAGGTGGGTGGCAGGATAGCATGGAGTCAACAAACACACCTCTACCTATTCCTTCCCATCAAAACACACATCTGTCTTTTCCTCCCCATCAAAACACACCTCTACCTATTCCTTCCAATCAAAACACACCTCTACCTATTCCTTCCCATCAAAACACACATTTGTCTTTTCCTCCCCATCAAAACACACCTCTACCTATTCCTTCCAATCAAAACACACCTCTAACTATTCCTTACAATCAAAACACACCTCTATCTATTCCTTCCCATCAAAACACACCTCTATCTATTCCTTCCCATCAAAACACACCTCTATTTATTCCTCCCCATCAAAACACACTCCCAGACATCATGTAGGTTTATGGATCTCCCAGACATCATGTAGGTTTATGGAACTCCCAGACATAATGTAGGTTTATAGATCTCCCAGACATCTTGTAGGTTTATGGATCTCCCAGACATCATGTAGGTTTATGGATCTCCCAGACATCATGTAGGTTTATAGATCTCCCAGACATCATGTAGGTTTATGGAACTCCCAGACATCATGTAGGTTTATGGAACTCCCAGACATCATGTAGGTTTATGGAACTCCCAGACATCATGTAGGTTTATGGAACTCCCAGACATCATGTAGGTTTATGGAACTCCCAGACATCATGTAGGTTTATGGATCTCCCAGACATCATGTAGGTTTATGGATCTCCCAGACATCATGTAGGTTTATGGATCTCCCAGACATCATGTAGGTTTATGGATCTCCCAGACATCATGTAGGTTTATGGATCTCCCAGACATCATGTAGGTTTATGGATCTCCCAGACATCATGTAGGTTTATGGATCTCCCAGACATCATGTAGGTTTATGGATCTCCCAGACATCATGTAGGTTTATGGATCTCCCAGACATCATGTAGGTTTATAGAACTGTAGTTTCACCCTCAACTGTTTCCTTTTCTCCTCCCTCGATTTAGTGTGTCACTCATCATACTGCAGTGTTGAGTCACCCTTCTCTCTCTGTCTCTCTCCCCTCCTCCTCTATTCCCCTTTTCTGTTTTTTTCACTAGTCTTGCGATCAGAGTTATTTCACTGACTAATCACTTGCTTATTTCAATGTCCATACATTTCAGTTGGAGATGGATAACATCGATTCATTGAAAATAAATGTGTTTCTCTGTGCCGAAGTCTTACTGTTTTCTTTCTCATCCGTCCTCCTCTCTCCTCCCTTCTTTCCCTCCAGGGCCCAGTACTCAGGCCCTGTACAGCCTGCAGGCTAGGGTAGGTGTGCTACCCCAGCTCAGGCAGAGCAAACACAGGTTCAATGCCTTCCTCTTTGGCCTCCTCAAGTAAGACCTGTCTCTTCTCTCTTAAAGTTTTGTTGATTTACTTTTTAAATCCCAATTCTCACCTGTTTATTCTGTTACCTCTTTCATTCAGCATCAAGCTTCTGGATTTCTGGCTGTCCCACCTCCAGTCATGCAGTGGTATGTCTCTAAACCTGTCTTCAATACATGTGTTATAATATGAATACAGTGTAGGAATAATTATATATTACATAACCGTGATGGTCATTTATTTCTCCCTCTCCCTTCATCTCTTACCTGCACCTCCTTTCTCTGTCAGATGTGTTGGCGACGTTTTACCAGCCCTCCTCCTTCATGCGCTTGTCACTGACTTCCTGCCAGCCTCTGTTTGAGGAGCTCCTCCTCCTGCTGCAGCCACTCAGTCTTTTGACCTTTAACCTCGACCTACTCTTCCAGCATCACCACCTCGAGCCAGCCAATCATAGCCCTGAGATACCCAGCCCACCCAATCAGGATCTGGGATTCAGGCTCTCGCCCCGAGGGTCCACCTCCCAAGGCAGGGGCAGTAGCTACCTCCAGAGCCTATCAGAGCTGCACGTTGGAAACGCCAAATCCGAGACCGAGAGCTGTAAGGCCAGCCCACTGCCCCTTGTAAAACCGGAAGCTGAAAGGTTGGTGGAGTCGCGGAATCCACCAACTCATGGCGCAGAGTCTGGGAAGGTGTCTGGTATTGCAGAGACAAGTCCTCAGCTGATGTGGCTTCAGGAGAAAGAGATTAGGGAGATTGCGCCTCCTAATGTTGAGGAGGACTGTCTATCCCAACAAGCAGGAAAGGTCAGCACAGGCCAGCTAACTTCTGCCTAAATTGTATGTGCATGCCAGTGTGTGTGTTCTCACCCTATGGTGGTTTGACCCCCAGGTGATTCAGCAGGGCTGGGGTGCTGTGGTACGCTGGGGGGAAAAGCTCGGACAGAACTTGGCTGAACTTAGCCTGCCTGGACCCCAGAACCAGGTGGGGACATCCAGGGATCCCACAGAACCACAGGCCAGTACCCAGACCAGCAGTTACCCTTCCTGGGTAGATGGAGCATTAACAGTCCCCTGGGGTCTGGGACGGCTATTTGGAGCTTCTAATAACACCACAGTACCCACACTTCCAACCAGGTGAGCTGGTGTGTCTGGGTGTGTTTTTTAGCGAAAGTTCTGTGACACTAAACTGTTGATGTTAATTACTTATACATTATGTAATCTCTCTCCCTATCCAGGCGTCCATCTCAGTGGTTGTCTCCAGGGGTGTCTGCTCTGACCCGGTTGGTGAGCAGCAGTTCCACTGCTAACCATAGGAGGTCGCTAGAGCCCCGGCAGGTAGAAGAAGTGGTGGAGCGAGAGGTGGAGGGAGACGCGGAGGAGACATGCGACAACCCAAAACCCCTTAGGTATCGTACCTGTCAAAGTTTATCTGGATTACATGTTTAGCTTTTTAAGTTGAACTTCAGACATCAGCTCAAGCTCTTCATGCTTTTAACATTAGTCTCTTTGTTTCTCAGGTCGGTCAAAACACTATGCGACTACTCTGGCACAGGGGCAGAGTTAAGCTTCCAGAAAGGGGAGGAGTTATTGGTTTTAGGGGGTGTCGATCACGACTGGATTCGCTGTCGTCAGGGAGACAGAGAGGGGCTTGTGCCCATTGGCTATGCCTCTCTGATCATGTGATTTCTGTTAGCCTGATCAGATTTTTTGATTGGTTGAATATATCTTGGGGAGGGAAAATGAAGTCATAATGCTACATGTGTAATGTACTTAGGCAACCAGTGAGAGGCTGCTGCAAAGTCCCAATGCTCTTATACAAATAGTTCACCACTGAATCTGAGTTCAAATCACGTGTTTTTCTCTAAAGTGGTCTGAAGTTCAAGTTTGATTCCTTTTTCCACACAGTCTGTTATGTAGATCCCATTATAAGCACTGAGCCATCTGCAAGCCTCAGTTCTGCAAGCCTCAGTTCTGCAAGCCTCAGTTCTGCAAGCCTCAGATCCTAAAGATCTGCACCATCTTAACATATCAAATTGGTGGATTTATTGGAAATAGAAATTCTCTCAACAGACGGTGTGAAATATGGATCTAGCACTACTATAGACCACTTTTCAGGGTGAAAAGTGATAGCCTGATGGCCAGGTCTGTTTGTGCTTTAGCCTAATCCAGAGCTGGCCGCCAGGCTAACAAGTGAAGGGAACCATGCTAGAGTATTGGAGCGTAGCCTCTGTTACGTACAGTTGTTCCGTAGTGAAACTTAGCCTTGTTCTGTGTTCTATTCTGACCTTTTACCCCCATTGAGCTTTAACCTCCATCACCTTGTCTTTGTGTGTTTGACATGTGCCCGCTACAATTAATAGTCAGTTTAAAAATAACTATTTGGCTGTATAAATATACATAATATATATAGATATATGAATAGAGATTTTACTGACGTAGATAGAAAGATAGATAATCAAGAGAAAACAGATAGTCTTGCCCTAATCGACAGTCCACTCCGGTATCTATCGATGATGTGGCTCATACATCCAATTGATAAGTCTTCTATCCTGTTGTGTGCTGCTCTCCTTACATTTCTTAAGCAACAACACTGTCGTTGATTTGATACACACAGCCCAAGTGTTTCTGTCAGTGAATGGAATCCAGTGGCTGCCTCTTCTCAGTACGTGTTGTACGCATGGGCATCATTTCGATTCATAGTCTTCATCCTAACCTTCTAGATCTATTCTCATATCTTCACACTGTATGTACTGTATTTGAATGCTTCGAGTGAATGCTGTAGAGTATCTGCCTGACACATAGTATCTATCTAAAGGGCATTGTAGGGTCCGGCTGCGTATTTAGAACTGGCGTGGCGATGCTATATCTTCTGTCGGTCCTCACCCCTTCGAGCTCATTAACACATACTACTCAGTGCTTTTGAAAACGTCACAGATGCTTTGAAATAAAACGGTGTCCGATTGAGACTTGGTTGTCCTCCTACTCCGTCAGATGAGCAGCTGTTGTCCCCGAGGGCCACTGACATGTTGGTACTCTTTCGTCTGGGACATGAAATATCAGCACAAGTACTGTCCGTCCGGCAGTAGCCCCGTTTTACCTGGGGTGTCAAAACGACGACCAGCAAGCGTTGGGACCTTTTTGAGGGCCGCAGTTGTAGGTTAGAGTCTCTACCCAAGCTGTCACGTGAAGCAGTAAGCGGCTCCCTGTTGGACTGCAGGAATGGAGTATTACATGGAATGTGATACTGTAGAGCCTGTTTATCCGAGTCATGTGCCGCGCTCGCCCTCCCTGTCCGCTCACACTGCGCGAACCTTCCTTCTGTCCCGGCGATGCTAACCCACGTGAGGTCATCAGTTCATGCTGTAGTATTGATAGTGGTGGTACAATAATGTTAAAGTAATAATGTAATTATTATTATGTTTATCATTACCCGGTATGTTGATTAGTACGTTATGATTTGGTTGGTAGTGATTGTGTAGGCTTGGTATTGATGACTATGCATATTATGTACTTCTCTGAGGCTTGTGGTTTAAAATAACTGTTTGGTCTGTTTATTTTTTTTTTTAATTTTATTTCTTTAAGTCACTCATGGATAAACTGTCAGGGTAATTAAAGAGTGAAGAATATAATATTATCCTATGGATTACCCATACATTCTAATTCAGTGGGAATATCTCCCTTCAGGTTAATCAGAAAAATATACAAAGTACAAAGATTCCTTTGTATGGTAGCACAAAGGTAGTGTCGGGAAAACCATGTAGGAAGAATATCGATTTTGCACTTGTTACATAGCTTACTTTACCAAATCTTCCACGAAAATGTAAAGGTATAGCTCTGGCTAGTATGTCACCAAACTAGCTAACCCAAATACCTTCATGTCAGTAAGATACTGTTAAGTAAGATAACTACATTTGTATGCCAGGAAATTGACAGGAATTGTTTAGAGCTGCTTATGAAATCTATTATTTGGAAGGCAGTCTGTAGAGTAGGATGTATGAGAGAAGAACTAATTAGTCAGGAAGGCCCAATAGTCACATGTTTGATGCATGTGAGAGGTATCAGAACTTCAGGAAATGCACATTGTCTGAGACAGTGATGCTCTCATTATGGTGACGTTTTTGTTTTATCAAGTATATTTTTCATTGTACGAAATGATCCATAATATGCATTGCTTTATATGAAACGCTGTTCATGTAATGGATGTGTTATTTCTTGATCCTTGGGTCCTGAAAGGTATATAGCTCTGTTCTATCTGTCCCCTCATATATCTATCTATCTATCTGGGGTCCGGTGTGTGTATGGGTGTGCATATACGTACTTGTGCAAGCATTTGTGCACATGTATGTGCGAGAGCAAGAATTAGTGTGTAGCAGTGGGTACAGTAGCTCTCTGATGTGATGTAGCCTTCCGCCAAACCTTCCCGTTGCATAGTGTGCCATGCCTCTGTAGTGTCAGTGTCCTTCCCGCATGTGCTTGTTTGTAAATACCCAATAAATGAACATGATCTGAACATCAAGCCTCCTCCGCGTCTCATTTGTCTTACTGTATGATGTGATGGGGGACATCAGGGTTGCCTCGATATTTCAGCCATTCCCATCACAGACCTCTTCCTTCACATTCTACCAGTTACATGGAGGGTCAGAAATGTCAGAAATTAGAAAAGGTCATTACAATGCGTCAGAACAGTGATTTCCGCATTGTAGGGACAACAGATCTGAGAGGGATTGAGTTGTAGGCATGCTTTGCTTACATTAGAATGTCTGTTCAACCAGATGCAGATATGTTTGAACAGTTGGGGGATGCCTTACAGTAGAGGCTTATTAATTCTAAAGTTATCCATCTCAATTTCTCCTATTGAAGAGGATTAAATACATAGTAATAGAATGACTACAACAGCTGGACCATTGAATGGGAACTCCCATTAAGAGAAGTTTTTTTGTTTTTCTACAGAGCTCTACAAGTTTCAAATGACCTGAGGCTTATTTGAGCTAATGCACATAGTGTTTTTTAGGTTGTTGCATTTGTCCAGATATTAGTAGACACATTGGTTAGGATGGTTCCTTATGATCTTACCTTGTTCCGGCTGCATTCCATCTCTCTTTCTGTACAGTACTCAGTACAATGTTAGAGTGGTCTCTTGTCATTATAAAAGATCATCTTCGGGAAACCTCTGAGTCACCTAATCACATGTGAGGCTATTCCAACTTTACACCAACAGATGGTGCTGTATATTACACATTCTTTTTATTGCATTTTGAAAGCCTTGTGAAAGCCTGAAGGGATAGAATATAAAAAAAAATCCACAATGTTTTGTAAAAAAAAAAAATGCATTTTATTGTTATTGATAATAAGGTCAATGTTTGAAATTACATTCTGAAAGACTTTTTTTTTTCTCCAAAGACATATTAGCAGCAATTAAAATTGTATAGCAAAGTTACATTTCATGCAAACTACATAAATAACTCTTCACTATATTGATGTTTCCTATATTATTAATCACCCATTAGCAATAGATGGTGAAGAAAATTCACAGGTAAACTATAAAACATTCAACTTAGTGTTCAAAGTCAAACTAGTAACTACAAAAGAGAACTGGAGCGTACAAACTGAACAGTTACAAATCTCAGATTCTATTCACTTTCCTGATTGTCTGACCAAATAGAAAAATAACATTCCATTAGTCAGAAAAATAATATATACAGGTATAGAAAAAGAAAACACAAGAGCTATATACAATCGTAGCTATCTTTGACATTGCTTAGTTATTTAAAGTTTAACACTTTGTAGCAAATTGAAGGCATTTAACTATTAAGAAACTTAGATTACTAGAAAAGTACATTTACTGAAATAAAACTTGTGTGCATGCTACTTTGTTTAAAAGCATTTATGGTTTTGAAATAAGTTTTAGTAGTGGTAGTGACTGCAGTAGTAATGGTAGTGACTTGTTATAGTTGAAAAGGTAGGTAGATTAAAGGATTGATTAATTGAATGATTAGGAGCCTCTAGCATGAATAGAGAGAGCTAGTGTTAGTGGATACATTAATGCACATTCATATAGATATAATTGCCAAAGTATACATTTTTGTCTAACTTGTTGGGAAGGTGATCAACGTAGCTGACTGTCAAAAGTGGCATTGTTTACAGTGAATAATGTTGAAAATCTGTCCATTAAAATAAATGTAACATTGGAAAAAACTAAGAAGAAACTTAATAGTTCAAAAAGAATAAAAAAATATCAAAACAATGTATTTTTGCATTTAGAAGATGCTTTTATCTAGAACGACTTAAAAGACCAATTATGGTTAAGTGCCTTGCTCAAGAGCACAACAGATTGCTTTTTCTTCACGCACTGACCTTTATGTTACTGGCCCAAAGTTTTAAACACTAGGCTATCCGCAACTCAATCCAAACCATCTACACATGATAAACACAGAATTACATTTCCAGCTTAAACAAAGACAAAATAAGAATAAAAAGACAAAGATGTAAAGTTGGGGCTCTTGCTTCGCATTCCCCATTAATAATAAAAATACACA
The DNA here is from genome assembly GCF_011004845.1 of Esox lucius. NCBI lineage: Eukaryota > Metazoa > Chordata > Actinopteri > Esociformes > Esocidae > Esox > Esox lucius. The sequence goes on along the minus strand of NC_047588.1, from coordinate 28,787,827 downwards.
AGTATGTTGAAGGTTTTACATGGGGACTCTTGCTTTGCAAGCCCCATTAATAAATATGTAACAAATCTAGAGCTGTGCATTGCTTTGCAAATTGATTCATCATTACATTACTTAGGTCTATGTTACTGCATTTCAATGGTTTAATATAAAGATCTTAAAATTATCTTGTTCACTAAGGCAACACAACTACTTTGATTGATACACAGAAGGGAATAACTGGAACTGGTATTAATATTAAAAGTTATTGTTGTGAAATCCTTACAGGACATATTGCTTTTGCAGAGTGAGCTCACTTAGGCTTCAGCTTATTTACAACATGGCACTTTTACATTAAGACTCTCTGCCCCCCCCCCCCCCCCCCCCCCCAACCCCACCCGCCCATTAAATCTGACACACTGGTCAGCGGATCGTCTGTTGAAAATATCCTTAACTGCAGACATACAGAACAGCATATAAAAAGCATATCTCTTTCAATTCACCAAGAAACAAGGCAGAAAATAAATGATGTCAGATAAGCCTTCTTCCTATAACCCCAGAACTAGTGCATATCTGGTGTTCTACGCTACTTGGTGGAAGAACAGAGACTGAACCAAGATGTCCCCTCTCCTTCTCATCTTTCCTGTTCCTCCTGACAATGTGTGCCGCAGCTTCAGGAGTACGCTGTTCAGTCTCTCCTTCCGCATATCGTTCCGGACCTCCTTCTGACGATTTCTCTCCTGCTCCTTTCGTCTATTTGGCTCTCCATGGAGCTGTGGTAGGGATAGAGAGCAGTCAGGAAAAAATCATGAGACACAGACAGAGACACTCCGTATGAGACACAGACAGAGACACTCCGTATGAGACACTCCGTATGAGACACAGACAGAGACACTCCGTATGAGACACTCCGTATGAGACACTCCGTATGAGACACAGACAGAGACACTCCGTATGAGACACTCCGTATGAGACACTCCGTATGAGACACAGACAGAGACACTCCGTATGAGACACTCCGTATGAGACACAGACAGAGACACTCCATATGAGACACTCCGTATGAGACACTCCGTATGAGACAGAGACACTGTATGAGACACTCCGTATGAGACACAGACAGAGACACTCCGTATGAGACACTCCGTATGAGACACAGACAGAGACACTCCGTATGAGACACTCCGTATGAGACACTCCGTATGAGACACTTCGTATGAGACACTCCGTATGAGACACTCCGTATGAGACACAGACAGAGACATTCCGTATGAGACACTCCGTATGAGACACAGACAGAGACACTCCGTATGAGACACTCCGTATGAGACACAGACAGAGACACTCCATATGAGACACTCCGTATGAGACACTCCGTATGAGACAGAGACACTGTATGAGACACTCCGTATGAGACACAGACAGAGACACTCCGTATGAGACACAGACAGAGACACTCCGTATGAGACACTCCGTATGAGACACTCCGTATGAGACACAGACAGAGACACTCCATATGAGACACTCCGTATGAGACACTCCGTATGAGACACTCCGTATGAGACACAGACAGAGACACTCTGTATGAGACACTCCGTATGAGACACAGACAGAGACACTCAGTATGAGACACAGAGAGAGACACTCCGTATGAACGATAGTGTGTGTTTGCAGGGGCCGGACTGAGTGGTGTACTCACACAGGACGTGGTCTCTGGGGTGTTAGGGGGATACCGGGGCTCGTGGAGGTCAACACTGGTCAACACCACCTTCTCCTTCACCCCCATTGTTCCACCTGTGGGTGGAAGAACTTTAGTAACGGCGGATGGTCGGCTGGGTCTAAATAATGTACTGAAAACTATTAAGGCCTTGCATTGGTCATGCACTGAAGTGTGTGTGGGCATATCTTTAAGAAATAGTGTGTGTATGCACGTATGTATCTGTGTGTTTAGGTGACTGTGAGAAAAACTGTTTGTGTGTTCATGTGAATGCCTGTGTCCATTTGTCACTGTGTGTGTGTGTGTGTGTGTACAGTAAGTATATGTCCTCAAATCCCCTCATGCATGTCTTTGAATGGTTGGTGACTGATGGAAATTATTTTGGGTTATAGTTGATCATTTATGGAGAAAGTTGAACTAGCTGGAAGTTCTTGGACGGCACAATTATTGGACGGAAAACATTTCTTTCTGTGGTCGGAAAACCGCTGTGTGTACTTCTGAATGTGATACGGCTAAATAAATAATGTAAACCAAAAAGCACGCCAAACCCAGAAATAACACACGTATCTCCATATGAACCCACTCATTGCAGTACTGGAAGACAATGAACACATTCAACATCAAAAAGAATCACAAAGACACACCAACACAGGCACCCACACACATACACCTACAAAAACATTAACACACACACTTGCTTCATGGACCTGGCTTGATGTAACTGTCCCCAGTTGCTACAATGCTGGAAAGGCCACCTCCATTCCTGTCTGTATCTTTCTGTGGTCCCCCCTGTCCCCCCCTCCTGAGCTGCATCTGCCTGTCTCTGACCCACTCCCAGTTCCTCAGAAGGAACACATGGTGCTTCAGGACAAACACCCTGAAAATTAAACAGACAGAAAGAAATGAATATCACCAGTATATGTTGTTTTGGATAAGCACACCAGTACTATCCCGCCTCTCCAGATGTGCTGTCTCTACCTGTCTCTGGTGCTCATAGGCTCCATGTCTAAATGGGGAAACAGAAGCTTCTTCCTGGGAGAGAAACACTCCTCCTGGGCAGAGGGAGACGGGGGGACGGACAGACTCTTCTCCTTGGGTTGGCCTGGGAGGGAAAGAACCAGTGTTAAGAATTAAACCATACACACGGACAGAGCCCATTTAAAAAGAAACTGAGTATAAGAATGGAACCATACACACTGACGGAACCCATTTAAAAAGAAACTGAGTATAAGAATGGAACCATACACACTGACGGAACCCATTTAAAAAGAAATTGAGTATAAGAATGGAACCATACACACTGACGGAACCCATTTAAAAAGAAACTGAGTATAAGAATGGAACCATACACACTGACGGAGCCCATTTAAAAAGAAACTGAGTATAAGAATGGAACCATACACACTGACGGAACCCATTTAAAAAGAAACTGAGTATAAGAATGGAACCATACACACTGACGGAACCCATTTAAAAATAACCGGAGTATAGGAAGGGAACCATACACACGGCCAGAACCCAATTGTGAGAAAGTCGCTGCATCTACGTTGTATGATAGATGAACAGTCATATTATAGATCTTTATACAAACATGACCTATTAAAGGAGAAACCTGAATGAGTGCAGGAACATAACCAGTGCAGATGCTTGAGACCTGTGAGGCGTCTCTTTCTCAAACTAGATAGTTTGGGCTGTTAGGTGAAGGGAGTAGTACACAGTGTTTTACAAGATCTTCAGTTTCTTGGCAATTTCTCACATGGAATAGTCTTCATTACTCATAACAAGAATAGACTGATGAGTTACAGAAGAAAGTTCTTTGTTTCTGGCCATTTTGAGCATGTCATCGAACCCACAATTACAGATGCTCCAGATACTCAATTAGTCTAAAGGGTTTTCTAATGATCCATTAGCCTTTCAAAATTATAAACTAGGATTAGTGAACACAATGTGCCATTGTAAATATTTCTTTCCACCTATGTAGATATTCCATTAAAAAAATCAGCCATTTCCAGCTACAATGGTCATATATAAAGCTCTGGAAGAAATTAAGAGACCACTGCACCTTTTTCTTTCCTTTCCAAAAAAGTCGAAAAGGAAGGTTTTGATTGAGGAACAGAAGGGTAAAAATTAAGAGACCACTGCAAAATTATCAGTTTCTCTGGTTTTACTATTCATAGGTATGTGTTTGAGTAAAATGAACAGTTTTGTTTTATTCTATAAACTACTGACAACATTACTCCCAAATTCCAAATAAAAATATTGTCGTTTAGAGTATTTATTTGAAGAAAATAACAACTGGTCAAAATAACCCAAAATAAGATGGATTGTTTACAGACCTCAAATAATGCAAAGAAAACAAATTCATATTACTTTCTCAACAACAAAATACTAATGTTTTAACTTAGGAAGAGTTCAGAAATCAATATTTGGTGGAATAACCCTGATTTTTAATCACAGCTTTCATGCGTCTTGGTATGCTCTCCACCAGTCTGTCACATTGCTGTTGGGTGACTTTATGCCACTCCTGGCACAAAAATTCAAGTAGCTCGGCTTTGTTTGATGGCTTGTGATCATCCCTTTTCCTCTTGATCAAATTCCAGAGGTTTTCAATGGGGTTCAGGTCTGGAGATTGGGCTGGCCAAGACAGGGTCTTGGATCTGGTGGTCCTCCATCCACACCTTGATTGACCTGGCTGTGTGGCATGGAGCATAATCCTGCTGGAAAAAACAATTCTCAGAGCTGGGTAACTTTGTCAGAGCAGAAGGAAGCAGGTATTCTTCCAGGATATCCTCGTACTTGGCTTGATTAATGTGTCCTTCACAAAGAAAATCTGCCCAATTCCAGTCTTGCTGAAGCATCCCCAGATCATCACTGATCCTCCACCAAATTTCACAGTGGTGCGAGACACTGTGGCTTGTAGGCCTCTCCAGGTCTCTGTGTTGGGCAAAGCTGAAAATTTGACTTGTCAGAGAAGATGACATTAATACATTCCTCTACGGTCCAATCCTTATGGTCTTTTGCAAACTTCAGCCTGGCTCTTCTTTGCTTCTCAATGATGAAGAGCTTTGATGAAGGACTTGATGTCATCCTATGGATGTTGAGTGACATTCGAATGAGTTGACAGTCATCTTGGTCAGTGGACAGTCGTTTTCGCCCTCTGCCAGTCTGTAGCTTTGTTGTCCCCAACGTCTGTTGCTTGACCTTGTTCTTATGAACCGCCGTCTTTGAAATTTTCAGGATGGAAGCAACCTGACACTCACTGTATCCCTCTGCCAGTAAAGCCAGAATTTAACCCTTCTTTTCCTCACTCAAAGCTTTTCTTTTCAACTCTTTCGTCATACTGAATAGTTTTTATTCAAATTACCTTTGAGGTACTACTTGCACTGTTTTTGCCATCCAGCTGGTTCTATTGCAAGAGTATAGTGAAGACCACAGCAGTGGTTTATATACTTTTCCTCATTAAATTAGATTTGTTTCAGGTAATCACCTAATCAGTACCTCATTAAGTAAAATGAGGTGTGCCTGTGTTGAAATTTAACAGACACTGGAATGGAATGACTGCCATACATGTAGAGATACTGATTTAAGGAGTAGTAGAAATGAGGAGTAGTCTCTTAATTTTTTCCAGAGCTGTATATATAGATAGATACAGTATATAGTATTAAGACTGATTATGGTACTCACAGGGGGAGATCTCTCTGCTGAGAGGGACTTCAGGCTTTTTATGTAGCTGGAACACATAATAAAATGGTCATTTGTGTGTGTGTGTGTGTGTGTGTGTGTGTGTGTGTGCGGGTGTGTCTCTATTAGTTTGTTACACACCTGGTTGTGACTCCAGAGCCACATGACATCATAAGGCAGTTGAAAATCTATACGTCTCATTCTGAGGTACTTCCCTGTAAGCATGAAGAGGTTGGTAAAAACCTGACACACATACAGACAAACAGAAAAACAAACATAAACACAGGTAGAGACACACATACCAACATGTATGGGAGCAGGTAGGAGTCTGTAGTCTTGTTCCCCAGGTATATACTCTAGCATCTCTGTGTTGAGCTGGGTGTGACAGGAAGGACTGCAGAACAGACACACTCTTAAAACCTCATAAGCAGCAGTGCATTCATGAATCAAATCCAGAGTATGGGAAGTCAGCTGCATGAGAGCTTCCACAGGCATGTCAACTCACTCTGTAGTTTTGAAGTCATCTGAGTAGAGCCCCGCCCTCTGAAACCTCTTCATGGGTGGCTGGTCAGCTTCCTCATCTGATTGGCTGGCCGGTATTACGGATGAAGCCAGGCTTAGCTCTGATTGGCCTGTGCATATGGAGGGGGTGTGGGTGACTGGCTCACCTTCACCAGAACTAGGAAAGAATAAATAGGGAGATGGAACGATAGAGAGAAAGAAAAAGAGATAGAAAGAGAAGGGCACTGGCTTAGCACACAGTGCTGTCAACCATGTGTTAATATACAGTACTTTATCAGTGTGAGGTATTGAGTCTTCACTGCACATGTACACTAATAGGTATCTGCAGGATTTGGAAAACAGCACGCAATGAAGGGCTGGGCGATCTGGCCAATTTTTTTTTTCTCATATCACTTGATATTTACACATTTCAAGATATTCACTTGGAATTTGCAGAAATGTAGGGCTCAAACTGTAGCGTCTTAACAAATATGTTGAGTGCATTGTGGTTGGGTAATGCATTGCAGTGTTTTCAAGTAGGGACACTTATCTACACCTACCACTAACAAATCAAACACTTTCACATAGTAACAGAAAACTGAGCTGGTCTCTGGTCTCATGTGTGATTAATGAAGTCTGCAGCTTTTTTAAAAGGAGAAACAAAACTGTGATAAAGAAATGATAGCTATTCTGGGTACACAAACTCATCCCTAAATTATACATAACAAAGGTGATTTTCTGTGTAGGCGATAAGTCTGAATAGAAACCAAAGGGTTAATTGTGGCTTAGAAATCATATTTTATTTTATGAGCACACACAGATTAAGGCTATTCTGAAAACAACATAGATGAAGTGCTGGCAGTTCTCTTCTTCCTGGAGAAAGACTGGAGACTGACCACTGTTTTGAACAACCCCACTGCTCTTCTAACCATCTTGTCTCCTCATTCCTCTCTAAAGAAGAACACAGAGGTAGATAGATAACAATTGAATGTTTAGGATGCTGAGATATAGTAAAACAGTTGATAAAATGAAAGACATAAAATCCCCCTTTCTCAGCCCAGGTCCTTGTACCTCCATGTATTTTCATTGAAACATCATAGAGGAAACATCAGAAAAGTACAACAGTTAATTTATGTTGTCAACAACTTATTTGTAGGGCAGCATTTTAAATTCGGTATCCCTCATTATTGTGTGAATATCACATGCTTTAATGTTTTAGTTCACTTTACAAACTTTATGCTTAGCCTATTAAAAGCTATTTATTCTGGGGACAAGGACCGCAACTGGTGAAATAATTTCTATGTCGTCGGTCGAAATGGCTGTGACCTGAATATTTGGTAGACTGCAGGTCTCCCATTTAACCTCAATGTCATTGAAATATATGCATAGTAACACATGAGAAACTGAATTGAGAACAGCTGGTGTGCACATCCAGTATCGCAGTATAACAATGTGTGTTTAAAAAAAGACCATAATTAAGACTAACAACATAGACAGCCCATCCCCCTACAAAATAATAACTCACCAAAGGCCAAGCGCAGCCAGGCCCTGAAACTCTGTGGTCGGATCCACTTGTTGGCAGCATATCTTATACGGGGCAATATGTAATTGCGTTTGCGAAGATGTGCTTCCTCTTCTAGACATTTTCTCTCATCTTTGGCTTTTATTTCTCCAAAATGTCTAATGCTTTCACTATCAGGTGGCATTTTATATTTGCTATTTCAAGCAAGCTACGTGAGGTTGAGGAAAATGGACAAAACTGCACGAAAACATGACTTCATCAAAAATCCATTCGAAAATCATCATTTTTTATGGTAAAAATGTGTATTGTTTTATCGCCCAGCCCTAATGCAGGGTATGTAAAACAAAATGCAGGGTAAGTAAAATAGAATGAAGGATTTTTAAATCAGAATGCAGAGAATGTAAAACAGAATGCAGGGTTTGTAAAATAGCATGTAAATTATGTAAATTAGAATGCAGAATATATAAAATAGAACATGGGGCAGGTAAAATTGCATTCAGGGTATGTAAACTAGAATGCAGTGTATGTAAAATGGAATGCAAGTTTTGACTTCAGAAGTGAAATGTTGTTACATAATACTGTAGAAGCATCTATGAGGGTACTGGATGTGTCAGTTGGAATGAAGGTGGTTTACCTGTGAAAACAGGGTGGATCCTCCTCCTCCTCCTCCTCCTCCTCCTGCTCAACACGCCTCCTCTTCCGTCCTCTTCTTTTCTGTTTCCGAATCACAGCTTCAATCACCTCCTGCACTGTATCATCTTCTCGTCCTCCTTCTGAAGCTCCTCCACTTCCTCTGTTTCTGTCTCCGTTGTGGTGGTGGGCCTCAGTCAGGGGGTTTGGTGGGGCTGTAGGTGAGAGTAAGGGGTTCTTCCTGGGTCTTCCAGGCCCTCTCTTAGCCCCAACGCTTTGACAGGTCCTCATGTTTAGGTCAGGGTGTGGGCCTTGAATCCAAAGGACAAAGAGAGATGAGGGAAGACAGATTAGAATTTCAACCATTACAACAATGGAACTCTATGCCATCTTTAAAATGACCAACGGCCTCATTGTGACATCTCAGAGCAGTTTCTGTCCGCCTCTACAGCAACTCAGTTCAGGAAGACAACCATATGATGTGCGAAGGGGATTTATATGCCCTAATACATGGTTTAATACCTACAGTACTGTGAAAAGGTATTTTCAGCCCCTGTCTGATTCTCTACATTGTTACACATATTTAACATTAAATATGATCAGATTTCTATATAAGGTTGTAATAATATACCTATAGAGAGAATAAGACAGAGGCAATAGCCCAAAATAGGTATGTGTTTCATTTGTTTGGTCAACTAGGTAATCAAACATGCAATCTTCAGGTGTTGGTTTCGCCCCCGTGTTAATTCAAAATGATGAAAGATACTTTTAGGTTCTGGTGTTCGAATTAATTAGCAAACAATCAAGCCTTATTTGGGCCAGCTCTGAACTCTAACTGACACTTGCCATCCGCGCAGAGGTTCTCAAGACACATCGTGCCATGATCAAAAGAACTCCCTGAACCCCTCAGAAAAACAGTTGTTAAGGTATATCACTGTGTAAAGGGTCACAAAGCCAGTTCTAAGTCTCTGGAGCTCCACCGACTCAGTCATAGCTATACTGTCCAAATGAAGTACGTTTGAGAGGGCAGTGAATCTTCCCAGGAGTGGCTGTCCTGCCATAATCTCTCCAAGGGCAAGACCGCAAGCCAGGCCTAATCGGCCAACATCAGTATCTGACCTCACTAACGCTCTTGTGGCTGAATGGATGCATATCCCAGCAGCAAGGTTCCAACCTCTATTGAAAAGACTTCCCAGAAGGACAGAAGGCTGTTGTAGCAGCAAATAGGGCACCAACTCCCTGTTAACGGACATGGTTTTAGAAGATGTTCCCCACGCAGGTGTCCACATACTATAGACCATGTAGTGCATCAGTAATTGAAAAAGCAGCAGTGGACCTCAGTGTACTTCTGAAGTGAATCACAGGGAGAAGATGGGGTGAGTCACAACACTGCCTCAGCTCTGCTGCCTGGTATTCCCCTTAAATCATCCACTCCCCTTCTGGGAATTACAACAGTGAGGAACGCACACACACACACACACACACACAATAGAATCCATTTTGCATCCATATCTAGCTAGTATGAGTAATCATGGCAGACCAGAGAGAAGTAATGTAGGCTGTGTGTGGGTGTGTGTGTGTTAAATCACACATGTGTCTGGTTAGATGATCGCCTGCTGCCAAACACATCCCTCCTTCTCTTCACTCTCCAAACAACACACTCCTTCCCTCCCTTTGCCCTCCCTGTCTGCCCCATCTCCCTCCACCCGCCCTTCTTCTAGCCCACCTCTCTCCACCCGCCCTCCTTCTGCCCCTCCTCTCTCCACCCGCTGTGCTTCTGCCCCTCCTCTCTCCACCGTCTTTCTACCCCACCTCTCTCCACCCCCCGTCTTTCTGCTCCTCCTCTCCACCTGCCCTCCTTCTGCCCCTCCTCTCTCCAACCGCTGTGCTTCCGCCCCTCCTCTCTCCACCCACCTGCCCTCCTTCTGCCCCTCCTCTCTCCAACCGCTGTGCTTCCGCCCCTCCTCTCTCCACCCGCCCTCCTTCTGCCCCTCCTCTCTCCACCCGCCCTCCTTCTGCCGCTCCTCTCTCCCCCCCTGCCGTGCTTCTGCCCCTCCTCTCTCCACCCGCCCTCCTTCTGCCCCTCCTCTCTCCACCCGCCCTCCTTCTGCCCCTCCTCTCTCCAACCGCTGCGCTTCTGCCCCTCCTCTCTCCAACCGCTGTGCTTCTGCCCCTCCTCTCTCCACCCGCCCTCCTTCTGCCCCTCCTCTCTCCACCCGCCCTCCTTCTGCCCCTCCTCTCTCCACCTGCCCTCCTTCTGCCGCTCCTCTCTCCCCCCCTGCCGTGCTTCTGCCCCTCCTCTCTCCACCCGCCCTCCTTCTGCCCCTCCTCTCTCCACCCGCCCTCCTTCTGCCCCTCCCCTCTCCCCCCGCTGTGCTTCTGCCCCTCCTCTATCCCCCCCTGCCGTGCTTCTGCCCCTCCTCTCTCCACCCGCTGTGCTTCTGCCCCTCCTCTCTCCACCTGCCCTCCTTCTGCCCCTCCTCTCTCCACCCGCCCTCCTTCCGCCCCTCCCCTCTCCCCCCGCTGTGCTTCTGCCCCTCCTCTCTCCCCCCCTGCCGTGTCCAAACCTACTGTCAGTCCTCCGCTATCCATCGCTTCACCTTCAGACAACTTTCCTTTTCTCATCTTTCTATAATTTCCCAACTACATCACTGGTGGAGCAGCTTTTACTTCTAGGATTTTTCCAACAGCTGGCCAGACAGACAGTTAAGCAGACAGGCAAGCAGATGGACAGGCAAGCAGGCAGACAGGGATGCAGGCAGACAGACAGGCAGCAGCTGAGACAGTGAAACATGGACAGGGCTATATATAGGGACTCTGGTGGTTAACTAATGACTATGTTCAGCTCATAGCTTCATAGCCCAGGGCTCAAACAGCACAGTCAGCCAACTTCTCTACCAGAGACATTTCTAAGATTCCCGCTGTGATACTGGAAGAGTTATTAACAGATTGAGGTGTACAGAACAAATGAGAGAAAAAGAGAGAGAGCAAAAGAGAGAAAGCAAGAGAAAGTGTGTTCATGTGTGTGAGTGTGTTTCTTTTGTGTGTGTGTGTGTGTGAGACATTCCAGGTTCTCTGTTCATAGGAAGGAAGTCTGAAACCTGCTCTAGTTATAAAAATAACTTTACTGCAACTAATACTGTTTTCCTCCTTACGTCAATTCTCCGGCCTTCCAACACCACCCAGCCCCATACCCAGTCTCACCTGTGCTTCTCTTCTCTTTCTGCGATAGCTCCTCCCTCCTCAGTGACACGTCTTGGCTGCTTGGTCGACTACTGGCCCTGCCGTTCCCCATGCTCCTCCCATTGGTGGAGGAGGTGAACAGGTTGGTGTTTGTCAGGGGGGTGAAGGTGCTGTGACGAGGACCGTGACTGGATGTGAGGCTATCCCCCTCCTCTCTCTCTGACCCTGCCACAGCGGTCGACCTCTGCCCCCCTGTCAGAGTGCCCAGGGTAGTGGTGGGGGGTCTGAATCCTGCTCCCAGTCCACCATTTCTCAACCAGGGGTTGAGCTGTCCCCCCAAGCCCTCCCCAAATGACGACAGGTGAGTGGAGCCCAGACAGCTGAGGGGGGGGTGTTTCAGTCTCTCTACTGCTCTTGCTGATGATGGTGATGATGAAGAAGAAAAGGCTTGTTTGGTAGCAGCAGAGGAGAAAGACGAGAGGTCTTTTCCATACCTGCGTTGCCATGGAGACTCCATCAACCCTCCACTGCCTTGTCCTCCAGTCCTACTTCCTCCTTCCGCTGACCTAACGGTGAACTCTGACCTTTGCCGTGACCCTACCACGCCCTCCTCGTCCTTTCTTTCACAAACCCAGTCACGTGGTCTGTGACGATGTTTGTGTCTCAGTTTGTGATCAGCCCCCCCACATACACAGGACAGGCCAGGCAGGGCCCCCGGACAGGAGCCAACCCCAGCCCTGCCTCCCACTTCTTCTCCTCCCCCATCCCTTCTACCCACACCCCCCTCCCTCAGCTGCCTACTCCTCCTCCTGTGGAACCTGGCTGGGTTGAGGAGGAGGTGAGGGTGGTGGAGGTGGGGCTGATGGGAGGCGTAGGGGGGAGGCAGGGAATATGAGGGGTGCGGTGGTGTTTGGTAATGGGCCATGCTTAGAGGATAGCCTCGATAGTAGCCCAAACCCAGAGGCATGGAGGTGGAGGGGGTGGAGGGGGAGGACAGCGGGGTGCTGAGAGAGGAGGGGTGCAGGTACCCGGTGTTACCCTGCAATGGACACCTCTGACCCTGGGCACAGTCACCCTGGTCTAAAGGCTGGCAGGGCTTGGTCGGACAGCCACACTTCAACCTCCGCCCAGGCTTTCTACTGCCACAGAGGTGGCAGGGGTGAGGGGGGAGTGGGGAGAAAGAGGGGTGAGGGGGGTAAGAGATGGGATGAGGAGAGTAGTATCCACTCAAGTTGATCCGGTACACATTTGAGCGGAAATGATGCGATGACAAGGGCGAAGAGTGACGTCTTTTCCCTCCAGTAGCGTTTCCCCCGCTCTCATCAAGCTTCCGCCCAAGTCCAGCTCTGGCCCAATCACGGTGGCGCCCAATACGCACCTCGCTGAACTGGCCAATCAGATCATCCAGTTCAGACAGGAAGTCCGGGTCCTGTGCATGCATGAGCAGGTGCTGGTACTTCCTCTTGCGTTTGTGTTTTTGTCTCTTTGGGGCTTTGTGTCCGAGGCAGGGGCAGGGGGCGCAGGGGGGACAGGAGGGGCAGGTATAAGGGCCCTGGTAACTGGCCCGTCCGTGCCTGTGCCTGTCTCGAGGTTCCACAAAGGCAGAAGGAGGAGTAACAGGGTGCGTGTGTCTGGGGGAGGCGGAGGGGGGAGAAGGGGGAGAGTCTGACAATCTGAGTGGCGAGAGAACAGGGGGCAGGTGTTCTAGCAATTTGGAAGGAGGTTGATGTCTCTGACCCTTCAGACTGACCCCTAACCCTGACCGGAAAACTGACCTGGTGACCTCAGAGTTCATTCCCATGCCCACCTTCCCTCTCCCCCCACTCCTCCTCTCGCCCCGCTCTGAGATACTGTTAGAGTCAAAGCCAAGCCTACTGTCTCTAGGCAACGTCTCTTCGCAGTGTGATTGGCTGATAAGTGAGGGTGTGGACTCTTTCAGGTGAGCAGGGGAGATGGACTGGTGTGGGGGGGCAGAGGGATGAGGGTGAGTAAGAGACAAAGAGGAGAGTCTACCAGAGGGGTGGTGGAAAAGGGGTTGTCGTCCCTGGCCAGCAGAACTCCTCTTGAGTGAGGGAGAGAGGGATGAGGAGGAGGAAAAGGAGGAAAGAGGACGTGGCGATGCGCAGGAGGATGAGGGGGAGGGGAGGGAGAAGGGGTGGGGGAGGAAGAGAGAGGGAGCTGGTTCTGTGAAGCCTCCATCACTGTAAGGACTCTGGGCCCCACTGGAGTGGGTGAGAGAGGGGGAGGGGAACGGGTGAGTGAGGGGAGGATGGGGCTGGGAAGAGGGGAAGGGTGAGGGACCAGGGAGGCTGTGGAGAAGGGTGAACTGACAGGCTGAGGTCACTGGAGCTTTAGGCTTGCGTCCTCTCCTCTTGCCCATGTAGATGGTTCCTCTCTTACTCACGTTGATCTGAGGGCCGAGGTTACCACCGAAGCAGGAGGTCAAGGAGGATGACACCCCGCCTGTGCCTCCACGAGACGTCTCTCCACCTCCCTCTCCTCCTCTGCCCTCCTCGCCTCCTCCACGCCTGGACAGCATCTCCCTGAGTAACCTCCTCTTCCTCCTCTTCATCTCTCCCATGATACTCCTCAGTTTCCCATTACCCTTTTCAGAGGAACGTTTTCGCCCCTCCTTCTTACCTTCAAAGGAACTCAGTGTCCTCCTATGAAGGTCCTGGAAGGTCTGTTTGGAGGCAAGGGAGGAGGGCTGCCGTTTGGGGCGACCCCGTTTCCTGGGAGTGAAGTTGGGACCAGAGGGGCTGGTGAGAGTGGGACTGAGATCCAACACTGGGTTGACGACAGGGCGGTCTGGAGTCTCACCATGCCCACCAGGGTGCACCTCAGGTCTCAGGGAGCATCTGGGTGGGGTCTTCTCTGTGCTCAGCATCTGGGATTTGGGGCGACCCCTCTTTCTGGCTTGAGAGGCGGGACAGTCAGGTACAGGAGGAGAGCTAGGGTCAGAGGCTGACAGGTGAGTCTGTGTTGGGGACTGGGGCCGCCCTGCAGGTCTGGGCTTGGCAGGGGTGGATGTAGAGGTGGAGAGGGGGGAGGGATTGAGGGGTAGGGGGGCGAAGGTGGCTAAACGTGACTCAGCTGACGGAGAGTTGGGTGGAGTGGTAGTTGAGGGTTTGTGGGGGGTAGAGGGGGTCAAGGGGGCCACTACAGGAACTTCTGGGGGGGCATCTGGGTTCTCTGCCAGTCTCTGAGCCCGGTTCACCAGCCTTGTCCAGCTTTGCCGTCTGGTCTTACGCTTCTTCAGTGGCCGGCTATCTTGCTCTTGAGGGGAGGTGGGAGGAGATGAAGAGAGGAGAGGCGGAGGAGGGCAAGCAGTGAGAGGAGAGGAGTTGGAGGCAGTGGAGTTGAAAGGAGGGACAACGGGTCTTGAGAGGGAATCTGGATCATCTGATTCCCCTGATCCTCTGGTCCGGTCTGGGTCTGGGTCTGGGCCGGGTGTACCAGGTTTCCTGCTCTGAACCTCAGACAACGGCTGACACTTTGTAGAAGGGGATTTATTCATTACTCGCACGTCTTTGGGCTTCTCCTTTTCCTTGTCTCGTTCCCCCTCTCCCTCCTCCTTCCCTGTCATATTATTCCCTCTCCAATCCAACCCAGTTCTCTCCTTCTCGGTCTCACACCTGTCCTTCTTTGGACTCTCATTACACACTTGGCCTTCCTTCCCTTTTCCCTTGTCCCTTCTCTCGCCCTTTCCTTTCTCAACCCTGACTTTGTCATGCTTCTCTTTTTTCTTCTTGGCTTTCTCCTCTCTCACTCTGTCATTTCCCACAGAGGACTGTAGTAATGCTCCACAGCTAATGCCTTGGGAAGTAGCAGGATTTATTATCCCGTCAGCCACTGGGGTTCCTGGCTGGTTTTGAAGCAGCGGGGTAGTTGGGGCAGGTGGAAGAGGGCACCTGGGGCTTGTAGTCCTGTGCTGGGCAGCAGGGTCGGACTGATGGGGACTGGAGGCTTGGGGTCTTGTTGAATTCATGTTTGTGACGACAGGTGTGGAAGAACAGTCCTGTTTGCGACCTTTGACCTTTGTAAGTCTTGTAGGACGGCAAGTGACTACAGGTACTCCCCCGTTCAGCATACCACCATCCCCACCAACTACCTTCTCATCGCTAGGGTCCTTAATGAAGGGGGAGCGAGGTGATGAGGGAAGAGGGGAGTGGGGGGAGGAAGATGTGGGGTCAGAGGGGGTTGCTTGGTTGGTTTGGGCAGGTGAGGGTAGTTTGCTGTGGGCACCAGGAAGGTCAGAGTACCCTAGTTTTCCTGGTGAAGTGTCAGACTTCCTCTCTGTCTCATGGGCCAGTTTCGCAGGGACCTGCTGGGATGAATTTATTTGAAAAATATTATCAGATTTCAGTGAATGTGAGTATTGTAATAAATATCTCCATAAACTTCAAATAGTCAAGATTTTTAAAACAAACATAGTTTGACCTGTATGATATTGCTCTGGTAATTTTCTATATTATATAAAATACTGTAATAATTTATTGCATTGTGTCCTTGTTGACAAGGAAGTAGATGTAGGTAAATGTATTGTACTCTATGTCATAGCTGTTTAGTTCATTAGCATTAGTGGGTCAAAGAGAGGACATGGAAATGAGAGAAGGAGAGAGGACAAAGAGAGAGAGAATTACACTGACACAAAGAGAAAGAGGACAAAGAGAGAGAGAGAAAGATAGAGAGAGTTACAGTGACACAGAGAGAGAAAAAGAGGACAAAGAGAGAGAGGGAGGACAGAGAGAAAAGAGGGCAAATAAAAGCAGAGAGAAGCAGAGGTGTGGAGACCGAAATGGGGTTAACACGCAAAGGAGAAATGGAGCACGAGATAGATGGAGAGAAAGACAAATGAGAGCATGTAGAGAACAGAGGAGAGGTAAAACCTGTCAGAGGAGAGAAAAAGGGAGATGGGGAGAGAGACGGAGAGGCAGCTGCGCTATTGGTAGCTATAAATGGCCACTAATAGAGACGAGGATGCCTGACATTTCATGCTGGTCCTGTCATTTGGGAGCTGCGTAGCTGCGTCCTTACGGGAGTGTTTGCAGCTACAGAAATCATGTACTCATGTCACAAGAGCTGCTGGACCAATGTCTGGATTAACTGCTATTAGTTGCTGTGCTCTCTGACTATTTTTAGTCCTGTTTTTTATATTCCAACGCAAACACTATTCTGCTGCCGCCCCTGCTGCTCCTCTGTTCAGACAATCAGTCAGTTCACCTGGTTACCAGAAACCATTAAGCACAATGTCAAGGGCCCTGAGTCACATAGCAGGCTGAGTGGCCAGGAAACATGTAATATACATACTAAATGTCCCTACAGGAGAGGTTAGCGGGAGCTTCAATATGCTGCCTAGCACTGAGACACTGGTAGCCTCGCATATAATTCATTATGTGGCTAAATCAGGAGAAGACAGGTTATTCAGAGAGGCAGCAGTGTTCTCTTCTTACCCGTTTGCCTGGCAGGGTCTGTGTGTCGGATGAGCTGGGAGCGGTTATAGGGGGCGTTGTTGTCGTCGATGATGACGAAGCCAGAGGCGGAGTGGAGGCGGAGTCCAAATTCTTGGTCTGATTGGTGTAGGGGTCCGACCCCTGGTTCTGCCCTCCATCCCCTTTCTCCCAAGGGCTGTTGCCCTGTCCGCTCCCCCCTCCCTCCTGACCCCCCCTCCCCACTGGCCCCCTCCCAGGTCTCTGGTGGGTCTTGATGGGGGGTACACACTCATAGCCCTCCAGAGTCCTGGGGGGTTTCTTGGTGCGTTTGGCAGTTTGAACTCCGATCCTCAGCCTTACGTTGCCCTCGGAGCAGCTCCTCTCTCTGCCTGGGAATGGGAGCTGACTCTGCCCTGCTGTGCCACAGTGCCCCTCGATGAGTACCTCCAGCACTGCGCTGCCCTCTTCCTTCTCCCTCCTCTTTCTCTTCCCCCCGCCGCCCTCCTTCTCCGGGTGCTGCCCAGGTGGAGCAAGGGGCAGGAGAGGGGATGTGGATGGTGGAGATGGGCCCCCCTTCGCTCTCTGGTCCATCAGAGATGAGAGGGGGGAAGGTTGGAAGGTGTGGCACCCAGGGTGAAAGGTTAGGGGTGAAAGGTTAGGTCCACCGATTAAACACCAAAGACTTTCTAGACTCAACTTTCCAGTGCTCTGTCTCTGTGTCTGTCAGTCAGCATTGAACTGAGGATGAAGAGAAACAAAAAAAGAAAAAGGGAGAGATTAGTCATTGGATGGACATCAGACATTAGTTGCAATAATACAACAATATAAAAATCACCTTTCAGCTTTACTGGAGAATAACTGAATGCCAATCAAAATAATAGGTACTCTAGTGCAGCTAACCAAAACATCACCCAGCTTGACAAAACAACATTATGCTAAATCCAACAACAGGACAAGCCGGCTACCTATCTTTCCTCTGCTCTCTCTCCATCCAAAGTCCTGAAGAAAAAGCTTCAATATAGTTTCCCAAGCTGTGTGTGTGTGTGTGTGTGTGCGTGTCTAGTCATATAAAGCAGATGGCAGTAAAGTCACTCAGGAGATGATTCAGATAATGACCTCACTGAACGGAACCCCAAGGGACCAATCATACTCAACAAAGCAGCCCTTTCCAAGAATGCCTGCACTTACTGGAAAACAGAATTTACTCTTTGAAAAGGTATCATTCCTTCTTTTGACTGTTCTTCTCTCCATCTTCCTTTCATTTGTGAAGTGATTACAGATCAGAGGGCTCATGCTCAATACCCACTCTTCACCCCACAATCCCAATAGTTTTCTCTCTCTCCCTACACTCTACTTTACACCACCTTTATTTTCTCTCGATTCTCTTCAACCTCCTCTGTTTCATGTCTGTCAGCAGCCCTCGCTTCTACTCTCTTTTCCCTCCATGTCTCTTTCTCTCTCCTTCTCCCCAGACCACACAGTAAAATGGTCAGCCCAGCACCAGGCACTGTATCAATGCTAATCAAAGCCATATTTCCTCCCCCATGTCCTGTCTTTTTCTCCTCTCCAACCTCAATCCCTCCATTCACGTCTAGACCCTTCCCCTCCTCCCCTCTCGGTAGTCCTGTAACACAAATCCGTAGGAATGGGCAAAACTTATTTTTGGAAACGAGTGTGAATTCCTCTCCCTCCTCTGGTTTCCTCTGTCAAGTAAGGTTTTCATTGACCCAATTGTAAATTGACTTTTAATGTGACGCTATGGCAAGTAACACACCCTACAATAACATTTCCCTGAACAGCCCTACTTTACTCCCCTCACCCCTTCTCACTCACACACGCACACACTCTCTCACACACCCTTTCTCTGTATGTAGTTTCAAGAACAGATTAAAATGCAGAGTGAAGCCATCTCCTGAAAATGTTTCCCAGTCTCTGAGACACTCATCCATTTCCTGACACACTATGTTGTACATTTTTACGAAAATGAGACTCTGAACAATGTCTTGTCCTTCTTATTTAAAAAAAGGTTTCCCATCAGACCATATTATTACTTAGAGCTCACGGTCCATCTGACCACTTGTCACCTTTTCTGTGACCACTACATTGTCCTGACCCAGATGTAAACACCAAGACAACCCCAAAACAGAACAACAGAGACGCAACACAGTATAGACTCGTGTAGGTCAGAGTGAGATGAATGCTAGAGGGACATGTTGGGATGGAGCGCTGAACACTACAGTATAGCCTTGCTTGTCAAGACAATGTCAAGATGGTACAACAGGTTTAAACAGTTTCCACTGTAAGAATATGGATCATGATATAGGCTACATGTTGCTTTTTTGGATCATACCAAGAGCCAAGCGAATACAAGGAGGTGTTGCATATATGCACTGTAGAGAAATCCTCATTTTTTTACAATCAAGTATTACTGTTCAAATGATGACTCTCAGTCGTAATTTAAGTGCCGGTCTGTCTTCACTGAAGAAGTGCCAGACATGCTCCCATCAGTCTTCTGTATCTTAACATACGGATATAGCCCATGTCAGGGGGACAGATTCATTTGACACTATTGTCATTGTGATCCTCGGTCAGCACTCACTGAGCAGCGGGTTAAATCATTGGCTCTCTATTATTCAACCTGGCGGACTGTCACTGTTATTATCCAAAACGACAGGTGCATCCCCATCTCTAATCAAACACACTGTTGATGGAGCGCGGATCGTGGATAACAGATACACAGATATCAGCCTGCCCATGTTCGCCGCAGTAAACCGACGTATGCTGTAAAACGCTGTTTGCTATAGAATACTAAACTGCACCAAATTGAACGCATGATTTAGAATACTACACTGCACTGTAATATCATTCTGTTATCAGAAGTTCCCCACATATCATTTGGTAGTAGAATACTATACATCACACTGTTGTGCCTCTGTTATGTAATGCTTACTAAAGAACTGTGATGTAAACTGTAGGACAGGGGTTCCCAGGAAGGCTCTATCTAGCACTCCAAAGATACTGAGGTCAAGAGTCACACCCCCACCCCCAAGAGAGCAAAAACGTAGTATTGTTATTAATACAAAAAAACCCTAAGATAAACATGAAAAGGTTCATTACAATAGAGATAAGTATTACAAGAGACTGTTAACTTGGGATTTTTCTATTGGCAAGTCAAAATGAGAGTCAAAAAGGCTACCCTCTGTGCCAACGGGCTGTCCCTTCATGTGTCTCCACTCTGGATGCCCCTGACAGATGTTATTTTAAATTATGAACGTTTTATTGCATGTGAGATTGTAGAGCTTTTGCAAACTTAGACATTCACCAGGAGGAGCATGTATAGCTACATAATTCATATCTGTTCTATAAACATACAAACATTCTCAAAATGCCTAAATGCTCTGTACACACAAGTCTTCTGATATTTTATGCAAACTTTGTCTACAACGCCCTTTCCCCACAATATCTAATCTCTTAATTAACATATAAAAGCAGTTCCTATTGAACAAGATCATTGTACTGGCTAAACCCTTCAGTTTCCCATGATCTTCCTTGACAAAACCTGCTATTTGTCTCTCCGCAATCACCTCTTCTTCTCTCTTTCTTTTCCTATGACTCTCCAAAGTTTTGGTGTATCTTTCCACTGGTCAATCACTGTATTGATACAAAGGAAAGTATTTCACAAAATGTAATTATACCCTTGTAATTTACTGGTATACAGTTAAAAGCATAGGAGGAGAGAGATGTTACCACAATGTTACAAGCAGGCGAACTGGTCCCCCCATTAATAACAACAATATAAAATGTGCCCCCCCACCCAATATCAAACTCCATAAAACCAGCATACAATCACAACAGTCAATAATTTGACTGAGGCTCAATGTCAATTCATATTTACACTAAAATATAGCTAGTTAATTTGACTGAGGCTCAATGTCAATTCATATTTACACTAAAATATAGCTAGTTAATTTGACTGAGGCTCAATGTCAATTCATATTTACACTAAAATATAGCTAGTTAATTAGCGCCGCTGTCAACTGTACATAGGTTTGTGCGGCTTAGATATTACTCAGGGTCCTAATCATGTTAGCAAATGAAACGTCAACACATTAGCTAATTAATGTGTTTTCAATCTACCCAGGAAAACAGCAAGCTAGCTTAGACCATACAAAAATGATGACCATTGTTACTTTAGATTAGATGGAGATTAATACAATTTAGCTGGCAACACAAGCGTTATAGTCAGATAACTACAAAATCTTAGATTTCTCTAGCTATCATGTCTATTTTTCTTTGTCGGCAGGTTCTTTTTTTTTACTAATTTAACAAAACGTATCTTGCACAGCAGCTACGACTCTCCGTCACTCGGAGCAACTCAGGAAAAGACCAGCGCGCGAACGTCTTTGCTAAATAAAGATTTAATGATCACTGCCAGTCTGCCTGGCTTCAACACTTCACAAAATACAGTCATTATGATAGCAATAATGAAAGCAGGTAGTGATCTTGGATTCTACAAAATCTTCGCTTTAGAATGTATTTTTTATTCTAATCAGTTCACTATATTTCCGTGTAAAAAAATACATTGAAATAAATACTATAGTAAATATTACAGTTGGATACTGTATGAAAATAGTAAATACCACATTACAAAGCTGATGGTTTGATCGCTGTATAGCTGAATGCCACGGTTTGTTGGATTGAATCCTGAATGCTGATTGGCTCATAGCCATTGTATAGGAAGCCGTATACCACGGGTATGACATCACAGCACTTTCTACTACACTAATAGCGCTGCTAGCCAGTTACTAATCCCAGTAAGGCATTGGTGGTTTGTATTGCCAATATACCACAGTGAGCACTGTCCAAATACTCCACATCCGTCATGCATAAGAAAACCTTTTGGCCTGGTATATCGGCCACTTTTGACACCCCCTCTTAATTAAGTATGTGTGCTTCAAATCCTGAATGCTGTTTGGCTGAGAGCCATGGTATATGAGACTGTATACCATGGGTATGACATCACATCGTTTCTTACCACTCTAGATGGTTTGTAACCGGTTTATAATAGCAATAGTCTGGGGTGTTCGTGGTTGCCACGGCTATGTGCTGTGTACAGGCACCCCATTCGTAGTAAATAAGAACAGAATTTATCCTATATGGACCATTCAACACTCCCGCTCTCTTTGCTTGTGTACTAAGTATGCTTGCGTATTAATTACAACAATATATGGCAGTCAATACTACAGTATATATTACAACATAAATACAGTAAATTGTGATAATGTAGTAATAATAACAGTAGAAGCGCAGTTTACTATAATATTTCAGCTGATGGCTGGAAGGGATGCCCAGTAACTCACCGAATGATAAACCAGGCTTTACTTCATTATCATGTCATGACAACATAACCCTTTAGTTTATTTTGAGAAAATTGCTTGTGTGAAGTATGGTAGTGTATAGGTATTACGCACAGTAAACACAAACAGGTTATGACACGTGCCGTTGTTGTCATTCATATACTCTAGCCATTTAAAATATAGTAGCCAATAAATCATATTAATATTAATAACGACATTAACCAATTAATCCATGCAACTGCAATATGTTTGATGACAATTATTACAATTCTGTATGATGAAACACAATGAAATGTTTGTGTCAAGTCCATGCCCCCTTTCTCTCCTTGTGTCCTCTGTCTGCCTTATAAAGCTTGCGTCAGCAACATCGGCTTGATAAATATTATCACTGTGCAGGGAGAATTCTACCAATGGTCCCACACCCCAGATAATAAATATATTATGGAAACGAAGGAGCACGCAATATACTTTCATACAAACTAACATATCATGCTGTTTTGATATGCTACAAATGATACATAATCGTGCAATTACAGGCTTCTTACCCAGTGTACGCGTCATCCAAAACAAACTACCTTTCGCCTACATTAAACATATTGAGAGCTTGGTGATGGTGTATCCTCTCAACCCCTATCAATATTCCTGAAATGGATTCAGATATTGGTTTGATTACATAACTAAAGTCTCTATACTCCGCCTAGGAAAAACGATTCCGTCAACACGCACAGGCTGGTTGCATAGGACAACATTTGCGCGGCTGTTTTCATAGCGCTCAGTTGAAGACTCAACAGTATAATTCTCCGTAGTAACTTATTTTGACAGCTAGATGGCGGGCTAGTAACAATATTAACATGTTTATTTTGTAACCATTTCCTAGCCAGGGAAAAGGAAAGTTATGCTACATTGTTTCCTCCAGACAGATCAGCTCGTGCGCTACAGTCAAGTGAAAAAATAAGCACACCCCTGGATTGTTTTTTCATACAATTTACACACATACAAATCTGGACACGTGGTTATCTGAGCTAACTTCCAACAATATCCATTGATAAAGGTAACGCCATTTAACAAATCACAACCCAAGTTTCATCAACCAGTGATGCTACTAAATTGAACATGAATACAATCTCCTTCTACGGTAAAAGGTAGTAGCCTTCACCTTTACTCTTACCATCTAAAATTAGAATCAGGTGCACCAAAAGAGGTGCAAATAATAAAACTAATAATTAGAGTGTAACTTGGTTGGGACCAGCCTTCCATAAAGATTATAAACATGGTATGGTCATAACCATATGAGTGTGTGGTAACAGATCATGCTAAGATCAAAAGACCTATCCAAAGCGCATTGATACCCATCAGCCTGGGTGGGGTTACAAAGCAATTTACAAGCAATTCAAATACATAATTCCACTGACGGATCATCTACAAATGGAGAATATTCCAGACCACCGAAAATCTCCATAGGACAGATGGTGGGATGAAGATGTTCACAGATGTCTCTAGAATGCCAAGGTAAAATCAAGGGGTAGGCCTCTAATCAATGTCAAAAGTGCAGGAGTCAACTGTCAAAAGGAGACTATTGGTATAGCCTACTAGTGGGAGGCCAGGAAGAAAGAAGCATCTGCTCTCAATAAATAATATCAAGACACGATGGACGTTTGCTAGGTGTGTACTTTGTCCACAATGTGAAAATTGCATTTATGTGGATTTTTGATTAATAGAGCAGATTGCAGTCACGTTTAAGTAATATCTTTCAGTGACATTTGTGAAATAAGGTTAACGTTATCTGTGAATAGTGTTGAAGTGAATATTACATATCGATGTCCAAATATGTCAAAAAGACAACTTTCTCGGGGGTGTACTTACTGTACTTTTTACAGGACGGTATACTCGAGAACAGAGAATGCTCCACGTGAGGCTGCGTCACTGTGCCAAACATTGTTGACAGCAAGGCTTTCCATTCGTCGAATCGTTGCAAGCTTCACTAGTAATAAATTATGAGCCGCAATCTCTTAACATTGACAACTTTCAATAGAAAATTTAGCCATAAACTACTGGCTATGTGCGGTTTAACAAAATAATAAAAACACTTGGCACTTCAATATGCATCTTCAGAAGCCAAAAACTAGCATATCTAAAACGTATGTTCACAGAATAATAGCCTAATGATTTAATAGCCTAATACGATAATGATATATATAAATATATATATATATATATAAAACTAACAAAATGGCGACGACATAAGCTCCGAAACCTCAAGCTTTGCTTTCTCTTGGCCCTTCTTTCCCAAACAGTTTTCTCTACCTGTTTGCATATCTGAAGTCGTTCCTTGCTCTACCCTGGCACGGTTGAAGTCGGCGCGGACTAACGCCCATTGACAAAACCCGGGCTTCTGAGGGAGTAGCGCCCGTAGTAGAACGCTACAGTATGGCTCCCACAGCAGTCTCAAACAAGCTAAAAGCAACACACCGCAAACAGTTTCAGGAGCTACAAGAGGCGGGTGAGAAGGGAGAGAGAGAGAGGGTATGCGAGAGTAGCCTGTGGGCCTAACAACTAAGGTCTAGGCCTACTGTTTTTTATTGTTTCAGAAGTTTTATTTTTATTTTGAACGTTATCATTAACATCTTAATTTTTTTTAAATAGTTGAATGTAAAATATTAGTCCCTTGGTCTAAGGCTAGGTCTGGGCTATAGCCTGTAGCCAACAAACGTAATGTCTTTTTATATGGCTCATAATATATTAAGGTATATATTAAACGATTTTACATATACATTCTGAGTGTGTTGATAATGACACAACGATAGGAAATCTGTGGTCGCTATCAAAAGATGATTATCGATAGGCCTTCTTTGTAAAAACATCCCGAATGGCGGAACAATATAGACTAATTTAAAGATATTAAATATTGTACCTATCATTTATATTTAAAAATAAAAATTGAGTGGTTAAACAAAACAACTTTAGTACAAGATTTACAAAAGCTGTGGATTACCTGATGATCTACGCAAAGTGCGCATTTTTAATCGTCACGTCACATCCTTTATCTATTGCTAACCAAAATGGCGGCGTCCATCGATTTAACGCCGTGACAGTTTGACTGAAATTGTGCAACTTTCTTGTGTTATTAAAATAGCTTCGCAGCCTTTGTATCTACATGACCTAGCCCGTTTCGATCTTAATTCTAATCCAAAAAATACATTTTTTGGTAAGTTGATATTTTTATAATGTTGATGCAGTCCTGCTTCATTGCAAGACGAGGATGCATGCATACGATCAGGCTAGCACAGGTTTGTGGCTATTGACTGTATACAAGGTTAACTAGCTATCGAATTATGTTAGCTTGCGCAAACGTATCTTCCTATTTTTGACTCATTATCGCCAATGAATTTAGCTAATTACGCATGTTGAAACTATATCTAGTATCTAACTATGCAATCAAGAAACGGAATAATGTAATGCTCTATTACCCGTAGCAGGTTGACCTATACCATACAACATTACTGCAGACATGTTTCAACTAACCTGCTTTTGCCGTTGCTAACTTCGTTCTCGATTCGGCCAAAGAAGTTAAGCATCTCTGAAGGTGTCCTATATAGAATCACCCTGTATAATTACCATATTATCATGTTATCCTGTTTCACACTGAAGTTGGACTGCTTTAGACTCATACCATCCATGTCTTGGGAGCTGACATTGTTTCAATGGTTAACTAGCATTCATGTCCTACTACTGGCCATTGGCAGTGTCACAGGAGTCTGTTGCTAGTTCCATGACTCACTTACCTGGATTTATGTTCTTATGTTCCAGACCATGACCTTGCACAGACTATTCCCTTTAAGATTAAGACAAACGGTAAGTCCATACAACATCAAGTGTACACGATATTCATAGTTTATGACAATGTTATACTTTGTTATCCCCTAGGCTAAATACTACATTTTCTGAATTTGTGAAAAGCATGTCAAACACTACTTTTGTAGTGTCAAATGACTGGTTTTAAGTGTGATTACTTTTCGTACACTTGATAAGGATTGTGGCCATAGTTTGTATATGAATGGTGTTTCCACTTGACCACATAGGGATACTAGTGAAAGGGAAGAACCCACTTGGTAGCTATGGACATGAGTTGAATATGTGTCCTGTTAAAGTGCAATCTGGCTAGCAATAGCTTAATGCTGAAACCTGCTCAATGCTGATTGAAGCTTTAATTAATATTAAGATAGCCTAGCGGTTAGCATTTTGGGTCAATAACTGAAATGCTGTTGGTTCAAATCCCCACGGTGACAATTCAGTTGGCAAGGCATTTAACACTAATTGCTCCAGAGTTTCATCAGTTTCCCTGGCAGTGATATAAGCACTTTGTTTTTGACCTGTATTGGACACAAACACCTGTGTCTCCTGTGGGATGCAACTATGTTGTGGACAGATAGCTCAGGTGCGGCTGCTCCATGGCAGTGGGTGTGGCCATCAGCTGGAGGAGGTTGCAATGGAGCCAGAGCTGAGAAAGGAGACCTCTGTCTTCCGGACACAAGTGAATGACCCGGTGAGGGATGCAATCAACTTACCATATCAGTCAGTCACACTTTCTGCTGTGTCATGCTGAATGTGGAGAGTGTTGTGGGGTTGATGTTTCCTATCCCTCTGTCCCCAGGCCTGCCAGTCAGAGCGCCACCTAGGGCAATACTACACCTTGCCCACCTCTCACCTCCACACCATCTTCCCCCACGGCCTCCCCGCAAGATACCAGCAACAAGTACTGTGTGTTTGTCTGTCTGAACATGTTAGTGTAGTGAAAACATCCCAGGCCTTTCAATATTTGTTTTGTTCTGCCGGTGAAATGGCTTGTCTGACGTCACCATTCTGTCGGTGCCCGTGTCCAGGTGAAGACCTTTAACGAGGGCTGCGTGATGGTGAGGCAGCCTGCTCTGGAGCTGATATCTTACCTGAAGGCAGCTGACTACAGCAAGCCCGCCGTACGCTACCTACTCTGTATCCTACACCAGCTGGACTGATCACACCCCAATTTAGCTTTGAGCTGTGGAGTAATGTCCCAAAACAACCTTCTGCCTGTTGGTGTCTTTAGATCTGAGCTATTTTTAAGGGAAGGGAATGATCTGTATGTTTCTAAACGACCAGTGTTGTTGACCTTGACCGGTTGGGTAGACGGGTTAAAGGGAAGTGGGAAGACCATGTCTCTCTGTCATACTATCCACTACTGCTCGACACAGGGATGGCTTGTACTACACATACCCGATGGTGGGTAACACACACTCACACCAAAACCACAGACACACACACAGTCACAAAAGACTGTGATAATTGAGATGTAATGTCCTGGCATCCTTCCACCTCTTCCTCCTCCATAGCCCACCTATGGGTGAAGAACTGTAAGGAGTTGCTGCCCTCGTCTTACCACACCTCTCGCTTCGACCAACCAATCGAGGCGTCGAACTGGCTGCGCAACTTCAGAACCACCAATGAACGTTTCCTCTCCAAGGTAGACCTTTCCAATAAAATACATTGAAGTTTGTACTGTAGATGTGTCCTGCCAGAACAGGTCTAGGTTTAGTTTTAAGTAAATTCTAGCATTAATGTAATGAACAGGTGTATAAAAACCTCCTGATTGCCTCCCCAACCTGAGACGTTCAGTGTGTGTAGCTCCACAACAAGCTCTACTGTGCCTTCCTTGGTGCTGTTTAGATCAAGCTGAGGCAGAGATACACGTGGACCAAGAGAGAGAGCACTGAGAAGGGAAGTCCACTAGGGGAGCTGGTGGACATGGTGAGTCCACTGTCACTGTGCTTTCATTCTGGGCTCCAGTCAACAAATTCACATTGATTTGCGCATTTTTTTTTTGTATAAAATTAATATTTTACAAAATTATAAATGAGTGATAACATACATATTGCTATTGCATATGTAGTCAACAACTTGTGTTAGACAACCCTAAATTAGTCCACAGTACATTTGGTTGAACACATTACATAATTTATATGGGCTCACCTGTATGTTGTCTATAATTATTCTGTACTCATAATTGTGGGTTTTAAGTTTTATGTGGACCCCAGGAAGGGTAGTGACTGCAGGAGCAATATCTATAAAGGATCGTAATAGTGGACTAAACTGTGAAATAATAAGGATTGAAATCATTTTTAAAGACTACCCCTTCCTCAGCGTTTTAGCTGTGATGGGAGAAAACCGAGGATGGATCACATTGTAGTGCCTGTTATGACTAATGTGGCAGAGTAAAAAGGATGCAAATGTATAGAAAACCATGCTCATTTTATATGCAGCAAAGCATGTTAATACACTGCAAAACATAAAACACATTAAAGTAATATACTTTTTGGCCTAAATATAAAGCCTTATGTTTGGAACAAACCCTACACGTTACTGCCTATTTATTGTTAATCATAATGGGGGCTGCATCATGGTGTGGCTCTGCTTGACATCAGCAAACACTGGATTTAAAAAAAAAATGAAATTGAATGGGATCCTGCTATGCACAGGACATCGTGGAGGTAAACCTACCTCAGTCCGCTCTGCACCCGACACTAGTATGGGATGGTGAAAAATTGTGTTTTGGGGTTAAGTACTTACGCAGTCCTTTACAAGAACACCAAGAATAACAGACAAGACTGCTTTTGTTGTTCTATGACCCCAGGGAGTTTCTCGTGTGAAGAGCAGCAGTGATGTAGTGGGAGCGGTCCTGAAGGAGCTCAGACTACAGGCTGCAGAGACTGAGGAGTCTGAGGGCTTCAGGCTGGCTGTGGCCATAGATGGAGTCAACAGTCTCTGGGGGAGGACCACTATCAAAAAGGAGGACAAGAGCCCGGTACTAAAACGTGCTTCATAAAAATATTGTCGATTCTTGTGGCTTCCATTTTGGTGTCTTTGCTGTTTGCGTACCAGACTGATATGTCTCTTTCTCCATTTCATCCTGTCTCTCTCTTTCTCCCCATATCACACACATACACATGCAGGTGGCTCCAGAGGAGTTGACATTAATTCATAACTTGAGGAAGATGATCGATAATAACTGGGTGAGAACTGCTTCACATCTTTATCCTCCATCTAATCATTTCCAAAATGCATTTATAAAGTGACATGTCTCTCCTTAGTGTGGGGGGGCTGTCATTGCCACGCTGTCTCAGACGGGGTCACTCTACTCACCAAGCTCTGCCTACCTGCCCAAAGAACTGCTGGGAGAGGTCAGGGTTCATGACTTCGTCCTTAATATGTTGTATTGGGAAGGGAATGTTAAAATACTTTTCAGACTTGGTTGCATACATCATGTCATACTATGGTCCAGTCAGAAAGCTAGCTATATATTTACCAATGAACCATCAGTGGTTTGATCCCTACAGGAGGGCTTTGACAGCATGGACCCATTCATTCCGGTACCAGTGTCCAACTACAGTGAGAAGGAGTTTGAGAGCTGTTACCTCTACTACCTGGACCGCCACTGGCTCCAGCACCCACACAGTGAGAGTCACTCACCTCAGACCTGTATATTGGTTTGGAGTTTTCTGATACCTTATTTCAATTAATTTTTCTCTTTGTCTCTCCCTCTCTTTGTCTCTCCCATGCCATCTCTCTCCATTTCTCTTACCACTCTCTATCTCTCTGTCAGGTAAGACAGATGAAGGGAAGAAAGAAATTATCTTCCTCAGCAACAGAAACCCCTCTGTCCTAGAGAGACTGTGTGCCTTCCTCTAAAATAAGATACCCTCCTACTGACACATGTTTACACACACACACACACACTCACTCATGTACTCTCATAACACACACTCTGATACAGGCACATTCTCAAAAACACCTACACACTCATACACACACAAAAATTGCAGTTCCATATTTGTATCTCTCTAAATTATTCTGTTGTGAAGCATAATACTGTCTCTTTAATAATAAAACGTGAACAGTATGATGGCCATGTTTTTTGTTGTTGTTGTAAACAAAGATTGTTGGTCTCCATGCGAAAGTTAGTCTACAGTATCAGCCAGTTTAAGTGTTTCAGCATGAATATAGTACCTGTCGAAAGTTTGGACACTATTATCCATTTACTTGTCTCCAAACTTTTGATTAGTACTATATATCTCAGAAAAGCTAAGGGAACTTTATAAAATGCAGAAGAGGATGAAAAAACATCAGTCTACAGCCTGAAAAACAAGTACCAAGACAGAAACTATTAAGACTGCTTATTAATGGTGTGAAATGACACACTTTGAAAGTGCAGAATATATTTTAATTTTTTTTTACTGCAATTATTTTTTACTTGTATTCATTAATATTTTCCAGTGCTGATCCTGATGCTTTTTTTCATGCATATTCCTCAGATAACTGACAACTTCAAAGAAAATGTTGATGCAAACATTGTTGTAACCCAACGTACAGATCCCACATTATTTTAGAAAAATGTGAAACCAGTTCCAAAAGCACTCCTGACTAGTAATGGGAGATTGAAACAGGAGCTCTGACACTATTCTCATTTTTCGGTGTATGTGATTATTGATGTCCAAAGCTTTATATGATCACATGCAGTTCCAAAGCTTGCTGCATAATGCAGTGTTCCTAATTTCTCAGATGTCAAGGTGCTTTCAACCATTGACCTCTATTGAACACTTTAGTGAACCAATTAAAAAGTTTCCAACATGCTTTGTCTACATAAACATGAAAGTTGATATTCATTTCTGACCAGCAGATGTCACTGTTGTGCACTGCGATTTAAACCTAAAAGTTAACTTTTTTCAACACAATCATCGAGTTTCAGAAAAACCTTCTCTAAAGCATAAATAAGGTTGACAAAACTATTTTCTGCAGTATGTAGTTAAAAAATAATTTATATGAAAATTGTAGTGTGCCTCAAAACCTAGTGATTAGTGATGTATTGATCATGAAAAAGAATTATCAAAATCATAATGCAACACAAACCACTTTGAAGTCATGTTCTTTTATTGAAAGAATTGCAAAGATTTTGAAAATCTGAAAACACATTTTTGTGAAAATGGATGTTACTCATTTTCAGCCCCATTGAGGACCAGACCACCTTGTAGCTTATTTTGATTTCCAGATCACCCCTCCACCTAATGTAAGAACCAGGACACCTTCATCATTCAGTCGAAGAAAGGGTAGCACATCTTTGTTGCCACCACTGGTTTTAGAGCTCCAGATGGGACTTTGCTGTGTGGTAAGAAGAAATTATATTATAAACTGAAACTAATAATGAACCCAGGTAGCCCAATGAAACTCTTTCTCTCCAAAATCTAATCATCAGCTTCCAATCCTCCCCAAATGAATACATATGATACATGTGTATGGAAGTTGTTCTGAACTGTCAACCTACTCTGTTTTCTACCTAAACAACAAAAGTTACATGTAATATCAATGCATAAAACAGAAATATTCCTTTCATTGGTTAAAGGGAAACATCTATAATTACATTGGTATAGATGACCAGGTTACCATCCCCTTGCATTATAACCTGTAGAGCGGCTGTGTTGGCAGTGTTTGAAGCCCAGACAGCCTTGTCATTAGTGTAGACCACAAAGTTGCCATCATCCTGTGAGGAGAAAAGGTCATTTTAGCATAAAACTTGTAATACAGTTGACCTACAGTGAGTGCAGTAGTCTGGACTGGCTCATTAACCATTTTCAATTGCCATTGTTTCCTTTCAAAATAGAGGACCATTTAATTTTTGTATTTAATTTCCATTGTTGGAGAACAGAGATATAGACCTACCTGAAAGATAGCTTTGGACTTTCTATTGTTAGACAGGAGGTAGTCCCCTTTAAACAGAATCCTGCCAACGCTCATGTAGTTGGTACTCATAATTCTGAAAGAGATGGATTATATTGTTTATTTCTAACAATTGCCTGATAGTAACAAAATATATCTGGAAAATAAACACAGAAAAATAAGCTAAACAAGTAAAGACAAAAATTAAAGGAAGAAAATAAATGGGCCTAATCTAGACTATTTTATACTGAAAAGGTATAATCTACAAACTTTCAAATGTACAGTATCATGAACTTCTGGTGATAGTTGAAATACATATTTAAATGTCAATTCTTTACCATATAGCACCTCACAACGGCATCCTGCTATATATTCTCTGCTAATGTCCATTCTCTGCCATATAGGCCCACACATTAAGACAGAAAACATTTAGGTTAGATAGGCACTTACAAGTATTTCTCAGCAGCAGATTGAAGAGATGCAGGTTGCGAGGTGATGTGTGAGGTGCTGAAGTTGGCCAGGGCTTACATACCTGCTCAAGTTAAGGGGGCGGAGAAAAATGGATGAGGACATGGGGGAGTGGAACAGTAGACAGGTTTCTGTTGAACAAGGTTTGTATGTCAGCTGATCACTACAACATCTCTAGTCGCCTCCTCAGAGTATGTGCAAATCAACTAGATGTGTTTTTCAACCCAGTTCCTGGAGTCACCCCACCCTGCATGTTTTAGGTCTCTCCCTGTCCTCACATACCTGATGTAGCTCATCAAGGACTTGATAATGAGCTGATCATTTGAATCAGGTGTGATAGAGCAGAGAGAGCTCTAAAACATGCAGGTCGGGGTGCCTCCGGGAGCAGGGTTGAAAAACACTGAACTAGACGTTCGCTATCAAGAGTTTACAATATACGACTCCCCCTTCCCAAGTTGTTATCCTCTACCTGCTTAAAAATGTCCACCACTCCGTCACCCAAACATGCTAAGGTGACCGCGCTGTCTTTAATCATCATGAGTTGCTTTGAGGGGCTAGTTAAGGCCCGCATTACCGCCATCATCCCGGTCTCCCTGGACTCAATTTCCATGCTGCCATAACAGAGCCACAGATGATAGCTTTACTGTGGCATAAGACACCGCCGATCCCACCTGAACACGAGGAAATCTTATGTGACATTGCTGGTTACTGAATAAAAGCTTGTTATACAGGACATTTATTTCCTCAGAGCTTTGAAAAGGGCTGGGAGGTCTAAGGCTTTACCAAACCTTGTTCAACTGGATCCTTGACTACCTGAAAGGCAGACCCCAGTTGATGAGTTAAGACAACATTACATGCATCTCACTCACCCTTAACAACACTCCCCTCCATGGGTGCATTTTGTACTCACAATTCAGTCTTGACAGAGGACCAGAAAGGGTGCAGCCACCAACCCCATGGAAAAGGAGATCCAATGGAACTTTTCTAATCAGTTTGACATATTGACAGTATTTCAATCTTAACGAAGATTATCAGGCACTAGTTGCGTATGATAATCTGCGTAGAAATGAGAATTCTCTTTAGTTTTGAATGATGTCCACCCTCCAGTCCACTTTGTCTTTACAAGATAAGGTGTGTTCGTAGGGAATATGCAATGCTTGACATTCCTTCTACTCGGACCCCAGAACCTAATCATGTCAAACTGGCTTTAGCCAAGACACAGATTTGCCCTCCCCTAGACAAATACCAAGCAAGCCTGCACTAGTCAACTCTCTTCTTCCTCAAACGGTTTTCATAGTAATTTGTGCACCAGAGGCATTCAATAGTATATAATCACCTAGATGCTTAAGACAATGCATTGAAATAAAACATTGAATGCATGACTCCTCCTTGTTTCCTATAGGCTTCATCATGTTGTTGTGCTGATTGTATTGTATGCTGGAATGTTTTGATGATTTATTTCTGCCTTTTTGGGAAGGTGTCCTTTGTCAACATTGTTTTCCCCTAGTTAAATTACAAATAGATACTCTGTTACTCAATGGGCCTTTCCCCTAGTTAAATAAATATTAAACTATCTTCTAGTCAAATTAAGGTTTATTCAACCAGGAAATAATAAAATAAAAGCTAAATAATTAGACCTCCAGTTGTCAGTCAATATTTGCCTTGCAGGCCCTGGGCTAAGAGAGTATGGGTCTGGGAAATAACTCACATCACATTGCACTATTGCAACTCATCCAGGCCTATCTGGCACCTGCAAACACTAAGGTTGTTTTTAAAAATAATGTTTTCAATTACATGCCGATTCAAAGGAACACACTGATAGAGAACTGAGTAAAAAAAAATGGATGTGTTCTGATCTTCAAATCTACGTATTTTGAGAGCAGAAAATAATGCAGTAAATTGGTTTCAATTGTTGAGCAGTTGCTCTTTCAACAATTATTTTACCTGTTGAAAAGTGATATTCCAAGTGTTATCAACGTGAAGCAAACACAGTCAAGGTGGAAAATGATAGCTGAAAAGTGTCTGGAATAAAACACACTTCCTTTTGTAAATGTATGTGGCATTGATACAAATCAGAATTATTCTAGTGCCATAACCTAGAAGCTATGTAGCTTCCCTGGTGATGCTCTGCTAGGCCTGTTTTGCAGCAATCTGTAGTTGTTTGTTTTGTGGTATTTTTGCCTTAAAGCTTCAGCAACTGTTCATTTGGATATAAACCTGAAGATTAACATGACCAGTGAATAAATAACATGACCGATATACTTTCCACTTTTTGGCTTTTAAAATAACTCATGTTTGGGGCCATTGTCTTGCTGTGTAGTATGTATAATCTGCTCACAACAGTTTTGAGCTCTGCAGGCTCTTTTAGGTGCAGTAACATAGTCATCCAGTTTGTAAAACTAACCAGTGGTTTGCACATTGCTGCCAATGTGGTTCTGCCAAGACTTCTGTGGATGGTAGTTGTTGACACAACTCCATCCTGATCTGAGAGTATTCCTGATCTGTCTGACATAAATGTGTTTAAAATGGATTAGAACTGAATTTCTTCACCATTGTAAGCATTGTTTGGCCATCCATTGTAGAGGTCATACTTTTTCTCCCTCTTAGCTTCCTGACTTCCATTGACATCGCTTTGGTCTCCATGTTGACATAAAGACACCAACAGCACGATGCAAACAAAACACAAAGCCTAGAATAAAGACTAGACATTTTTGTATAATCCATTCTGCATGAAAGAAAGTCTCAGAGCAGACCTACAGCCAGGGACATTATTTAGAGAAACATGGGGCAGTTAGGGTTATGTTCCTTGCTCTGTGGCTGAACAATTCTTATCGAAACACTGAAAGTGGCAGAAATAAATCCTCTTCTAAAAAAATGTAATTTCAATCAGGAAACTACTCCCGTTCCTCTAAAAACAATTTTTTAAGAAAAATTGTATTTACGAAATACTCCAGTCCGGTTTCAGAACTAATAATAGCACTGAGACTGGACTCTTGAAGGTGGTAAATTACCTTTTAATGGCCTACGACAAAGGTTTTGCATCTGTCCTATTGCTTCTTGACCTTCATGCTGCTTTCGACACCATTGACCACTCCCCCCTTCTTTTGGAGAGATTGGGATCCCGTGCTGGGCTACGCACACACTCTCTTGATTTATTTATTATTTATTTATCAGAAAGATATCAGTTCATATATATGGATGGTCTTTCCTCTGACAAAACAAACATACATGTTGGTGTTCATCAGGGCTCATTCCTGGGACAACTATTGTTTTCAATACATGCCGCCTCTCGGTGATGTCATCTGCAATCAGAATATCAACTTACCTACCCTGGAAGCATGTGTATCAGATATAAAGAAATGGATGACAAAATGTTTTGCTTCTAAACAAAAAAAAACGGAAATCCTTGTTTTAGGACCAAAGAAACAAATATCTATAATCTCATCTCACAGTGAATCTTGACGGAGGCACAGTCACATCTAAAATAAACTGACCTCAACACAAAAAAATTCTTTCTAGAGCTGCTTAATTCCATCTATAGAACATTGAAAAACATTTTATCTAAAAATTATGCAGAAAAGCTAATGGATGCTTTTGTCACTTCAAGATTAGACTATTGCAATGCTTTTCTCTCCGGTTACCCTGATAAGGCAATAAATAAAGTTTGACTTTACACTGGCTGATGTTAAGACTAGGGCTGACTGTCTCTGTCCTGTCCCATTCCACACACCACCTGACTGTCCCAGTCCTGTCCCAGTCCACACCCCACCTGACTATCCCAGTCCTGTCCCAGTCCACACACCACCTGACTGTCCCAGTACACAAATCACCTGACTGTCCCAGTTCTGTCCCAGTCCACACCCCACCTGACTATCCCAATCCTGTCCCAGTCCACACACCACCTGACTGTCCCAGTACACAAATCACCTGATTGTCCCAGTTCTGTCCCAGTCCACACCCCACCTGACTGTCCCAGTCTTGTCCCAGTCCACACCCCACCTGACTATCCCAGTCCTGTCCCAGTCCACACACCACCTGAATGTCCCAGTACACAAATCACCTGACTGTCCCAGTTCTGTCCCAGTCCACACCCCACCTGACTGTCCCTGTCCTAGTTCACCTGGTTATGCTGCAGACTTGAATTCTGTTTAAGGACTCTGGTCAAAGCCCACTTGCATTTACTGACCTGCTTATCTTCTGATCATACAAAAACATTGATGTGGCCCAAAAGGTGATGTACTCTTATAATCTTCACCCTGCACAGCCAGAAGAGGACTGGCCACCACAAGACTGGTTCCTTTATAGGTCTTTTCCTGATTTCCGACCTTACTAGGTATTAACCATTGTGCATTAACTGTTGATGCTTGCTCTTTGGTGTTTCAGACTGGGTGTCTGTAAAAGCACTTGGTGACAACTGCTAATGTAAAAAGTGCTTTTTAAAATACATTTGATTGATTGACCTTAGATCTCTTTGGCACACAAATTCAATCGTGTGAAGAGCAGCAGTGATGTAGTGGGAGCGGTCCTGAAGGAGCTCAGACTACAGGCTGCAGAGACTGAGGAGTCTGAGGGCTTCAGGCTGGCTGTGGCCATAGATGGAGTCAACAGTCTCTGGGGGAGGACCACTATCAAAAAGGAGGACAAGAGCCCGGTACTAAAACGTGCTTCATAAAAATATTGTCGATTCTTGTGGCTTCCATTTTGGTGTCTTTGCTGTTTGCGTACCAGACTGATATGTCTCTTTCTCCATTTCATCCTGTCTCTCTCTTTCTCCCCATATCACACACATACATGCAGGTGGCTCCAGAGGAGTTGACATTAATTCATAACTTGAGGAAGATGATCGATAATAACTGGGTGAGAATTGCTTCACATCTTTATCCTCCATCTAATCATTTCCAAAATGCATTTATAAAGTGACATGTCTCTCCTTAGTGTGGGGGGGCTGTCATTGCCACGCTGTCTCAGACGGGGTCACTCTACTCACCAAGCTCTGCCTACCTGCCCAAAGAGCTGCTGGGAGAGGTCAGGGTTCATGACTTCGTCCTTAATATGTTGTATTGGGAAGGGAATGTTAAAATACTTTTCAGACTTGGTTGCATACATCATGTCATACTATGGTCCAGTCAGAAAGCTAGCTATATATTTACCAATGAACCATCAGTGGTTTGATCCCTACAGGAGGGCTTTGACAGCATGGACCCATTCATTCCGGTACCAGTGTCCAACTACAGTGAGAAGGAGTTTGAGAGCTGTTACCTCTACTACCTGGACCGCCACTGGCTCCAGCACCCACACAGTGAGAGTCACTCACCTCAGACCTGTATATTGGTTTGGAGTTTTCTGATACCTTATTTCAATTAATTTTTCTCTGTGTCTCTCCCTCTCTTTGTCTCTCCCATGCCATCTCTCTCCATTTCTCTTACCACTCTCTATCTCTCTGTCAGGTAAGACAGATGAAGGGAAGAAAGAAATTATCTTCCTCAGCAACAGAAACCCCTCTGTACTAGAGAGACTGTGTGCCTTCCTCTAAAATAAGATACCCTTCTACTGACTCGCTTACACATACACACACTCATATACCCCCATAACACACACACACACACACACTCAGGCACCCATACTGATACAGGCACATTCTCAAAAACACCTACACACTCATACACACACAAAAATTGCAGTTCCATATTTGTATCTCTCTAAATTATTCTGTTGTGAAGCATAATACTGTCTCTTTAATAATAAAACGTGAACAGTATGATGGCCATGTTTTTTGTTGTTGTTGTAAACAAAGATTGTTGGTCTCCATGCGAAAGTTAGTCTACAGTATCAGCCAGTTTAAGTGTTTCAGCATGAATATAGTACCTGTCGATAGTTTGGACACTATTATCCATTTACTTGTCTCCAAACTTTTGATTAGTACTGTATATCTCAGAAAAGCTAAGGGAACTTATAAAATGCAGAAGAGGATGAAAAAACATCAGTCTGCAGCCTGAAAAACAAGTACCAAGACAGAAACTATTAAGACTGCTTATTAATGGTGTGAAATGACACACTTTGAAAGTGCAGAATATATTTTAATTTTTTTTTACTGCAATTATTTTTTACTTGTATTCATTAATATTTTCCAGTGCTGATCCTGATGCTTTTTTTCATGCATATTCCTCAGATAACTGACAACTTCAAAGAAAATGTTGATGCAAACATTGTTGTAACCCAACGTACAGATCCCACATTATTTTAGAAAAATGTGAAACCAGTTCCAAAAGCACTCCTGACTAGTAATGGGAGATTGAAACAGGAGCTCTGACACTATTCTCATTTTTCGGTGTATGTGATTATTGATGTCCAAAGCTTTATATGATCACATGCAGTTCCAAAGCTTGCTGCATAATGCAGTGTTCCTAATTTCTCAGATGTCAAGGTGCTTTCAACCATTGACCTCTATTGAACACTTTAGTGAACCAATTAAAAAGTTTCCAACATGCTTTGTCTACATAAACATGAAAGTTGATATTCATTTCTGACCAGCAGATGTCACTGTTGTGCACTGCGATTTAAACCTAAAAGTTAACTTTTTTCAACACAATCATCGAGTTTCAGAAAAACCTTCTCTAAAGCATAAATAAGGTTGACAAAACTATTTTCTGCAGTATGTAGTTAAAAAATAATTTATATGAAAATTGTAGTGTGCCTCAAAACCTAGTGATTAGTGATGTATTGATCATGAAAAAGAATTATCAAAATCATAATGCAACACAAACCACTTTGAAGTCATGTTCTTTTATTGAAAGAATTGCAAAGATTTTGAAAATCTGAAAACACATTTTTGTGAAAATGGATGTTACTCATTTTCAGCCCCATTGAGGACCAGACCACCTTGTAGCTTATTTTGATTTCCAGATCACCCCTCCACCTAATGTAAGAACCAGGACACCTTCATCATTCAGTCGAAGAAAGGGTAGCACATCTTTGTTGCCACCACTGGTTTTAGAGCTCCAGATGGGACTTTGCTGTGTGGTAAGAAGAAATTATATTATAAACTGAAACTAATAATGAACCCAGGTAGCCCAATGAAACTCTTTCTCTCCAAAATCTAATCATCAGCTTCCAATCCTCCCCAAATGAATACATATGATACATGTGTATGGAAGTTGTTCTGAACTGTCAACCTACTCTGTTTTCTACCTAAACAACAAAAGTTACATGTAATATCAATGCATAAAACAGAAATATTCCTTTCATTGGTTAAAGGGAAACATCTATAATTACATTGGTATAGATGACCAGGTTACCATCCCCTTGCATTATAACCTGTAGAGCGGCTGTGTTGGCAGTGTTTGAAGCCCAGACAGCCTTGTCATTAGTGTAGACCACAAAGTTGCCATCATCCTGTGAGGAGAAAAGGTCATTTTAGCATAAAACTTGTAATACAGTTGACCTACAGTGAGTGCAGTAGTCTGGACTGGCTCATTAACCATTTTCAATTGCCATTGTTTCCTTTCAAAATAGAGGACCATTTAATTTTTGTATTTAATTTCCATTGTTGGAGAACAGAGATATAGACCTACCTGAAAGATAGCTTTGGACTTTCTATTGTTAGACAGGAGGTAGTCCCCTTTAAACAGAATCCTGCCAACGCTCATGTAGTTGGTACTCATAATTCTGAAAGAGATGGATTATATTGTTTATTTCTAACAATTGCCTGATAGTAACAAAATATATCTGGAAAATAAACACAGAAAAATAAGCTAAACAAGTAAAGACAAAAATTAAAGGAAGAAAATAAATGGGCCTAATCTAGACTATTTTATACTGAAAAGGTATAATCTACAAACTTTCAAATGTACAGTATCATGAACTTCTGGTGATAGTTGAAATACATATTTAAATGTCAATTCTTTACCATATAGCACCTCACAACGGCATCCTGCTATATATTCTCTGCTAATGTCCATTCTCTGCCATATAGGCCCACACATTAAGACAGAAAACATTTAGGTTAGATAGGCACTTACAAGTATTTCTCAGCAGCAGATTGAAGAGATGCAGGTTGCGAGGTGATGTGTGAGGTGCTGAAGTTGGCCAGGGCTTACATACCTGCTCAAGTTAAGGGGGCGGAGAAAAATGGATGAGGACATGGGGGAGTGGAACAGTAGACAGGTTTCTGTTGAACAAGGTTTGTATGTCAGCTGATCACTACAACATCTCTAGTCGCCTCCTCAGAGTATGTGCAAATCAACTAGATGTGTTTTTCAACCCAGTTCCTGGAGTCACCCCACCCTGCATGTTTTAGGTCTCTCCCTGTCCTCACATACCTGATGTAGCTCATCAAGGACTTGATAATGAGCTGATCATTTGAATCAGGTGTGATAGAGCAGAGAGAGCTCTAAAACATGCAGGTCGGGGTGCCTCCGGGAGCAGGGTTGAAAAACACTGAACTAGACGTTCACTATCAAGAGTTTACAATATACGACTCCCCCCTTCCCAAGTTGTTATCCTCTACCTGCTTAAAAATGTCCACCACTCTGTCACCCAAACATGCTAAGGTGACCGCGCTGACTTTAATCATCATGAGTTGCTTTGAGGGGCTAGTTAAGGCCCGCATTACCGCCATCATCCCGGTCTCCCTGGACTCAATTTCCATGCTGCCATAACAGAGCCACAGATGATAGCTTTACTGTGGCATAAGACACCGCCGATCCCACCTGAACATGAGGAAATCTTATGTGACATTGCTGGTTACTGAATAAAAGCTTGTTATACAGGACATTTATTTCCTCAGAGCTTTGCAAAGGGCTGGGAGGTCTAAGGCTTTACCAAACCTTGTTCAACTGGATCCTTGACTACCTAACAGGCAGACCCCAGTTGGTGAGTTAAGACAACATTACATGCATCTCACTCACCCTTAACAACACTCCCCTCCACGGGTGCATATTGTACTCACAATTCAGTCTTGACAGAGGACCAGAAAGGGTGCAGCCACCAACACCATGGAAAAGGAGATCCAATGGAACTTTTCTAATCAGTTTGACATATTGACAGTATTTCAATCTCAATGAAGATTATCAGGCACTAGTTGCGTATGATAATCTGTGTAGAAATGAGAATTCTCTTTAGTTTTGAATGATGTCCACCCTCCAGTCCACTTTGTCTTTACAAGATAAGGTGTGTTCGTAGGGAATATACAATGCTTGACATTCCTTCTACTCGGACCCCAG
Source organism: Esox lucius (assembly GCF_011004845.1). NCBI lineage: Eukaryota > Metazoa > Chordata > Actinopteri > Esociformes > Esocidae > Esox > Esox lucius. The sequence continues at coordinate 28,746,398 of NC_047588.1, read as the reverse complement.
AACCTAATCATGTCAAACTGGCTTTAGCCAAGACACAGATTTGCCCTCCCCTAGACAAATACCAAGCAAGCCTGCACTAGTCAACTCTCTTCTTCCTCAAACGGTTTTCATAGTAATTTGTGCACCAGAGGCATTCAATAGTATATAATCACCTAGATGCTTAAGACAATGCATTGAAATAAAACCTTGAATGCATGACTCCTCCTTGTTTCCTATAGGCTTCATCATGTTGTTGTGCTGATTGTATTGTATGCTGGAATGTTTTGATGATTTATTTCTGCCTTTTTGGGAAGGTGTCCTTTGTCAATAGGGTTTTCCCCTAGTTACAAATAGATACTCTGTTACTCAATGGGCCTTTCCCCTAGTTAAATAAATATTCAACTATCTTCTAGTCAAATGAAGGTTTATTCAACCAGGAAATAATAAAATAAAAGCTAAATAATTAGACCTCCAGTTGTCAGTCAATATTTGCCTTGCAGGCCCTGGGCTAAGAGAGTATGGGTCTGGGAAATAACTCACATCACATTGCACTATTGCAACTCACGCAGGCCTATCTGGCACCTGCAAACACTGAGGTTGCTTTTCAATTACATGCCGATTCAAAGGAACACACTGGAACACGCTGTTGAAAAGTGATATTCCAAGTGTAATCAACGTGAAGCCAACACATTCAAGGTGGAAAATGATAGCTGAAAAGTGTCTGGAATAAAACACACTTCCTTTTGTAAACGCATGTGGCATTGATACAAATCAGAATTATTCTAGTGCCATAACCTAGAAGCTATGTAGCTTCCCTGGTGATGCTCTGCTAGGCCTGTTTTGCAGCAATCTGTAGTTGTTTGTTTTGTGGTATTTTTGCCTTAAAGCTTCAACAACTGTTCATTTGGATATAAACCTGAAGATTAACATGACCAGTGAATAAATAACATGACCGATATACTTTCCACTTTTTGGCTTTTAAAATAACTCACGTTTGTGGCCATTGTCTTGCTGTGTAGTATATTTAATCTGCTCACAACAGTTTTGAGCTCTGCAGGCTCTTTTAGGTGCAGTAACATGGTCATCCAGTTTGTAAAGCTAACCAGTGGTTTGCACATTGCTGCCAATGTAGTTCTGCAGGTTCTGCCAAGACTTCTGTGGATGGTAGTCGTTGACACAACTCCATCCTAGGGCTGACTGTCCCCGTCCTGTCCCATTCCACACCCCACCTGACTGTCCCAGTCCTGTCCCAGTCCACACACCACCTGACTGTCCCAGTCCTGTCCCAGTCCACACACCACCTGACTGTCCCAGTACACAAATCACCTGACTGTCCGAGTTCTGTCCCAGTCCACACCCCACCTGACTGTCCCAGTCTTGTCCCAGTCCACACCCCACCTGACTATCCCAGTCCTGTCCCAGTCCACACACCACCTGAATGTCCCAGTACACAAATCACCTGACTGTCCCAGTTCTGTCCAACTCCACACCCCACCTGACTGTCCTAGTTCACCTGGTTATGCTGCAGACTTGGATTCTGTTTAAGGACTCTGGTCAAAGCCCACTTGCATTTACTGACCTGCTTATCTTCTGATCATACAAAAACATTGATGTGGCCCAAAAGGTGATGTACTCTTATAATCTTCACCCTGCACAGCCAGAAGAGGACTGGCCACCACAAGACTGGTTCCTTTATAGGTATTTTCCTGATTTCCAACCCGATTAGGTATTAACCATTGTGCATTAACTGTTGATGCTTGCTCTTTGGTGTTTCAGGCTGGGTGTCTGTAAAAGCACTTGGTGACAACTGCTAATGTAAGAAGTGCTTTTTAAAATACATTTGATTGATTGACCTTAGATCTCTTTGGCACACAAATTCAATCGTGTGAAGAGCAGCAGTGATGTAGTGGGAGCGGTCCTGAAGGAGCTCAGACTACAGGCTGCAGAGACTGAGGAGTCTGAGGGCTTCAGGCTGGCTGTGGCCATAGATGGAGTCAACAGTCTCTGGGGGAGGACCACTATCAAAAAGGAGGACAAGAGCCCGGTACTAAAACGTGCTTCATAAAAATATTGTCGATTCTTGTGGCTTCCATTTTGGTGTCTTTGCTGTTTGCGTACCAGACTGATATGTCTCTTTCTCCATTTCATCCTGTCTCTCTCTTTCTCCCCATCTCACACACATACATGCAGGTGGCTCCAGAGGAGTTGACATTAATTCATAACTTGAGGAAGATGATCGATAATAACTGGGTGAGAATTGCTTCACATCTTTATCCTCCATCTAATCATTTCCAAAATGCATTTATAAAGTGACATGTCTCTCCTTAGTGTGGGGGGGCTGTCATTGCCACGCTGTCTCAGACGGGGTCACTCTACTCACCAAGCTCTGCCTACCTGCCCAAAGAACTGCTGGGAGAGGTCAGGGTTCATGACTACGTCCTCAATGTCGTATTGGGAAGGGAATGTTAAAATACTTTTCAGACTTGGTTGCATACATCATGTCATACTATGGTCCAGTCAGAAAGCTAGCTATATATTTACCAATGAACCATCAGTGGTTTGATCCCTACAGGAGGGCTTTGACAGCATGGACCCATTCATTCCGGTACCAGTGTCCAACTACAGTGAGAAGGAGTTTGAGAGCTGTTACCTCTACTACCTGGACCGCCACTGGCTCCAGCACCCACACAGTGAGAGTCACTCACCTCAGACCTGTATATTGGTTTGGAGTTTTCTGATATCTTATTACAATTCATTTTTCTCTGTGTCTCTCCCTCTCTTTGTCTCTCCCATGCCATCTCTCTCCATTTCTCTTACCACTCTCTATCTCTCTGTCAGGTAAGACAGATGAAGGGAAGAAAGAAATTATCTTCCTCAGCAACAGAAACCCCTCTGTCCTAGAGAGACTTTGTGCCTTCCTCTAAAATAAGATACCCTCCTACTGACACATGTTTACACACACACACACACACTCATGTACTCTCATAACACACACACTCTGATACAGGCACATTCTCAAAAACACCTATACACTCATACACACACAAAAATTGCAGTTCCATATTTGTATCTCTCTAAATTATTCTGTTATGAAACATAATACTGTCTCTTTAATAATAAAATGTGAACAGTATGATGGCCATGTTTTTTTTTTGTTGTAAACAAAGATTGTTGGTCTCCAGGCGAAAGTTAGTCTACAGTATCAGTCAGTTTAAGTGTTTTCAGCATGAATATAGTACCAGTCAAAAGTCTGGACACTATTATCCATTTACTTGTCTCCAAACCTCTGATTAGTACTGTATATCTCAGAAAAGCTAAGGGAGCTTATAAAATGCATTGCTGGATGGATAAAAAAACATCAGTCTACAGCCTGGAAAACAAGTACCAAGAGAGAAACTATTAAGACTGCTTGTTAATGGTGTGAAATGACACACTTTGAAAGTGCAGAATCTTTATTTATTTTCTTTTCTTTTACTCCAGTTTGTATTCATCAATATTTTCCAGTGCTGATCCTGATGCTTTTTTCATGCATATTCCTCATATAACTGACAACAACAATTTTGATCCAGACATTGTTGTAACCCAACGTACAGAACTCCACATACCAGTTCCAAAAGCACTCCTGACTAGTAATGGGAGATTGGAACAGGCACACAGTTTTCAAAGCACTGCTGACTGTGCCAATGCTTGTTTCAAAGTGAGAATAGTATGTGATTATTGATGTCCAAAGCTTTGTTTGATCACATGCTGTTCCAAAGCTTGCTGCATAATGCATTGTTCCTAATTTCTCAGATGTCAAGGTGCTTTCAAACATTGACCTCTATTGAACACTCGTGAATTTAGAAGTTTTTTACATGCTTTGTCTATATCAGAGGTGTCAAACCAGTTCCACGGAGGGCCGAGTGTCTGCAGGTCTTTGGGTTTTCCTTTAAATTGGTTCCCAGGTCAGACCTGAACAACCAGGTGGGGGTAGAAATTAACCAATTAGTGAACTCATTAATCAATCAAGTACAAGGTGAGAGCGAAAACCTGCAGACACTCGGCCCTCCGTGGAACCGGTTTGACACCTGTGGTCTATATCAACATCAAACAGTTGATATTAATTTCTGACCAACAGATGTCACTATTGTGTACTGCAATTAAAACTTAAAAGTTAACACAAACTGCTTTGACACAATCATCAAATCACCAACTGAAGTGTTTTCAGACTAAACTGATGTCTTAAACCATAGTTCAAAGGCTGAAAGGGACATTTATCTGTAAATAGTTTTTCATCAGTAAATCCCTGACAGACCTCTGTTTCTGTAAGAACTGCTTTTAATGTGCTTTGTCAATTAATGTCCAAAAGACGTAAGTCACATCAATCTCTCTGTGTGCTCACGTTTAAAGACCTAGTTAATCTATGTATGTGTCTCTCTTCATAAATTGCTCTGTAATGTAATTTTTTAAAACTAGATATGAAAAGATGTCATCTTTTATATGAAAATTGTAGTGTGCATCATAAAACCTAGTGATTAGTGATGTATTGATCATGAAAAAGACTGAATTATCAAACTCAAAATGCAACACAAACCACTTTGAAGTAATGTTTCTTTATTGAAAGAAAAGAGTTGGAAAATATAAAAACAAATCTGTGGGGGATGTTATCTGGAAATTAAATGGATGTTACCAATCCTCAGCACCATTGAGGCACAGACCACCTTCTAGCTTAAACTGATTTCCAGATCACCCCTCCACCTAACGTAATAACCAGTACACCTTCATCATTCAGTCGAAGAAAAGGCAGCACATCTTTGTTGCCCCCGCTGGTATGAGAGCTCCAAATGGGCTTTTGCTGTGTGGTAAGAAGAAATTATATTATTAAGAAAGTGAAACTAATGATGAACCCAGGTAGCCCAATTAAACTCTCTCAAAAATCTAATCATCATAATCATCAGCTTCCACTCCTCCCCAAATGAATACATATGATACATGAGTATGGAAGTTGTTCTGAACTGTAAACTTACTCCGTGCGCTACCTAATCAAAGTTACATGTAAATATCAATGCATAAAACAGAAATATTTCTTTCACTGGTTAAAAGGAAACATCTATAATTACATTGGTATACATGACCAGGTTACCATCCCCTTGCATTATAACCTGGAGAGCGTCTGTGTTGGCAGTGTTTGAAGCCCAGACAGCCCTCTCATTAGTGTAGACCACAAAATTGCCATCGTCCTGCAAGGAGAAAAGGTTGCATTAGCATTAAACATGTCATACAGTTGACCTAGAGTGAGTGCAGTAAGTGTTTGACCAACAAAGTAGTCTGGACTCAGCTCATTAACCACTTTCAATTGCCATTGTTTCCTTTCACAATTGAGGACCATTTAATAAAAAAAATGTATTTAATTAATTTCCATTGTTGGAAAACAGAGATCTAGACCTACCTGAAAGATAGCTTTGGACTTTCCATTGTTGGAGAACAGAGATATAGACCTACCTGAAATATAGCTTTGGACATTCCATTGTTGGAGAAAAGAGATATAGACCTACCTGAAAGATAGCTTTGGACTTTCTATTATTGGACAGGAGGTAGTCCCCTTTAAACAGAATCCTGCCAACGCTCATGTAGTTGGTACACATAATTCTGAAAGAGTTGGATTATATTGTTTATTTCTAACAATTGCCTGATAGTAGCAACATTTATCTGGAAAATAAACACAGAAAAGTATGCCAAACAAGTAAAGACAAAAATTAAAGGAAGAAAATTAATTGGCCTAATATAGACTATTTTATTTTGAAAAGGTATAATCTACAAACTTTCAAATGTACAGTATCATGAACTTCTGTTGATAGTTGAAATACATATTTAATTGTCAATTCTTTACTATATAGCACCTCACAACGGCAACCTGCTATATATTCTCTGCTAATGTCCATTCTCTGCCATATAGGTCCACACATTAAGACAGAAAACATTTAGGTTAGATAGGCACTTACAAGTATTTCTCAGCAGCAGATTGAAGAGATGCACGTTGCGAGGTGATGTGTGAGGTGCTGTTGCAGGGCATGGCTTATATACCTGCTCAAGTTAAGGGGGCTGAGCAAAATGGAAGAGGACATGGGGGAGTGGAGAAACAAACCTGTTGAACAAGGTTTGTATGTTAGCTGGTTCCTACAGAATCTCTAGTCGCCTCCTCAGAGTATGTGCGAATCAACTAGATGTGTTTTTCAACCAAGCTCCTGGAGGCGCCCTGCATGTTTTAGGTCTCTCCCTGTCCTCACGTACCTGATGTAGCTCATCAAGGACTTGACAATGAGCTGATCATTTGAATCAGGTGTGATAGAATAGAGAGAACTTTAAAACATGCAGGTCGGGGTGCCTCCGGGAGCAGGGTTGAAAAACACTGAACTAGACGTTCGCTATCAAGAGTTTACAATATACGACTCCCCCTTCCCAAGTTGTTATCCTCTACCTGCTTAAAAATTTCCACCACTCTGTCACCCAAACATGCTAAGGTGACCGCGCTGTCTTTAATCATCATGAGTTGCTTTGAGGGGCTAGTTAAGGCCCGCATTACCGCCATCATCCCGGTCTCCCTGGACTCAATTTCCATGCTGCCATAACAGAGCCACAGATGATAGCTTTACTGTGGCATAAGACACCGCCGATCCCACCTGAACACGAGGAAATCTTATGTGACATTGCTGGTTACTGAATAAAAGCTTGTTATAAAGGAGATTCATTTCCTCAGAGCTTTGCAAAGGGCTGGGAGGTCTAAGGCTTTACCAAACCTTGTTCAACTGGATCCTTGACTACCTAACAGGCAGACCCCAGTTGGTGAGTTAATACAACATTACATGCATCTCACTCACCCTTAACAACACTCCCCTCCATGGGTGCATTTTGTACTCACAATTCAGTCTTGACAGAGGACCAGAAAGGGTGCAGCCACCAACCCCATGGAAAAGGAGATCCAATGGAACTTTCTGAACCTCGACTGATTTCTAATCAGTTTGACATATTGACAGTATTTCAATCTTAACGAAGATTATCAGGCACTAGTTGCGTATGATAATCTGCGTAGAAATGAGAATTCTCTTTAGTTTTGAATGATGTCCACCCTCCAGTCCACTTTGTCTTTACAAGATAAGGTGTGTTCGTAGGGAATATACAATGCTTGACATTCCTTCTACTCGGACCCCAGAACCTAATCATGTCAAACTGGCTTTAGCCAAGACACAGATTTGCCCTCCCCTAGACAAACACCAAGCAAGCCTGCACTAGTCAACTCTCTTCTTCCTCAAACGGTTTTCATAGTAATTTGTGCACCAGAGGCATTCAATAGTATATAATCACCTAGATGCTTAAGACAATGCATTGAAATAAAACCTTGAATGCATGACTCCTCCTTGTTTCCTATAGGCTTCATCATGTTGTTGTGTTGATTGTATTGTATGCTGGAATGTTTTGTTGATTTATTTCCACCTTTTTGACAAGGTGTCCTTTGTCAACATCGTTTTCCCCTAGTTACAAATAGATACTCTGTTACTCAATGGGCTTTTCCCCTAATTAAATAAATATTCAACTAGCCTCTAGTCAAATGAAGGTTTATTTAACCAGGAAATAATAAAATAAAAGCTAAATAATTAGACCTCAAGTTGTCAGTCAATATTGCCCTTGCAGGCCCTGGGCTAAGAGAGTATGGGTCTGGGAAATAACTCTTTATCACATTGCACTATTGCAACTCATCCAGGCCTATCTGCCACCTGCAAACACTGAGGTTGTTTTTAAAAATAATGTTTTCAATTACATGCCAATTCAAAGGAACACACTGATAGAGCAAACTGAGTAAAAAAAAAAGGCTGTGTTCTGATCTTCAAATTTCCGGAGCTGTTGAAAAGTGATATTCCAAGTGTAATCAGTCAAGGTGGAAAATTATAGCTGAAAAAGTGTCTGGAATAAAACACACTTCCTTTTGTAAACGCATGTGGCATTGATACAAATCAGAATTATTCTAGTGCCATAACCTAGAAGCTATGTAGCTTCCCTGGTGATGCTCTGCTAGGCCTGTTTTGCAGCAATCTGTAGTTATTTGTTTTGTGGTATTTTTGTCTTAAATCTTCAGCAACTGTTCATTTGGATGTAAACCTGAAGATTAACATGACCAGTGAATAAATAACATGACCGATATACATTCCACTTTTTGTCTTATAAAATAACTTTTGGCCATCCACTGTAGAGGTCATACTTGGCCAACCAGGCAGTTTGCAATTTCAAGTAATTTAGTTAGTATGGAATTTTGTGTCAAATTAAATTTTTCAGATTTTTCTCCCTCTTAGCTTCCTGACTTTCATTGACATTGCTTTGGTCTCATTGTTGACATAAAGACACCAACAGCACAATGCAAACAAAAAACAAAGCCTAGAATAAAGACTAGACGTGTGTTTGAAATATGCTTTTTGTATATTCCATTCTACATGAAAGAAAGTCTCAGAGCAGACCCACAGCCTGGGAATCAGACATTATTTAGAGAAACCAGGGGCAGTTAGGGTTATGTTCCTTGCTCTGTGGCTGAACAATTCTTATCTAAACCCTAAACGTGGCAGAAATAAATCCTCTTCTAAAAAAATTTAATCTCAATCAGGAGATTACTCCCGTTCCTCTAAAAATTGTAGAAAAAAATGTTTCCCAGCAATTCGATTCCTTCTTGAAGAAAATTTATATTTACGAAATGCTCCAGTCCGGTTTCAGACCTAATAATAGCACTAAGACTGCACTCTTGAAGGTGGTAAATGACCTTTTAATGGCCTACGACAAAGGTTTTGCATCTGTCCTATTGCTTCTTGACCTTCATGCTGCTTTCGACACCATTGACCACTCCCCCCTTCTTTTGGGGAGATTGGATCCCGTGCTGGGCTACGCACACTCTCTTGATTTATTTATTATTTATTTATCAGAAAGATATCAGTTCATATATATGGATGGTCTTTCCTCTGACAAAACAAACATACATGTTGGTGTTCATCAGGGCTCATTCCTGGGACAACTATTGTTTTCAATACATGCCGCCTCTCGGTGATGTCATCTGGAATCAGAATATCAACTTACCTACCCTGGAAGCATGTGTATCAGATATAAAGAAATGGATGACAAAATGTTTTGCTTCTAAACAAAAAAAACCGGAAATCTTTGTTTTAGGACCAAAGAAACTAATATCTATAATCTGATCTCACAGTGAATCTTGACGGTTGCACAGTCACATCTAAAAAAACTGACCTCAGCATTACCATCAAAACTCATCACTCTTTTGATTAATACAAAAAAATTATTTCAAGAGCTGCTTAATTCCATCTTTGGAACATTGAAAAAAAAAACTATAAAAAAATTATGCAGAAAAGCTAATGGATGCTTTTGTCACTTCAAGATTAGACTATTGCAATGCTTTTCTCTCCGGTTACCCTGATAAGGCAATAAATAAAGTTTGAGCCTCTTTACACTGGCTGATGTTAAGACTAGGGCTGACTGTCTCTGTCCTGTCCCATTCCACACACCACCTGACTGTCCCAGTCCTGTCCCAGTCCACACCCCACCTGACTGTCCCAGTCTTGTCCCAGTCCACACACCACCTGAATGTCCCAGTACACAAATCACCTGACTGTCCCAGTTCTGTCCCAGTCCACACCCCACCTGACTGTCCCAGTCCTGTCCCAGTCCACACCCCACCTGACTGTCCCAGTCTTGTCCCAGTCCACACACCACCTGAATGTCCCAGTACACAAATCACCTGACTGTCCCAGTTCTGTCCCAGTCCACACCCCACCTGACTGTCCCTGTCCTAGTTCACCTGGTTATGCTGCAGACTTGAATTCTGTTTAAGGACTCTGGTCAAAGCCCACTTGCATTTACTGACCTGCTTATCTTCTGATCATACAAAAACATTGATGTGGCCCAAAAGGTGATGTACTCTTATAATCTTCACCCTGCACAGCCAGAAGAGGACTGGCCACCACAAGACTGGTTCCTTTATAGGTATTTTCCTGATTTCCAACCCTATTAGGTATTAACCATTGTGCATTAACTGTTGATGCTTGCTCTTTGGTGTTTCAGACTGGGTGTCTGTAAAAGCACTTGGTGACAACTGCTAATGTAAAAAGGGCTTTTTAAAATAAATTTGATTGATTGACCTTAGATCTCTTTGGCACACAAATTCAATCTAGCTAATTTCCGCACTACACTACTACTAGTCTACCCACACCACCAGGTGTCGACCCAGCATGAAGTCAGCAATCCAGTTACGTAGGACTTGGTCAAGCCTCAGTTCTCCCACTACCACTCCACAAGCTTTGAGGGAACTATGTTGCAGACAACCTAGTGGTTATAGGATCTGACACATTACTGAAAGGATACTAGAAATCCCTGAGCCGAGAAGATAAAAAATCTGGCCAAAGTCCAATGGAACCTCTTCAACCTTGACTGATTCCAAATCAGTCTGACAGCATGATGACATTATTTAAATCAATCAGCTGGTAGTTGTGTATGTCCTTCTGTGTAGGAAAGAGAATAATTTTTGATTGAGTACAGTGAGAAATTTTTTTTTGATCCCCTGCTGATTTTGTACATTTGCCAGCTGACAAAGAAATGACCAGTCTATGATTTAATGGTAGGTTTATTAGAACAATGAGAGACAGAATAACAACAAAAAAAAACTAGAAAAACACCTGTCAAAAATGATATAAATTAATTTGCATTTTAATGAGTGAAATAAGTATTTGATCCCCTCTCATTCAGAAAGAATTCTGGCTTCCAGGCATCTTTTATACAGGTAACAAGCTGAGATTAGGAGCAAACTGTTAAAGGGAGTACTCCTAATCAAAGCTTGTTACCTGTATAAAAGACACCTGTCCACAGAAGCAATCAATCAATCAGATTCCAAACTCTCCACCACGGCCAAGATTAAAGAGCTGTCCATGATTGTAGACCGACACAAGGCTGGAATGGGCTACAAGACCATCGCCAAGCAGCTTGGTGAGAAGGTGACAACAGTTGGTGCGATTATTCGCAAATGGAAGAAACACAAAAGAACTGTCAATCTCCCTTGGTCTGGGGATCCATGCAAGATCTCATCTCGTGGAGTTGCAATGATCATGAGAATGGTGAAGAATCAGCCCAAAACTACAAGGGAGGATCTTGTCAATGATCTCAAGGCAGCTGGGACCATGGTCACCAAGAAAACAATTGGTAACACACTACACCGTGAAGGACTGAAATCCTGCAGCGCCCGCAAGGTCCCCCTGCTCAAGAAAGCACATGTACAGGCCCGTCTGAAGTTTGCAGATGAACATCTGAATGATTCAGAGGAGTACTGGGTGAAAGTATTGTGGTCAGATGTGACCAAAATCAAGCTCTTTGGCATCCACTCAACTCGCTGTGTTTGGAGGAGGAATGCTGCCTATGACCCCAAGAACACCATCCCCACCGTCAAACATGGAGGTGGAAACATTATGTTTTGGGGGTGTTTTTCTGCTAAGGGGACAGGACAGCTTCACCGCATCAAAGGGACGATGGACAGGACAATGTACAGTCAAATCTTGGGTGAGAATCTTCTTCCCTCAGCCAGGGCATTGAAAATGGGTCGTGGATGGGTATTCCATTATGACAATGACCTAAAACACAAGGCCAAGGCAACAAAGGAGTGGTTCAAGAAGAAGCACATTAAGGTCCTGGAGTGGCCTAGCCAGTCTCCAGATCTTAATCTCATAGAAAATCTGTGGAAGGAGCTGAAGGTTCGAGTTGCCAAACGTCAGCCTTGAAACCTTAATGACTAGGAGAAGAGGAGCGGGACTCCTCTGCAAAGTGGAGTGGGACAAAATCCCTCCTGAGATGTGTGCAAACCTGGTGGCCAACTACAAGAAACGCCTGACCTCTATGATTGCCAACAAGGGTTTTGCCACCAAGTACTAAGTCATGTTTTCCAGAGGGGTCGAATACTTATTTCACTTATTAAAATGCAAATGTGTTTTTCTGGATTTCATTGTTGTCATTTAGTCTCTCACTGTTCAAATAAACCTACCATTAAATTATATACTGGTCATTTCTTTGTCAGTGGACAAATGTACAAAATCAGCAGGGGATCAAATAATTTTTACCCTCACTGCATTTCCACAGATGTTAGTACATTGGGATGTGAATGCATCCCCACCCCACATTTCAGCGTCGCACAAACACCTGAAAACCCCAACAGATACCTTCTGGAATTTTCCATAAGCTATCGGCTGAGTCAGTCCCGCCCCTACACACCAGCCTCCCCTTGAAAACTCGCCAGAAGAGGCTTTTAATGGCTCCTAGGGAGCAGTTCAGAGCAGAGGCCAGTAGAATAACAGGAGATGAAGCAGAAAGGGCTACAAGATGGAGAAAGAAGAACATGACCAGGACATGTAGTGTACTGGCGCAGCTCCAAAACTACAATCCCCAGCATCCATTCCTAACAAACAAACACCGGCAGGCTGCCCCAGGGACCAAGCCGCATGCCCATGAAAGGGGTTTGTCAGTTGATTTGAATGTCTCCCTCACATCCTCCTCACACCCTTCTAGTTTTGTTAATTAAACGCCCACCAGGATGCTGAACGAAGTGTGTGTCTGTTCCATGTGTCTCTACCCATTCCATCCTATAGAATTTACGATCCGGTTCAATCCTCCTACTCAGACCCTTGGGCCACCGCTCCCCTAATTATGTGAAACTGTCTTGATTCCCGAAACAACCTGTCTGCTCAATGTTTGGCTCCCCAATACAACACCAAACAAGCCTGCACTAGTCCGATGTCTATCTTATTCAGTACAATTTTCTCACGGTTATTGAATATACAGTTAAATCCTGTTAAATCAGATTGTTGTATAATTGGAAGAAAACATGCTGCCAACAGACTCAAGCTTGGGAATGGAAAGTAATGCAAAAGGGTTGTTATTATTTTTAATATTACTATTACTAGCAGTGGTAGTAATAGTAATTAGTAGTAATAGAGTAAATCCTAAAATTCAGTAACTTTTGGAGGTCCAAAAATGTAAAATACACTGTAATGTATGACTTTTAACATTTTTTATGTATTGCCATAGTAAGGGAATGTTATGCTTTAAGGCAATTATATTGGTCAAGCTCAGAGACTGAAATTATAATATTTACTTTTAAAAAAGCAATACAATGCTATATGTCCCCACTGTTAAGGAAATTAACAACATTCTTTTGAGATTTTGTCCAAGTTTTTTAGGACACATCATTCACCAATTTACTGATTAAATTATAGTAAATAAATAATTATTTGCTAGAATTACTTAGTTAAGATAATAAACATTAACATAGCAGCATGTGAAGATGACTTTGAAACACTTAAGGTCAGCCATTAAACTGTGTGTGAGTGTTCAAGCAACCATAGTTGACTTAGCTTACTAAGACTTGAATAATTTCTCACATTAATATATTTAGAATTCTGAAATAAGGCTTTGATCAATATTTTACCTAACAGGTAAAAATATACTGGAACCCACAAGACTAAGATCCCAAAATAAATAAATAATCAACAGTAAAAAAAAAAAAAAGAGGGTTCCTTCTTTTTGATTAGATTTCCTTCTCTAGAGTATGTAGACTTCTTTAGGTGGCATTTCTGTGACAATAGGATGGACAGTAAATTAAGGGATGCATGGATATTTTTATTAGAATTCCAACAAATAGATTTAAAAAAACATTTATTAGAACCATTTTAATACAGACCAACCAATAACAATCCCCAAATGTTGTTTTAAAAACCTCTTAACAGAAGGGCAGAATACATCCATACTACAACAAGCACCACCACAGGCTTCTTTCCCATTTTCCACAGTTTTTCATGATTAGGATACTCCATTGGCAGAGTATATTGGCCACACAGAGCTGGTGGTCCAATTTCTAAACATGCTTTTCTCAAAACCTGACTGAACTCACATCATGAAGCGTCACACCTGCACCGAGCAGAGCATTATGGCTTGCCAGCATCTCTACAGAATCCTGGAAGCTCACCGTCAGGCTACTGCCAAAATCAGGGACATGGACATCCTCCAGAGGCTGAACGATGTCTCCCGGTTTGACAACTACCCCATGTCCTGGTTGGATGAGTTGGTAGAGCAGCTAGGCAGGGCCCAGTATATTGCCACAGTAGACCTGACAAAGGAGTACTGGTAGGTGCCCTTGGGCCCTGCCACGTTCTAAAGGCCCATGGACAAAGCACCATCAGGAGAATGCCACCACCAGCTTCAATAACATCTTCGTCTATGCCGGAAGCTGGGAGGAATGGAAACAGAGGTGTTCCAACAAGTTGACCTCACCACTAATCCCAAAAACTGTTTCCTGGGACTGTCTGAAGCAAAATGCCTGGGGGTCTAGTCCAGTTTTAACCAAGATTGACAGAGGCAGTTAAGACAAACACCCAGGATCTCGCAGGGATCTTGAGGTTAGCAGGGTACTATTGCCAGTATGTGCACCATTACTCATGGGTGTCTTCTTCATTGTCCTGTGACCAGGCTAGGCAAAAGCTAATTCTATTCACAATAGAAAACCACACTCAAATTGATCTTTGGCAGCACTGCCTAAGTAAGGTCATTTCATTTAAGAGCAACATTACTGGTTAGAGAATGTTTCAAATGCAGGTGTGCAATTCTGAATCTGTCTAATTATTAAGGGTATGGAGTGAGAATTATGTCCTGTGATTGTACTCTGTTCATTCTTCTCCACTAAGTTCTCCTTCTCCACAATAAATCCTTGTTGATATGAGGAATGCATTTTCTGAATTTTCCCAGTCTCCTCCCGTTTTGAACTTAGGAGGGCATGAGGTCCTGGCCCACATCTGCGGAGCACCTGGCTTGGGGGAGCACCATTGCTGTCCCTGTCCAGAGTCCTCCTGGTTGTGTCGCAGATCAATTTCAGCTGTCACTGTGCTGACATCTCCTCCTCCCCTGTGTTGTCCCTGTCCTTTTCCATCAGGTCATGCTTCCGACCTGGACTAGGTTTAAATAGACTCTAGACTCAGCCCAGACGCATTTATTAATTATTATAATTGTAATCTTAATCTTAATATGTTCACCTGGCACAGCCAGAAGAGGACTGGTCACCCCTCTGAGCCTGGGTCCTCTCTAGGTTTCTTCCTAAATTTTGGCATTCTTAGGGAGTTTTTCCTAGCCACTGAAATTCAACACTACTGTTGTTTGCTCCTTGGGGTTTAAGGCCAGGTGTTTTATAAAAGCAATTTGTGACATCTGCTGATGTAAAAAGGGCTTTCTAAATACATTTGATTGATTCACAACTTTGTCTTGAGACAGTTTTGTTAAGACAGATTTATATGCCAGTTCTAAAAACCGTCTCTTTAAGGACACCATTTTCACAGCCTACTATCTACATTTGTGCTCATTAGTGTGCATACCCCAGCAGAAATAGTAACATTCTGGCATTGATTTTGAAAAAATCTCTGATCATGCAAAAAATTTTTTATTTAAGGATAGTGATCATATGAACCATTTATTATCATATAGTTTGGCTCCTTTTTAAATTATAATGATAACAGAAATGACCCAATATGACTCTCATCAAAAGTTTACATACCCTTGAATGTTTGGCCTTTTCACACACAGGTGAAAATGGCAATTAAGGGTGAATTTTCCACACCTGTGGCTTTTTAATTGCAGTTAGTGTCTGTGTATAAATAATCAATGAGTTTGAATGGATTGAGCAGGCTAGATACTGAGCCATGGGGAGCAGAAAATAACTGTAAAAAGACCTGCGTAACAAGGTAATGGAACTTTATAAAGATGGAAAAGGATATAAAAAGATAACCAAAGCCATGCAAATGCCAGTCTGCATAGTTCAATAACTTATTAACCCTTTTGACGTGTACGATCACACTAGTGTGATCAGGCTAGAGTGGTCCCTGAAGCATACGATCACACTGGTGTGATTAGAACGTATTGTTTAGAACCTTATATATACAGTCTATGTTTAGAACGCGCCATTAGCACGCCTAGGTACAAGTAACGTAACAATGGCTGGTCAGACCGCGCTGTTATTTACTCACATTTAGCTCAAACATTGTTTATAACTTTATTTTCTGATTGTAATTGTTTCAAGACCACACTATGATATTAACCAGGTAGAAAGCATTCAAATCGGGACAAGAAGTGTTACTTATGTACCAACAGACAACACTAATACACAAAAACGAATGATATTAGCGACTGCTATAGAGCATCTTAACATTTCCTGGAAGAGCTGACAACCGATCAAAACTATTGTAAAAACCTTCTAGAAGTTACGTTACCCGTTGTGGGCGCGGCTATGCTTTTTATATAGTTTATTCATTTTAAACGCACTGAATTACTGGTCACACTTTGTTAGCTAGTGGTTAGCTGACGTTTGCTAGCGGTTAGCTGACGTTTGCTAGCGGTTAGCTGACGTTTGCTAGTTAGCTAAAGTTACACATCAACCAGCTTTTGCAGCTCTTTGAATTCGAGTCAACAAGAGAAGCTTGCAATGCAATATATGTAGTGTTCCTTACCTGGCAAGGTGACTGTTCAAATGCTGGAACTCTGAGTGAGTACTGAACTCACTCGCAAAAAAACTCATGCTGGGGGGTCGTTAAGGAATATTTTAAACTCACGCGTGAAATGGTTAAGAAGTGGAAAATTAAGGGATCTCTTGATACCAAGCCAAAGTCAGGTAGACCAAGAAAGATTTCAGCCAAAACTGCCAGAAGAATTATTCGGGATACAATGAAAAACCCACAGGTAACCTCAGGAGAAATACAGGCTGCTTTGGAAAAATATGGTGTGGTTGGATGAGCACAATACGACGATATTTGAATACAAATGAGCTGAATGGTCAAGTTGCCATAAAGAAGCCTTTACTGTGCCAATGCCACAAAAAAGTCTGGTTACAATATGCTTGACAACACCTTGACATGCCTCCCAGCCTATGGCACAGTGTAATTTGGAGTGACAAGACCAAAATGGATCTTTATGGTCACAACCATTAGCCAACAAGGCCTATAGCGAACAGAATACCATCCCCACTGTGATGCATGGTGGTGGCTCACTGATGTCTTGGGGGTGTGTGAGCTCTAAAGGCACAGGGAATCTTGTGGAAAAAGATGGCAAGATGAATGCAGCATGTTATCAGAAAATAGTGTCAGACAATCTGCGTTTCTTCTGCACGAAAGCTGTGCATGGGACGCTCTTTCCAGCAGGACAATGACCCTAAGCACAAGGCCAACTTGACCCTCCAGTGGTTACAGCAGAAAAATGTGAAGATTCTGGAGTGGCCATCACGGTCTCCTGACCTTAATATCACTCTGGGGAGATGACCTACAGCTGAATGTGAATCCCATGAGAAATATAAAAAAATTTACGCCTGCTCACTCATCTTTTCTTTACGAATGGTACATATATTATCAATTCTCCAAGGGTATGCAAACTTTTGAGCCCAACTGTATATAAAATCATTTCCTGTAGAAAAATAACGACAACTAGGGCATAATTAGGACAACACTGAGGGGAGTGCATTATAATTAGCTGAGAATCCAACATTGTTAAATATTGGCTAAATTGTTTGTCATAATTTCAGACTGCCAGTTTCAGGACATAGGACATACAGCTCCGGAAAAAATTAAGAGACTGCTGCACCTTTTTCTTTCCTTTCCAAAAAAGTCAAAAAGGAAGGCTTCTGTTCCTCACTCAAAACCTTCCTTTTCAACTTTTTTGTAAAGGAAAGAAAAAGGTGCAGTGGTCTTAACATTTTTTCACAGGTTTACCCCAACCTAAATGTATCTAATCCTGAACTGCCTTGTTCCGCTGCACATCAGCATAGATAATCCCTGTACATTACCATGTTATTGACATTCATTATTATTACCTAAATATATACAGAATATTCATTGTGTAAATAGTATGTCTTTTGTTTCTATTAGCCTTTTTTTAAACATATCATCATTGGAAAAGTAAGCATCTCACTGTCATTGTACACCTGTTCACCAACCATGTGACAAATACATTTAATTGAACTGTATACTGACAGGTTCTGATAACAGCCTATAGTCTAAAATGACAAAAGAGGCTGCCTTCTGCCAACAATATTAAGTTGCAAGGAAGAGCTGTAGGGGTAGTTCAGTGTCTTGTAAAGGAATGTGAAGGGGTGGGTGAGTGGATGTTGTGACAGGAAGGTGGGTGGTGGGTAGTGAAGGATGAATTAGGGCTTTGTGACTCACATATGCAGTGAAACCGGTAACGTTTGAAGACCAATAATTAGTGAAGCCTGACTCCAGGTGCGGATTTTGCAGACATGTAATATCTAATAGTGCATTGGCCAGTATTTTATCATGTTTGGTTGGACATTTCCTTATATATTTGTCTAAAGCTTCTATGTAGAATTTAGGTTACTTTATTTTGAGAGTCACAATTTCCATTTGTAGATGTTCTGTAGATACTAATACTATTGACAAAATGTCAAAAACTTTCAAGAAAGAATCTGTAGATAAGCATCCACTTGAAAGGGTTAGGTTTGGAATAAGGTTTAGGTCAGAGGTTAAGGTTAGGATAAAGGTTAAGGGTATGGTAAGGGCAAAGGTTAGTTGATAGTTAGTTGAAATGTTATTGATTGTCAGTAGATATTCTGTAGAGAATTTATAGACACACAATGCTAAAAGTCTTACCAGAATTCAGATACATTTTCATACATTTGTAGATGGTCTTATCGGAAGCTAATTCCACCATTGGGGTGCAAGGACAGAGAGGAGTTGTGACTGGACTGAGCAGAAGCTGCCCTTTTGTAAGTGTGCGATGGCCAAGACACCGGAATTACTAAATTACTTAAAATACTAAAAATGTTGTACAGCATAGTCACTACCTTGATGTTTGCAGAGAACCTCAGGGTGTGGTAGGGCTGAATAAAGGTTATTTCCTTAATGCACTGGGAGGGAGACACTGTGGCGATAAAACAGATAAAGCAGCTCTGTCTTGTCTAAGGTTGAAGTGGTAGGCTGACATTCCTGCAGAGATGTGTGTCACCACTGTTGAAGTCAACACTTCCCCGAGTTGGTTTGTTGGAAAGGAGAATAAAACACCAGGAGTCAGGTCAATTACCGTACCGCATATTCCGTTTATTACAAAAGCTTTTGGTGTCGCCGCACAATGTCTAAGGATCAACAGTCAAAACATCATTTTATACTTCAACTACGCCCAAAAGATAGAGGCGTTAAGTTAACAACGCAAGTGTGTCATTGGCCCAATCCCAGTTCTATTCCTTATAAGGATAACTGCAAGTATCCCCTTGCCCCCCTTGTGGGTTCTGTGTTGTCTGTCCGTCTATGTGTGTGTGCCTCTAACCTGTTTCCTGTTTCTCAAAAGACAGACATGCTAAATCTTTCTCTCCCCGGCAACCGCTTGAACAGGGTTTCCTATTCTCCTACTTGAACATTCAGTTTCAACACAGTTACAAACACTTAATATTTTGTTTCATTTCTTACAACAGTTCACTAACTTATACAATCAATACATCTACACCACCCTGGTGTCAGAACACGCAAAAGAGAAAAATAGTTGAGTTCTACACATACCAAAGAAGGGAAAGATCATGAAATGGATGTAAATGGAGAAGAAGGCTTAGGACCAGCCCTGGGGCACACCAGGAGTGATAAGGGCAAACTCAGGTAATTTCCACATCATCTGGTAGCAGGGATGGAATGGCAATCTGGAGCACTGGGAGTTTTCCCAGTGGGCACCTTGACAATTTGGGTCGATGCAATGCAAAATATAATTACCTAAGTGCTGTATGTCTGACTGGCCCGGGCAGGTGGGCTGCCGGCCCACAACCCTTCCCAGACGTGCAGCTTGTGAACAGGCAAGGCAACTGTTGTCCGAATGACACACACACACACCGCCCACTCCCACCTGGAAAAAGGGAACACATACGTGAGGATGCTTTTCATGGACTACAGCTCAGTATTCAACACTATTGTGCCTGCCAAGCTTGTTCCTAAGTTTGTTCCTAGAGTTTGAGAACGATACCACCATCCTGGGTCTCAACTCCAACAATGATGAGACCGCAAAGGAGGTAGGGGGTGCCAGGACAAAAACCTCTCAACGTCTGCAAGACTAAGGAGATGATCATGGACTTCAGGAAGTGGCAGAGTGGAGAAAGTCTCTGACCTTAGGTTCCTTGGTGTGTTCATCAAAGATGACCAAATATGATCAAAGGTGTTCAACAAAAACATCCCAGAAATGCGTATACAGGTGCTGGTCATGTAAAAAAAAGTTGATTTATTTCAGTAATTCCTTTCAAAAAGGGAAACTTGTGTAATGTATACATTCATTACAAACAGACTGATATATTTAAAATGTTTATTTCTTTTAATTGTGATGATTATTACTGACAACTAATGAAAATCCCAAATTCAGTATCTCTGAAAATGTGAATATTTCTTAAGACCAATACAAAAAAAATATTTTTAGAAATGTTGGCCAACTGAAAAGTATGAACACGAAAAGTATGAGCATGTACAGCACTCAATGCTTAGTTGGGGCTCCTTTTGCCTGAGTTACTGCAGCAATGCAGCGCGGCATGGAGTCGATCAGTCTGTGGCACTGCTCAGGTGTTATGAGAGCCCAGGTTGCTCTGATAGTGGCCTTCAGCTCTTCTGCATTGTTGGGTCTGGCGTATCGCATCTTCCTCTTCACAATACCATACCATACCAATTCTATAGGGTCAAGGTCAGGTGAGTTTGCTAGCCAATTAAGAACAGGGAACCCATCATCCTTTAACCAGGTACTGGCAGCTTTGGCACTGTGTGCAGGTGCCAAGTCCTGTTGAAAAATGAAATCTGCATCTCCATAAAGTTGATCAGCAGCAGGAAGCATGAAGTGCTCTAAAACTTCCTGGTACATGGCTGTGTTGACCTTGGACATCAGAAAACACAGGGGACCAACACCAGCAGATGACATGGCACCCCAAACCATCACTGACTATGGAAACCTTACACTGGACTTCAAGCAATGTGGATTCTGTGCCTCTCCTCTCTTCCTCCAGACTCTGGGACCTTGATTTCCAAAGGAAATGCAACATTTACTTTCATCAGAGAACATAACTTTGGACCACTCAGCAGCAGTCCAGTCCTTTTTGTCTTTAGCCCGGGCGAGACGCTTCTGACGCTGTGTCTTGTTCAAGAGTGGCTTGACACAAGGAATGCGACAGCTGAAACCCATGTCTTGCATAGGTCTGTGTGTGGTGGTTCTTGAAGCACTGACTCCAGCTGCAGTCCACTCTTTGTGAATCTCCCCCACATTTTTGAATGGGTTTTGTTTCACAATCCTCTCCAGGGTGCGGTTATCCCTATTGCTTGTACACTTTTTTTCTACCACATCTTTTCCTTCCCATCGCCTCTCTATTAATGTGCTTGGACACAGAGCTCTGTGAACAGCCAGCCTCTTTAGCAATGACCTTTTGTGTCTTGCCCTCCTTGTGCAAGGTGTCAATAGTCGTCTTTTGGACTGCTGTCAAGTCAGCAGTCTTCCACATGATTGTGTAGCCTACAGAACTAGACTGGGAGACCATTTAAAGGCCTTTGCAGGTTTTTTGGGTTAATTAGCTGATTAGAGTGTGGCACCAGGTGTCTTCAAAATTGAACCTTTTCACAATATTCAAATTTTCTGAGATACTGAATTTGGGGTTGTCAGTTATAATCGTCAAAATTAAAAGAAATAAACACTTGAAATATATCCGTCTGTGTGGAATGAATGTATACATTATACAAGTTTCACTTTTTGAATGGAATTACTGAAATAAATCTTTTTGATGATATTCTAATTATATGACCAGCACCTGTACTTCCTGTGGAGACATTAATGCCTGGTACGGCAGCTGCTCCACTGCTAATCACAAGGCCCTTCAGAGGGTGGTGAAGTCAGCGGACTGCATCATCGTTTGTCATCTCCTGTACGTGCAAGGCATCTGGCATTCGCCAGAGAATACCAGAATTGGCAGGTCCGCCATTGGCGCCCTGTTCCCTTCACTCAGCATGTGACAGACGTGAAAAAGTCTGGTGATGCTGTGGTTAACATTATGCTGCCTGCAACATCATCCAGTTTGGCTATGGATCAGTGATGGTGTAGGGAGGCATATCCATGGAGGGTTGCACAGACCTCCATTTGCTAGCTAACAGTACCCTGACTGCTGTTTGGTACCGGAATGAAATTCTCAGACCCATCGTCAGACCTTACCCTAGGTTCCACCTGGCGCAGAACCAGGGTTGGGTAGATTACTTTTTAAATGCAATCCGTTACAGTTACAAGTTACCTGTCCACATTTGTAATCAGTAACGTCACTTTTTGATTACTCAAACTCAGTAACGTAATCTGATTACTTTGAATTACTTTTAGATTACTTTCATATTAAGAGAAATTGGAAAACAAATAGGAATAGCCTATTACCAACTGAACACCTTTTGCGGGATCAATCAATGTTAGAGTTTACATAGCTGGCCAAAAACGGAATTCGCATACTGGAGTCTGATGATCTGCAACATTTACACAACCAATATTGTGAAAATGTTGCAGAAACCCCTGGCACGCGAATGCACGTTTGCAATCTTGAACACCAGCATAGAAATAAGATTTACCCACGCATACGTAACCTGCAATTATTATGGCCACCAGTGATGGACTTCCAAAATGCAGATTAAATTAACGTCAGGAGCCAATGATAACCAATGAACACAATTTTCAGGGATGCAAAGCAAGCAGAATCACATGGCCTACCTGTATTGACGGAGTTGATATGGCCGAGTCAAATAATCATCCTTTGGCAGAGTGCTTCCCAACACTGTTTTTCTCCTCAAATGACGTGGTAAATTCCATATAATGTTTTATCTTCAAGGCAGCGCCATGTTACAGCTATCTAACAAATAGATGCCTAATCTATTAAACATGCATTTGACAAATAAATCTTAACTTGAAAAAGATATCATTGTTCTGAGAATTATGCGTCGAGTAGATAACAAAATAACATTTTATGACTTGGCTAACATTAAGGAAGATATACTTAGTTCTTGCCAGCCATCCAACCAACCAAAACTTCTGTCACTTAACTGGTTATGCGCGTCCACGTTTGGCCGCATGATGGTCACATACACAACTGAGTCTCTCAATTCATTTTTTGGTTCAAATAACAATGTTTTTATAACATTAAAAAAAGTTAACTGAAACATACAATGTCATCATTATTTCACGCACTTATTCTTTTTCAGTTGAAGTAATACAAATGTAATCAAATTGTTTTTTTTAAGTGTCTGTAATCCGATTACAATATTTATGTTGGTAACGTAACGGAATACAATTTTTATGTACAGTTACTCCACAACTCTGTGCAGGACAATGCCCTGGCCTCATGTGGCTAGAGTGTGTAGGCAGTTCTTCGATGACGAAGGCATTGATGCCGTTGACTGACCCTCACGTTCCACAGACCTGAATACAATTGAGAACTTCTGGGACATTTTATATTGAGAACCTCTCATCAGGAGCATGCCCAGGTGTTGTCAGGAATGCATCCAGGCATGTGGGGGCCATACCCACTTGAGTCCAAGAGCGACTGGTCATTAGGGGCAGGTGGGGCAGCAGCCCCAACAAAATTATTTTTATTTCTCGAAGATTACTTCCTATAATTTATTATCTATGAATATATCTTTCTAAATTGCATATCATTTATGTTAGGATTTTATTTCATGTTCATTGGTCCCTGCCTTGCTGCTTCAGACTGCTTTCTGCCAATTCGAGCTCGCAGTAGTAGGCCATAGGCTAAGCATGAATGTGGGGCTTGCCCCTCTCTCACAATGCAATGTACATTGTACGAGTGAAAATATTAATATGCATGTTCAGAATGTTAGTGTGATCAATGTCTGTCTGGCGCCAACATTAGTCGGCAAGAAGAGCGAGGAGGGTAGATTATCTTAGCTAGTCGGTTAGCTTCACAAACGCCAGATAACTTGAGAAAATGAATGAAGTGGATTTCGTACTCGAGCACCGGTTTGAAACCCTTCATTTGGAGGAGAAACTTGAAGTAAAGCTACTTGGTGCCCATCAGCCACAGGATATTGTCATCACTCAAACTGCTGGTAAAAGTAACCGCGGGTTAAATGTGGAATGGTTTTTGAAGAAAAAGTGACTAATGGTTAGTTTACAAAAGAAGGCACTCTTCTGTTTTCCATGTGTGAGGGCGATTCGAGACTTCAGAGGCACTATGACGCTCAGTCCATCTTCAAAGGGACATCTAGCACTGTACAAAACGAACTGTTAGACTGTATGTATGAAGTGTACAGGGAGCAGATAGCCAAGCAAGTGGACGAGGCATAATTTGTTGCCATACAGGCAGATCAGACAACTGATGTCTCCTGTAAATCACAGATGGTGGTTGTGTTGCGATACAATACAGTGACAGAGAGCTTTTTGGAGTTTGTGGAAGTCAAAGATAAAACTGGACTCAGCCTCTCTAATGGCATCAAGGGTGTGCTGGAACCACTGAAGCTGGGAGAAAAGCTGATCGCTCAGACTGATGGTGGTGCGGCTGTAATGAGTGGAAACGTCCAAGGGGTACAGACTCTAATGAAAGAGACATACCCCTTGTTCACGAGCCAGGCCAACGAGTAATCAACACCGCGCCGGTGATGAAGGAGGCATGCGACACAGTCATCTCCCAGGTGGAGCAGAGGTTTTCACAAAGTACCACCTGATCACTGCCCAGCTGGTTGACAGCTCGCTCTTCCCACAATTTGTCCTGTCATTCCCTACATCTGAGCTTGACTGTGCGGTGAAACTATGGCCTCTAGGAAACGAGGAAAAGTTGAAGTCTGAGCTGACCACTCTGTACCGCCACACTGAGCTTCACACTGGTAAGACGGCCCTGTCTCTGTTAAGATCCATCCATGAGAACAACCTAGAGGAGGAGGCTTTTGCTGAGAACATCACTATGCTGAAAATTATCATAACAACACCTATGACGACATCAGTCAGAGTCAGAGAGGAGCTTTTCCACCTTGAAGAGGGTAAAAACCTTCACTCCCAATACCATGGGACAGCTGCGACCCAACTCATTGGCCATGTTGTCCATCGAAAGCCAGATGATTCTGCAGCTACATGACTTAATTCCAAAACCATCTAAAAGTTTGCCCAGAGAAAGAACCGCAGTGCTACCTTTCTCTTCAAGTGGGCACAACAAATACATTCTCTTATAAGCTTCCCACACCTCAAAATATTTAAATGAACCAGAAACCCCAAGCACTCGCTACTGGTTAAAAATTCAAAATGGTAATGCATTCTGTCGGGTGGAATTAGAGAACCAACAATGCAACATAATTTACAGAATGCATTTTGTTTTAGACAATACCTTAATTTGATGGTAGAAATAACTGATATAAGAGCTTTGGATAAAACTGTTTTCTTCCTTTTGTCCATGTTAATATTTGCCTTTATACAGGTTTGACAACATCATTTCTTGGAGCATTCCAGGCGGCCCCAAAAAGATGAGGATGATTCACAACCTTTGTTTGTTCTCTGATAACAGAAACAATACCAGATTTTTCTAGACCGTGGAAAATAAAATACAGCCTTATAGAAATCCAAGAAGAAAAGTGGCCAGATGGATGACAGAGTGTAAGATGTCTCCATTAAAGTTTTCTAACAGGCAAACCCAACAGACCCAACTGCGACTCCCAAAATGACATAATTCATTGAAAAACAGGAAGTTCTGATCTATTTAGTAAAATAAATAAGGCTTTTCATTTTACATTTTGTCTTAATGCCCAGGCATCAAGAGACATTATAGATAAAGATGTAGACCCATTAAGCGAAGGAGAAGTTATTTACAGTGACTCAGTTTTGTAAAAATATTGGTGTTGTGGATAAGCCGTAGATACCGAGCAGCAATAACAAACACCCTGAATTTAAATGGAAGATTAGATTCTGAAGTCTCATCACTTTTGGTGTTCAATTCTAGACGTCTTGTTGAATTGCAACCGTAATACTGGACATGTTGGCAAGCTTTCAAATATATTACTGGGTATGAAGAAGAGTAAAATACAAATACAACCCTTATCTCCATCTGGCTTTCCCTTATAAACTTGTACAGCCTGATGGGACATCCGCCTCTAAGAATATGAGGGATCCATAAGAATCTTTATGGACTGTGTGGGAAGAATGTGACTTATCTACAGTGGATATAAAAAGTCTATACACTCCTGTTCTTGTGATGTAAAAGAATGAGACAAAGAGAAATCATGTCAGAACTTTTTCCACCTTTAATGTGACCTATAATGTGAACAATTCATTTGAAAAATGAACTGAAATCTTTGGGGGAAAAAAGAAACTCACAATAACCTGGTTGCATAAGTGTGCACACCCTTAAACTAATACCTTTTGAAGCATCTTTTGAATTTATAACAACACTCAGTCTTTTTGGGTAGGAGTCTGTTAACATGGCACATCTTGACCTGGCAATAATTGCCCACTCTTCTTTGCAAAAGCGCTCCAAATCTGTCAGAAATGAGGACATCTCCAGTGCACAGCACTCTTCAGATCACCCCACAGATGTTCAATTGGATTCAAGTCTGGGCTCTGGCTGGGCCATTCCAAAACGTTAATCTTCTTCTGGTGAAGCCAAGCTTTTGTGGATTTGGATGTGTGCTTTGTCGTACTAAAAGGTGAACATCCTCTTCATCCTCAGCTTTCTAACGGACGCCTGAAGGTTTTGAAAGTTAGATATTTTCTCCACTTGATGATGACTGTCTTCACTATGTTCCATGGTATATCTAATGCTTTGGAAATTATTTTGTAACCTTCTCCTGACTGATATCTTTCAACAATGAGATCCCTCTGATGCTTTGGAAGCTCTCTGCGGACCATGGCTTTTGCTCTGAGATGCATGAGATTAATCAGAGTCACTTTAAACGATGGCAGGTGTGTAATGGCTTCTATTTAACATGAGTTTGAATGTGATTGGCTTATTCTAAACACAGCCACATCCCCAGTTATAAGTGGGTGTGCACACCTTAATCTATCAATATCTATGTAAAATTCCATGACAACTGGCACTGTGTATGTGTGTTTCTGAGGGGTGTATACACACCCACACCCATACACACAGAGAAAATCTAGGTAGGAGGAAGATAGCAAAACATTTTTGTTTCATTTTTACCATGTTTACTTGTTTTCACCTGTTTTATTACCCTCAGGTCCAGTGGACCTGAACATCACATCTAGTTCACATTTAATATAAATGTGTAGGGAGCACAGTGTGCACTTAATAAAACATTTTTATTTTACATGTTCCTCACATAAAACGCAAAGGAGACTCGGGTTGAAAAAAATATTTATTGTATAATTCTTCTTTTAGTAAACACTGAAAACGGGTCCCACAGACCCAAACCCCACACAAGCGTTAATAGGAACTAGCCACATTTCAACATTTACAAGATTATATTGTATTTTAAACAAGTAAGACTTAGATTCTGACTAGTCAGACCCAAATTATATTATGTGCAAGTAAATGTTTACTAATTGATAGTGATGACTGGTAAAAATTATACAACCCTGTTTCCAAGAAAGAGGGGACACTGCGTAAAATGCAAATAAAAACAGAATCCAATGATGTGCAAATCATGTAATCCCTATATTTAATAAAACATTGTACAAACACAACAGATCAAATGTTGAACCATAGAAATGTTCTTTTTTTTTTTTTTTTTTTAATACATGCCCATTTTGAATTTGATCCCAGCAACACCTTTCAAAAAAGTTGGGACAGAGGCAACAAAAGACTGGAAAAGTTGTGTAATACAAAAAAAGAAACACACAACATCCAGCCCGCTGTAGGTAATAAAGATTCAGAAGAAGTAAAAAATAACTCACCAGCCCATTCTTATGCATCTGAATTGAAATTATTTAAACATTATGTTTGAATTTTTGCCCTTTATGGCCTTCAAATCATTTATGGTTAAAAAATTACAAAAACAATGTGGCACTCCTTTCAAAATCCTGATGTGGCCCCTGAGCCAATAAGTTTGCCCTCCCTTGAACTAGTCAGAGGTGTAAATTTGATGTCTGAACTGCAGTGCCCCATAGTGTTCAATGGAAATATTGATGAGTAAAACGGAATAGCGACTAACAATCGACTTTTACTATTAAATAAATAAAATAGTAACAATTGGAATCGTCACTAGTAACTGAACAGTACATTTTAGTAGCTTTTAAATAATTGCTAATACACTACAGAGAGCGTTTAACTCCAAAGCGTTTAACACCCAAACCAGTGACGTACACAAACACTTGTCATATGACTATAGAGATATATTTTAAGCGCTTCGAGATCGAAAACATTATATCAACAATCTTAGCAGTGCATTTTAGTGCAAGGTGCACGAACCTAACTTTAGCTCGTGGAAAAGAATATATATCAATAATATTTTCCAATATATGAAATATATAAACTTGTAATTACGTATTTTCGTACAAAATGTGCAGTTTATCAATTTCCTGGCTTGCTGCAAGGGATAGCGTGACGATTTGCTTAGCAACTGTAAGGCGCAGCATGACAACATTAACGTGATTGGTCACCATTCTGGCTGGTGCGTTACACGTTCCTCTATTCATTGACCATGGTGTTTCAAGTCTCCTACTTTCTTCGATAGCTCTGCTACAATTTTGGAAAACCCGGATATAGCTGAGAATTCAATCAGTGAGCTATGCGAATCACAAATCCGTTGTGCACTAAATTACATGGCATGAGACATATCCTGGTGAAAACTAGGTAGGAAGAACGACCCTATTCTGCTGCGCACTAGTGTTGAGACTTACGGATCTACCCTATCTAAACCGAGAGAGAGAGCATGTTAGGCTAAATGACTACTTCACAGTACCGCTCAAGTTTGTGCTGATTTTTGTTGTCTAGATAGAATGGCCATATCACTGTCAACAGCATTCACGCTGTTCATTGGATTAGCAGCACTATCCAAAGGTATGTAAGACAACGTTCACGTGGGCATTAGATACAGAAGACACCATGTTTATAACTACTTTATAACACAAGTCCTACATTATTTAAATCTTAATATTTATAATTGTCTCTCCCCAGGCAGTACTGAGTGTATGTTTTCTCTCTAGTCAGTGATGAATGTGTGTTCTCTCCCCAGGCAGTGATGAGTGTGTCGCCCGTGACTTTGGCCATGGCTCTGTGGTGTGTGAGTGTAACTCCACCCACTGTGACAGTATTGGTTCAGACACACTACCTCCACTGGGTCAGTTTGTGTCCTTCACCAGCAGTAAGGCTGGCAGGAGACTGCACAGAGGACAGGGATGGGTACAGAAGGGCAGCACTGGATTAGGTGAGAATAACCTGAGCTGAAGGTTTATCCACACAAACCCATTTCAACACTTCACTTGATTATTTTACCAGATTTTCTTGAATAAGGATTATTAGAACTGATTTGGGACAAATGCCTGCATTTACAGTGGCCCTCCTAGACCGGCACTGACCTCCCTCTATCTTTCCCTCCCTCTATCTTTCCCTTTATCTCTCCCTCCCTCTCTCTCTCTTCCTCTATCTCTCCCTCTCTCAATCCCAGCGCTCAGGCTGACCATCATTCCGTATCAGAAGTACCAGAGAATCAGGGGGTTTGGAGGAGCCATGACAGACTCAGCGGCCATCAACATCCTCTCTCTTTCCCCCAGAACACAGGACCAGCTACTACGACAGTACTTTTCTACCCAGGGTGAGAGTCATTGCTAGAATTGTAAGATTGTTCATTAAAAAGTAAGATAGTTCATTTATATTTTAGTCATTTAGCAGACACTCTAATCCAGAGTACTTACAGTAAGTGGATATATTTTAAAAGAGTTAGGTGAAACAACCTCCCAGTTTAGTAGTAAGTGCATTCTTATCAAAGGTCAGTGCTGGAAAGATCATACAAATAATAAACATAAAACATTTTTTAAAAAGACAACAGACAGAGGTGGTGGCAGTGGAACTATTTAAAGTACTCTTTGAAACGGTGAGTTTTCAAAAGAATGTGAAGACGGGTAGAGACTCTGCTATCCTAGCTTCGAAAGGAAACTGCTTCCACCATTGAGGTGCCGGAACATAGAAAAGGCTAGTCTGCATGGATAGGGAACTGCCCTGAAGGGAGAGGATGGCTAAGAGCCCAGAGTTGCCAGAACCAAGAGGTCGGGAAGGGATGTAGGGTTTAAGCATTGCCAGAAGGTAGATTGCTTCTTGGGCAAGAACCATACCCTTGAAGGGATTTGAGCTTCAACTGGAAGCTAGTGGAGAGTGAGCAAAAGTGAGGAGACATAGGAGAACTTGGGGAGGTTGAACACCAGTCAGCCTGCAGCTCTCTGAATGAGTCTAATGCAGAGATTTTGCAGTGATAGGAAAGACCATTAGAGAATTTGACAGTGTATTGTGAGAAGAGGGCCACGCCCTGCCAGGTAGGAAGCAATCCAATAATAATCAGAGCCTGAGATGACCAAATCAGAATGGGTGGAAAGTAAGAAGCTGTGGTTCACAGTGTCAAGGAGGATGATAACAGAGGAGAGAGTGCTAGCTTGGGTTCATTCCATTCAAATTGGACGACGCCTGGTAAAAAATAAAGGGCGAACACGTAATCAAGGAGTCTGTATAATGTATCCCAGGTATTGGTTACAGTGTTGTGCGGGTCCCCATGGCCAGCTGTGACTTCTCCACCCGCCTGTACACCTACGCTGACTCGGCTGGAGACTACGACCTGGGCAACTTCACCTTAGCACCAGAGGACACTAAGATGAAGGTGTCTTGTCTTATTCTTTTTGTTGGGTAGAATTCTATACCAAATCCTCTACTCCCTCCTCTCACCAGAAAACCGAGAAGACGTCAAGTGATGGCTTTGCTATAGAAAATACCCGTAATACAGAATAGTTTGGAAATCTGCCACAGCCTCTGAATATAATTTGATATATGACTTGCTCAAACATCTTAGTTTAAGTTTAATCCTTTATTTTTGGATCCACCAGGGGCTAGCAAACCCAATTAATAAAATGTACGATTAGAATTAAACCGTTATTTTCCAGGGCTTTCAATCCTTTGACTTCTTAGATGTTATACAGAAGTATGTAGTTTCCTTCAGTTTTTGCTCCATTCCCAGATCCCTTTGCTGCAGCGAGCCCAAGCCCTGTCGCCCCGTCCCCTGTCTCTGCTGGCTAGTGCCTGGAGCGCTCCAGCATGGTTGAAGACCAACGATGCTCTCACTGGAAAGGGCTGTCTAAAGGGGAAGCCTGGTGGCAAGGAGCACAAGACCTGGGCTAAATACTACATCAGGTAACACATATACCTGAACCTGGGTTTAATAATATATCAGGTAAAACATATATACCTAAACCTGGATTTAATACTAAATCAGGTAACACATATATACCTAAACCTGGGCTAAATACTACATCAGGTAACACATATACCTGAACCTGGGTTTAATAATATATCAGGTAAAACATATATACCTAAACCTGGATTTAATACTACATCAGGTAACACATATATACCTAAACCTGGGCTAAATACTACATCAGGTAACACATACCTGAACCTGGGTTTAATAATATATCAGGTAAAACATATATACCTAAACCTGAATTTAATACTAAATCAGGTAACACATATATACCTAAACCTGGGCTAAATACTTTGTCAGGTAACACATATATATCTAAACCTGGGCTTAATACTACATCAGGTAACACAGATATACCTAAACCTGGGCTAAATACTACATCAGGTAACGCATATATACCTAAACCTGGGCTTAATACAACATCAGGTAACACAAATATATCTAAACCTGTGCTTAATACTAGCCAGTGAGCAAAATAATTTGAAATATCTCTTTCTTGTCTCATTTTAAACAAAGTCTTGTCCTCAAAAGTTAATGTATGTCAGGTAGCATTCAGTAACACACGTAAAACTGGGCACATGAACCTCACCCACATAGAGGAACCAGATTTATCACACGTGCATTTTCTTTTTTCTCTCAGGTTCCTGGAGGAGTATGCCAAACACAACCTGTCATTCTGGGCCATGACCACAGGGAATGAGCCCTCTGCTGGTCTTTTGTCCAACTACAGGTCCCGCCTCACTTTATATGTTACTGTACATGTGTAGTTAAGGCAGGAACATACAGTGGGGAGAACAAGTATTTGATACACTGCTGATTTTGCAGGTTTTCCTACTTAAAAAGCATGTAGAGGTCTGTCATTTTTATCATAGGTACACTTCAACTGTGAGACACGGAATCTAAAACAAAAATCCAGAAAATCATATTGTATGATTTTTAAATAATAGATTTTCATTTTATTGCATGACATAAGTATTCGATCACCTAGCAACCAGTAAGAATTCCGGCTCTCACTGACCTGTTAGTTTTTCTTTAAGAAGCCCTCCTGTTCTCTACTCATTACCTGTATTAACTGCACCTGTTTGAACTCGTTACCTTTATAAAAGACACCTGTCCACACACTCAATCAAACAGACTCCAACCTCTGCACAATGGCCAAGACCAGAGAGCTGTGTAAGGATATCAGGGATAAAATTGTAGACCTGCACAAGGCTGGGATGGGCTACAGGACAATAGGCAAGCAGCTTGGTGAGAAGGCAACAACTGTTGGCACAATTATTAGAAAAATTGAAGAAATTCAAGATGATGGTCAATCTCCCTCTGTCTGGGGCTCCATGCAAGATCTCACCTCGTGGGTCATCAATGATCATGAGGAAGGTGAGGGATCAGCCCAGAAATACATGGCAGGACCTGGTCAATGACCTGAATTGAGCTGGGACCACAGTCTCAAAGAAAACCATTAGTATCACACTACGCCGTCATGGATTAAAATCCTGAAGCGCATGCAAGGTCCCTCTGCTCAAGCCAGCACATGTCCAGGCTCTTCTGAAGTTTGCCAATGACCATCTGGATGATCCAGAGGAAGAATGGGAGAAGGTCATGTAGTGTAATGAGACAAAAATAGAGCTTTTTGGTCTAAACTCCACTCTCTGTGTTTGGAGGAAGAAGGATGAGTACAACCCCAAGAACATTCCAACCGTGAAGCATGGATGTGGAAACATCATTCTTTGGGGATGCTTTTCTGCAAAGGGGACAGGACGACTGCACCGTATTGAGGGGAGGATGGATGGGGCCATGTATCACGAGATCTTGGCCAACAACCTCCTTCCCTCAGTAAGAGCATTGAAGATGGGTCATGGCTGGGTCTTCCAGCATGACAACGAGCCAAAACACACAGCCAAGGCAACTAAGGAGTGGCTCCGTAAGTAGCATCTCAAGGTCCTGGAGTGGCCTAGCCAGTCTCCTGACCTGAACCCAATAGAAAATCTTTGGCGGGAGCTGAAAGTCTGTATTGCCCAGCGACAGCCCCGAAACCTGAAGGATCTGGAGAAGGTCTGTATGGAGGAGTGGGCCAAAATCCCTGCTGCAGTGTGTGCAAACCTGGTCAAGAACTACAGGAAATGTATGATCTCTGTAATTGCAAACAAAGGTTTCTGTACCAAATATTAAGTTCTGCTTTTCTGATGTATCAAATACTTATGTCATGCAATAGAATGCAAATTAATTACTTAAAAATCATACAATGTGATTTTCTGGAGTATTGTTTTAGATTCCGTCACTCGCAGTTGAAGATTACCTATGATAAAAATTACAGACTTCTACATGCTTTGTAAGTGGGAAACACTGCCAATTTTGCAGGTTATCAAATACTTAGTTGGAGAGTTTGTACATGCTGTAATGTGTTCCCTGTTCAGTTTCCAGGCGCTGGGCTTTACAGCAGAGGAACAAAGGGATTGGGTGGGCCTGGACCTGGGCCCCGCCCTGCACACCTCCTCACACCCCCAGACACACCTCCTCATTCTAGACGACAATAGACTGCTACTGCCACACTGGGCTAAAGTGGTGAGAGGAGAAACTGGCATTGAGTGATGGTGGGGGGTGTTTAAATGAATAAAATATCCAACATTTAAATGGGTGGGGTAACTAAATGTCAGGGACAGTAGATGGAGTCAACAATAGGATGGAGGCAAACGTGGGGGGGATATTCAATGTGAGTAAAAGATTTGTGCACATGGTAAACAACTCATCTTCTTCACCCAGGTCCTCAGCGATGTGCATGCAGGCAGGTATGTCCATGGTGTTGGAGTCCACTGGTACCTGAATAACCTGGTTCCTGCAGAGATTTCACTGGGCACCACCCACCATCTATACCCAGAGTACTACCTGTTTGGCACGGAGGCGTGCGCTGGCTGGAGCGCTACAGACAGAGGGGTGAAGTTGGGCAGCTGGGAGAGGGCTGAGCAATATGCACATAACATCATCGAGGTGAGAGTCCTTCAGTTCAATCCCACAGTCCTGTTAGATCATATGACACCAGCAGAGTCAAGTTGTTGCATGCACAAAATAACATTACTGTTGTGAATAGTTCTATTAATACATTTATCTGGATTTAATTGTTTGAACATTTTACAGAAACATTGAGTGTTGGGGAAGCTTATTTGATCCTTCAGATTTCAAACTTTCAGTATTTGAGTGAGAAAGGCATTTTCAAAAAGGGGAGAGAAACTTTGAATGCAATGTTGCTGTAATTTAGCTTACTTCCATAAAGTGTTTATACAGTGCCAGATTTATCTACCTTTTGGGGGTCCTCTTCCCCTATTGGTCGGGGCCCCCTAGCATTCTAATGCCCCAATAGCAGTTTTACTACAGTGTTTGTAAACATAAATGTAAATGAACAACATAGCCTTTTATTGATTGCTGTCTGTAACCTTGTCTGACAGATAATCTATTTGTAGACAAAGAACAGTGAAAATGGTGTTGTGTAGGTGTCTGAGCACTTCATGTCAGGTTTTGAAGCACTTCAAGAGAACAAAAGCGCTGTTTTGTTCTCTTGAAGCAAGGGCAAGTTAGAACTGGTGCTGTTGTTCTGTCTGTGCTGCCTTTCTCTTTCAAAATACTCTACAGGACTGAAACCAAATTCCCTTACCATTATTTTGCCTGAGAATACAGTCCCTCCCCTGAGAATCACAAGGATTTGTTATGCTGACGCAATGTCAGGTTAGACAACCACACAAACGAAACACAAAACAAGTGCCTTTATCTGCTGTCCTGTCTGCTGTAGGACCTGAATCACTATGTAGTGGGCTGGACTGACTGGAACCTGGCTCTGGACCAAGGAGGAGGGCCCAACTGGGTGAAGAACTTTGTAGACAGCACCATCATTGTAGACCAAAGCCGAGACCACTTCTACAAGCAGCCCACTTTCTACAGCATGGCTCATTTCAGGTACTACCAGGCCTGCTGTCACACCTGGACAGCTCAGAGGTTGTCAGATTCAACTCTTCTAACTGAAAAGTAAAACAAACTGTGCTCCACAGTAAGTTCTTGTGGGAAGGGTCTCAGAGAGTGGGCGTGTCCTTCAGTCAGAAGACAAAACTAGAGAGCTCTGCTTTTGTCAGGCATGACGGATCAGTGGTTCTCATCATCCTCAACAGGTGAGCGTGTTTGTGTGTTGATTAGGGCTGAAACTAACAACTATTTAGATTATTTATTATTCTGTTGATCACTACATACAGTGGATATAAAGTCTTCACACCCCTGTTAAAATGCCAGGTTCTTGTGATGTAAAAGAATGAGACAAAGATAAATCATGTCAGAACTTTTTCCACCTTTAATGTGACCTATAACATGAACAATTCATTTGAAAAACTAACTGAAATCTTTGAAAAAAAAAAAAGAAACTCACAATAACCTGGTTGCATAAGTGTGCACACCCTTAAACTAATACCTTTTGAAGCATCTTTTGAATTTATAACAACACTCAGTCTTTTTGGGTAGGAGTCTGTTAACATGGCACATCTTGACCTGGCAATAATTGCCCACTCTTCTTTGCAAAAGCGCTCCAAATCTGTCAGAAATGAGGACATCTCCTGTGCACAGCACTCTTCAGATCACCTCACAGATGTTCAATTGGATTCAGGTCTGGGCTCTGGCTGGGCCATTCCAAAACGTTAATCTTCTTCTGGTGAAGCCATGCTTTTGTGGATTTGGAAGTGTGCTTTGGGTGATTGTCATGCTGAAAGGTGAAATTCCTTTTCATCTTCAGCTTTCTAACGGACGCCTGAAGGTTTTATGCCACAATTGCCTGCTATTTGGAACTGTTCCTAATTCCCTTCACCCTGACTAAGGCCCCAGTTCCAGCTGAAGAAAAACAGCCCCAAAGCATGATGTTGCCACCACCATGCTTCACTGTGGCTATGATGTTCTTTGGGTGAGGTGCAGTGTGGTATTTGCGCCAAACATACCTTTTGGGATTATGGCCAAAAGTTCAACCTTGGTTTCATCAGACCATAACAAATCTTTCCACATGCTTTTGTGGGACTTGATGTTTGTTTTCACAAACTTCAGCCCATTCATATGAAGAATACAGGAGATTGTCACATCTAGCACACAGCCAGTACTTGCCAGAAATTCCTGCAGTTCCTTTAATGTTGCCTTAGGCCTTTTGGAAGCCTCCCAGTCATCTTTTCATCAATTTTGGAGGGATGTCCAGTTCTTGGTAATGTCTCTGTTGTGCCACTTGATGATGACTGTCTTCACTGTGTTCCATGGCATATCTAATGCTTTGGAAATTATTTTGTACCCTTCTCCCGAATTATATCTTTCACCAATGAGATCCCTTTGATGTTTTCGAAGCTCTCTGTGGACCATGGCTTTTGCTCTGAGATACAACTATGAAAATGGCAGGAAAATCCTACAAAAACAGCTGAACGTTATTTGTGATTAATCAGTCACTTTAAATGATTTCTATTTAACATGAGTTTGAATGTGATTGGTTTGGTTTATTCTGAACACAGCCACATCCCCAATTATAAGAGGGTGTGCACACTTATGCAACCAGATTATTGTTTTTCTTTTTTCTCAAAGATTTCAGTTTGTTTTTCAATTGAATTTGTCACATTATAGGTCACATTAAAAGTGGAAACATATTTTTGTCTCACTCTTTTACATCACAAAAACCTGGCATTTTCACAGGGTGGGGTAGACTTTTTATATCCACAGTTGATAAATTGGAATGAGTGTTTTATTTCAAATAAAGTTGAGTGTTTTTCTTATCCTTTCATAATGCCTTCCTTAAAACAACCGTAGGCAGTAGTTATAAAACAAATAAGAGCTATGTGCAAAAACTAAAGGGTTATGAATATATCATTTTCAAGACTGTTGGAAAAGCATTCCAGGGTATCCTGAAGCTGGTTGAGACTTTTGACTGGTACTGTAAATTGTAATGCATTTAAATGCCTCAATGTTTCTGTTGAGTCATTTCAATTTGAAACTAATGGATTAATTCATCGTAACGTTGTGAATGGTTAGCTAGCTGCAGCCACTCAACTATACACAAACCCAACATGCTCAAGTAGATCACCGGTTTGTTGGTGACGTTAACGTTAAGTGGTCACATACTTTTTAGGTTTTTGGTCGTACGCGACTTCTCTCCGGTGTAGACTCCCCCATCATTCAAAATGTTTTTTTTCTGTTGGTCTCGTGTCGACCCAACTAATCGATAATGACATTCGTTGGCAACAATTTTTATCGATTCGTTGTTGTAGCCCTAGTGTTGATGCTGGATATCTGTGGTTGTGTGTTGATATGTTAGCTTGACGTGTGTGTGTGTGTGTGTGTTTGTGTTGCAGATCATTATCAGAGGTCCAGTTTGAGGTGTGGGATCCTGTGGTGGGTTTCATCTCCTCTAGTGCTCCGGCCCAGTCCCTGCTCACACTGGCTTGGAACACACACTAATCAGACACACAGGTTTAAAACAAACCGATCACACACACTGGCTTGGAACACACATGGGTTTAAAACAAACTGGTCACACAGTTGCTTGAAACATGCACTGCTTACATGCTCAATCACTGAACAAGCTCTAAAAGGCACATGGTTAAATTGGCCTAGGTTTGATTCATATAAATTCTTGAATAGACATTATGGACATTTTGCTATGTTTGGTTTGGTTTGAAGTTGAAGTAATGATGACATTTTTACAGGCCAGCAAATGCATTTTGAAATAAAAATCAAACCTTTTGCTCAACTGGACAGTGAATACAGCACTGTCTCCCTATCGATAGTGTACAACAGCAGACTCTGTGCTCTGTTTTTTTGTGTATCAGAAGAAAGTGTGGTTTAGCCAATATAGAAATGACTGTGTTCCAATGTGTGTAGAGCATGTGATGATTTGCCTTGATCCATAACTCTGGGAAAAGCTGTGGAGGTATGAGTGAGTAGTGTAATAAAAGCAGGCTGAGGGCATCCTCAGCAGATGTTACTGCTTGAGAAGGGTCTAAGAACTGTACAGAAATCCAAAATCTTCTTAGGAACTGTGTTTATATTATCATGTTCACAATATGGTGCATACAGAGATAATAATGTAAAAATACTTAACCTGTAATTTACATTAAATTTTCTAATGACAGGCCAAATCATAACCAAGATTATTATTTAATATTTTTTTTAATTATTAATACATCATACACATTTTCATATAATAATATACAGACTTTAATTGCCAGGGATTCACATTGGTCTCCATTCTCAATAATCTTTTTTTCTCCTATTCAAACCAGAAGTTGGACTAAAATTATTTACATTAAAAAAATAGAGTGATAGAAATGTGAAAAAGACAACTCATCAACAAAGGAGTAAAATGACAGGTATGTTATCTGTTAGCAATATGTAGTCCAGAATGACAGCATACTGCGGGTGAGATGCTTTTAAAAAAGGGGGTTTGAGTAGAGGGGCCCTTCTTAACTCATAAGTGGTGTCCCCTCATCTCCTTTAGTCATCAGCACCGATGTGACAAAACGACCATGAATCCAAACCATCTCACCACCACCTACCTGCTCCGAGGGCCCTGCTTTATCACATATTGCTGATGAAGAATTGAGGGTGACTTCCAGAGAGTGGCGAGGTGATTAATGAAATATATATATATTATATATATATATATATATATAATTGTGACTTTGACACAATTGAAATTCCACTTTAAATAATAAACAAGCATGAAATTATAACATATCCTTCGGTTTTACAAAATATAAACCTCAGTAACAACTGAATAATCACATTTAGGAGGTATTTCATCATGTCAGGTCTCGGAATCGGACATAAACAAATGCTGGTATCAATTTGGTACCCAAATGTCTCCATTACTTTGTGGAAAACAGCACAATCTGAAATAAGGTCATGGCTTATGGAGTTTCACTTGGCTCATAAAGCTGGCGTCTCTGCAGACTCACTGGAAGTGGCCCCCGGGGGGTCCAATTAAACCCCACACCTTCTCAACTTTGGGACACTTGTGCAAATGGAGGGCCGAGGTAAAACCGAAACCATTCCCCATGTTAGTAAAGATGGTGTTAAAGAGAGAAGCCACTGGAACATTGAGTTGAGAGGTAGGGAGAGACGGTGAATTACAACAGTGCGTTTCAGGAGGATGGAACACAGAAGAAATAAGGATTGGCAGAAAAGGTGACCAGGAATTGTTTAAGGACAGTGCTATGTCATGACATTAGGTAAAGGACAGCTAACTGATTGTGTGTACATGATTCCAGAGGCATTGAGACCAGCCAGCCAGGCCAAGAAGACAAAAGGAGTGACAACATGGAGAGTTGAAGGTGTATCCTTCAGAATGTCCTTCTCTCCTTTGTATAGCGGCTTGTAGGGAAGGGGGGGACGAGGGACAACAAAAAAAAATAACAGGAATGAGGTGTGAGGGAAATGAAACATTTGTCCCTCAAGATGACCGTCTCTCCATATGCAGAGGTCAGAGGAGGGATGATATTAGAGGATGGAGGGATGAAAGGAGGGGAGCCGTGACAGTGAATTTTTTTAGAAAGACCATCTCTCCTGTGTGCGGGGGTCCGTGTTTAGAGAGGGGGATTCAGGCTGGTTCTGGGTCCCGCTGTCCTCTCCGTTCAACCCCTTCCTACACACAGGACACGTGTCGTGCTGCAGACAGGGAGGGAGAGGAGATCCATTAAACTCCTTCAACCCCTTCCCCCAACATTACGTTACCCCACCATGTTCATGCTTTCATCACTGCTCCTCTGAGCTGCACGCACGGCCGCAGAGCTCCTCCGGGTCTGACACACAGAGGGCAAACACGCGCAGACCGGCGGGATTTTACTTCAGATTTTGGGCTAGTTTGTTGGATTTGTGCTAAAATGTTATTTCGGTCAGAGCAAGAGGCATCAATATGTATGTGTCAGTCTCAAACCCTACACGGACCTGTAGCAGAAGCACAAATGTAGACAACTAGCTGAAAAGCGTTTGTTAAAGCCACAAAATTCCCCTGAATGTTTTCCTATAAATATAAAAGTACAGCGGGGAGTCCTAAATTTGGGAAATCACCAGGCCTGATTAAACAACTATCCAGGTAGTCTCTCTCCAGTAGCGCACAGCAACCTACAGAATGCAGGAGCATCTACTAGCCAGAACAATTATCCAACACTTATGAGAGAAAGTAAATAAAACCTCTTAACATTATCTGGTTGACAAATTTTGTTAGCAACAAACCTGGTCACAATGCACATATCAGTGGGAACTTTCCTGTCAGACTATGGCGCCCATTTAATCAACGCCAATTAATTTGATTGACACAAGAGATAAGCTTACTGTGGATGACATAAAATGTTTAGTCTAAGTAGCGAGACAGTGAAGTGCTTCAGCTTTCTAGGTTCCTATTCAACCAATTTAAACAGAACTAGTGAATAATCCCTAATAGCTGGAGACCGCAAACAATGTCTTTCATTTACAAACCCTAATACCTATTTATTGGACTTATTTATTTGCAAAGTATATTAACTATTGTTTTAGCTGCATCAATTTATTCTGCCAAGAATGCCTTACTCTTACTGTCCATGTTTAGTCAAATATAGCCCATCTTTAAACCCTCATCAGCTTTTTATATAAACATTGCTTTGATGCATTTTACATGTATTGTCCTTGCTTCATATCTGTCAAAACCTAAAATGCTGTTCCAGTTTAGAAGCACCAATGTATTTTAAAGACAAGCCTGATTATATAATGTCAGTGAGTCAATATGCAGGGGGAAGACTACATTTTTTTAATTCTCTGCATGCTAATTATAGTGCATCTTAATGGTTTTGTTTCTGAAGGGTTGGGCCACTGTGTTACAAAACAAGCACAAAAGTATGAATTTCGGTCTCTTTTGTAAAACATTTTTTACAAATGTAGGCTTGCATTGAACATCACATTTATTTACATATGACAGTTCTATAGGATATGCTCCACTGGTTTGTTGCCAGGGCACAAAACTATGCTCAAATAGCATACTGAATACTGTCTTAAACTGTAGTGTTCACGGTTTTTGTCAGCCAGAAATAGCACAAGTTTTTCACGACTTCAAAGTTTCCGCTCAAGAGACCAGACCAGACATTTGCTCAGTAACATAACAGGTTAAAGGGAACATTAGTCCTCACCATTTCCAGCCAAGGTACTATACAGCCAGAGTGGAAGAAGTGGTTACAGGGTAGTTGTCTGACAGGCTCTCCCACGGCAAAGTCCTCCTTACAAACCGGACACTCCATACTGCAATCTACACACACACACACACACACACACAAGTTTGTATGGCTATCCTCCAGAAAATAGAAATTGCATGCTCCCTTGCCCTAATCTTAACACTAAACCGAACCCCAAACCATCTCAGCAGTCTTGCAAATCACACACACCCTATCTCTGCAGTAATGTGGGGAAAGTGTGTGGTTTGCCCAACAAGACCTGAAAATGTTACTTCAGAATCGTATGTTTATCCACAGTCAAAGGGGTGAGGTGCTCATAACCGCTGTTGATGAGCCAATTAAGGTGCATGTTTTAGTTTGGGCAATTATAGTCCTGGCAGACAGAGTGGTAGTAAACAAGGTGTTTATAATGTAATTGTGTATGTGGATTATGGGAGAACAATCAAACAAGCTCAAATGAAAGAAAAAAAACTCAATTCAATGGATTCAATTCAACTGCAGGCAACACTATGGATCAAAATAACACATTGAAGGTGACCACTGTGCCAGGTTTGTTAGCCATTATCCACTCGCCGGTGACATTCGCTATGTAAAAGTTTTTTTTTTTTAAAGCAAAATATCACAACACTGATATTATCAACTCTGCAACAGAAACTAACCTGGTAGCAGTGAGATTTAAACAGAAACTAACCTAATAGACCTGCAGCAGTGAGATTTAAACAGAAACTAACCTAATAGACCTGCAGCAATGAGATCTAAACAGAAATGTTAATGTTTTGACAACATGTTGCACACTCTTCCCTGTGTTCTGTGATCCTGACTGAAAGAACAAATTTAAATAAGTCCAATTCATAAAGATTGAAACATCCGTCCAGAATGCAAAAACAAAGAGCAATGAGGGACAGATGATTAAACAACATAGGCTTAGTGACGCTGTTTTCAAACTAGTCTGTTAACTACAACTAGTCCTATTATTTTTGATATTGTTGTAAAAATGAAAAAATATATTAATTGAATTAATTGATCATCTTTCCCACAGACCAATTTTCCTTTATTTTAGAGCACAGAGGATTACATATCAAATGTATTGTTTGATTAGAAGAAAATCAATTGAAACTGACTTTTGAATGTTCTGTGTTTGGAAAATGTTAACTTTTGAAAGTTAAATATGTGTGTGTGTGTACAGTGGGGAGAACAAGTATTTGATACCCTGCCGATTTTGCAGGTTTTCCCACTTACAAAGCATGTAGAAGTCTGTAATTTTTTATCATAGGTACTCTTCAACTGTGAGAGACGGAATCTAAAACAAAAAATCCAGAAAATCACATTGTATGATTTTAAAGTAATTAATTTGCATTTTATTGCATGACATAACTATTTGATACATCAGAAAAGCAGAACTTAATATTTAGTACAGAAACCTTTGTTTGCAATTACAGAGATCATCTGTTTCCTGTAGTTCTTGACCAGGTTTGCATCCTCCTATCAAATACTTGTTCTCCCCACTGTATGTGTGCAAAGAAATAAAAGGATTTGGCAGGAGACAGCTGGTATAGAGACCTCATTCCCAATGAGTCAGCAGCATTGCAAAAATAACATACTTTAGCTGCTTAGAGTTAAAGATTATTTCTGGGGTTTTTGGCTTATGGTTGTAAAAGTAAAACTGTTCCTCAGAGACTCATATACATGACTACTATGTATATGACCATATGTAACCCAAAACGTCAAAACCCCTCACTTCAAACTTGGAATTTCATGGCTAATTGAGGTATGATGGTGATTCTACAGATTATGAACATCCTAAAACATATTACACATCTATCCCAAAATGGGAGGTTTAAAACATGTCTCTTTAGGCAATAACACACAATACAAACATACATGTAGTCCAGACACAATAATGCACAATACTGCCACACATACAACACAGACAATATACTGCAGCTAAAGGCTGGATATAGCGCCTGGATATAGCCCTTAGCCTCGGCTTACTGGCAATATACCACACATCGGAGTTGCCTAATTTGCTATTATAAGGATTTTCCCAACTAAATTAGAATAGTAAAAATGTATTTTATTATATACGGTATACGAGCCTGGGCATTATGGGGACAAGAAGACGAGGTGGTAAAGGACTGACCTGCTTGTTCCTGAGACACATTGACTGTAGGGATGGAGGAGATCTTCTCCTTTTCTGCAGGAGGAGGACCCGTGTTCTCAAACTGACCTAACAACTACGCATTTACACAGACACCCACAGAGAGATAAAGACAATACCTCAATACAGAGGCTGCAGGAACTAAAGAACAGCTTTATATAACTTTGTACAATGAACTTTGAAACAATATAAGAGTAAAAATATCAGAAAGCGGAAACACAGATCATGAAACAGGAACAGAGCATTTTGTGTCAACCAGTGTCCATGTTATCATACCAAGTAGTCTGAATGAATAGTTGGCTCGTGGCCATACATCATCAATAAGGGTTTATCCTTATGTACCTGTGTGATGACTGCGTCCAACCCCCCCTGTCCCCAGGCATAGTCCCCTGGGTTAGAATGTAGCATTCCTGTCCTAATGTACGCACACAAAAGAGGAAATGAGCATTAAACACAAAGAATACAGTAAGACCAAGCAATACATGTTTACCAGGAACTGTACCAGCAATGACTTAACAGCAT
Source organism: Esox lucius (assembly GCF_011004845.1). Lineage (NCBI taxonomy): Eukaryota > Metazoa > Chordata > Actinopteri > Esociformes > Esocidae > Esox > Esox lucius. The sequence goes on along the minus strand of NC_047588.1, from coordinate 28,702,089 downwards.
AAGGAAACTACAAGATATGCTCCCATCCTCATTTCTCTGAAGCATGTGTTTAGTCAAACTGTGAATGTGCATATTATTAATATATGACTTCATTGAAAAGGTATTTCTTACCATGAGAGGGGAGGTGAGCCAGGGACTCCAGAGTTGGCAAAAAGACCAGCCAAAAACTGTTGTACTATCCTATAGAGAGGAAACACATGCATCAGTCAGGAAAGATATCTGAAAAACATTGAAAACTCAGATGAACAGACAAATTTAGAACTTAAATCCAATGTTGACTGATGCAGAAACCCATACGAATATAACCACATTATTCAGAGAACCACCACCCCTCTGTATGAATAACCATATTATTCAGAGAACCCCCAACCCTCTGTATGAATATAACCATATTATTCAGAGAACCCCCACCCCTCTATAACCATATTATTCAGAGAACCCCCATCCCTCAAAATAAATACAACCATATTATTTGGAGAACCCCCACCCCTCTATAACCATATTATTCAGAGATCCCCCACCCCTCAAAATGAATATAACCATATTATTCAAAGGAGCCTCACCCCTCTACAGCAGGCGAGCGGTCAGGTCTGCTGCTACCCCTGGTGCGGAACCTTCTCTGGCTGTGTGTGCGAGATGGGCGACCAGGCCCCCAGTGTTCCCCGCCTCCCAGAAGAGGAGGCCCCCCGAGTCCTGCAGGGACAGACCCTCCGATTGGAAGCCCTCCCAACCCCACTAGCCCCCCCAGGCCTAACCCCCCTGACCCAACTCCCCCACCAGGGACTCGGGGTTCCATGTCTAGACTGTCACCATCCACTGTGAATGGCCTCTCCACAAACAACAGGTGCCACAGCTGCTGAGACGGACAGGGTCGAAGACATGGGCCGAAGTCAGGGAGAATGGGCAAGGAATGGGTGGGGATAGAGGGTTGGAGAGGGGGAAAAAAGACAGGGACACAAAAGCAGCCTTAGTATTGGGGAAATGACAGTAAATCTTTGCATCCCTCTTCACCTCCAAACCTGAGCACCCCTAGCCCACAGTTCATCCCATACCTCTGCAAACTGTGTGGCTGTGTCATCCATCCCGTTAGCACCGCCCTCTAGGAGACTGAGGGAACAGCACACAGGAGGCAGAACACAGCATTAACAATGTTCTACAGCTACACACTCACTCTTCACAAACCTACCTTCAATTTAACCAAGGCTGACATATTTGGTAGATTAATTAAAGTGGAACAAAATGAAGCGTGATTCTCACCTGGAATCTTCTGTTACCTCCTCAATGAAGCCAGACTCGCACCTGGGACAGATGTACTCCTGCAGACAACATACATTCAGTTGGAGATGAAGCTACATGACTCAGTGTTCTATATAAAGCTCCTGATGTGAGAGGCTATACAAGGGTGTCTGTCTGTAGAATGGGGAAATGTCTAGTCCATGTTTTATGGCAGTCGGAATATGAACATGGCTACAGGCAGAAACCTACATCCATGTGAAGTGGACGTTGCCGGTTTTGTGTTGTAATGCATCAGCCGAACATAGAAACAGTGACAGTGAGACCAGTAGGCAGATTTAGTCTGTGGTAGGCTAGATGAATTTCTCCCTGAATCCAAATAGGTGAGAAATCCCAAGCTGTCCTTAGGTCAGAGATTGTCTTATGAAACCCCACTCACAGTAGCCTGTGAAATAATGCTTGGAAACTGTACTATTATTTGTTTCTCATTGTAGCTCTGATGGGTAATTACACTATTGGGTAATGTGTACTTACTACTAAGTGGACTGTATTGTTGTTCCACCAAGCTGACTCAAAATGAACTCACTCTGAGTAAGTTTGTCTGCTAAATGATTAAAATAGAATGTATTCCCCGATTTGTTTCTCAACGTTATGAAGGGAGTGAACAGGGAATTACCAATGTGCGTTTTATAGACTGGATTTGTGTAATGTTAAAGTTTGCTAATACTGGCCGACGGGTGACTTACTGAATGACAGGCAACTATGACACAATAAACCATATTTGCACAGCAAGTGAAAATTAGATGTCATAATATCACATGCAAAAAAAAAAAAAAATGCAGTCAGCGTGTAGCACAAAAGTCCACAACAGACGCACCCAACACTACACTTTAACTGAAGCACACCAGCTAGATTATTGGGTCCAAAATATCACCTTTGACTGCAGTTACTGCCGTTTTATGCAATTACAAAACTGTCATATTTTAAGGTATCTATTCTAGAATGAGTGCATGCATTCAATGCATTTCATTGTTCAATATCAGTCAAGCAATCGAAATATTGTGCAATCCATTTCGATCTACCGTAGATTTTACTTTCAGTTTAATTATGAAACTGAGTTAGCCATGGAAAACCCCAGGCCCTATTCCACTGTTTTGCAAGCAAAGGAGAAGCCAGGTTTCCTCTGGTAGGGTGGCAATGAAATATCCTCAAGATTTCCTCGTCAAAACAGTAGCGCTAACTTGCCTAACGTTACTAGCTAGCCAAGCTAGTTTTGACGAGAAATTAAAATAAGGAAAAAAACAGAAGACCTGCGTGAGGTTACACCAAATGACATCGAACGTTACTACATTCATACTGTGTAGCCCAACGTAACAGGGATTTAACAAAGCCCGTTATATTTAACAATTAAACAACGATGTTGACAAACATTTCTATTGACAAATCCTTTTGTTAAAGCGAGCTAACATTAGCGAGCTAACAACAAACACCAACATTGCAAGCCTCTGCTGAGGGCCCCTAGCTGCGGTCCTGATAGCTATCTACCAGTTGTACTGCTTTTGGGAACCCGTACTGGAACGTAGTTTGCTAGCTACTGTGTTAGCAGCTAACGTCAGTTAGCTAGCTAAACAACTGCTCTTTTCTTGCCTTGGTTTTGATTGTCAGCCGTGGGCAAAGAAAGACAAGCTCCGCACGGAACAGCGATGATCAGTACATATTGTAACGACTGACTTACCGGGAGCTTGGGGCTTACTTCTCCCTTACAACAGTGACAGAAGAACCGATGCGGGGAAACCGCCGCAGCCTCCGCCATCTTTCACAGAATAGCACAAACAGTGACGTCGGTCCTCCTACCCACCAAAGAGTGCGGTCCGCCGGCAGCCCGTCATGCATCATACAAACTCTTTGGGCAAAGAAGCCTATCAAAAAAGTAGGTTTTTGTTGTGGCGTTGGCAATCACATGTTTCTTTGGAATCCACATTGTTTTTCGAGGATTTCATGTAACAGTAATTAATCCAGGAACGGAAACGTCAAACGGTATTTTGCGCAGGTATTTGTTATGGCACGTTGTTAGCTACCTTATACAATTAGCCACATTGGTTAGCTGAAATTTTAGAACAAAAAAATACAACAGCCAGGTGTCATTAGCACGTTGGTCAATGTTTGGTACAGTTGGTGACAGCTTAAAACGTTCTTGAGTAGGGCAACGTGTGCAAGGTCGCATACAAAATCGCCACATGACTGCGGCTACCACCAGCTCTTTTTTTACTGTCAACTGGGATGATCAATAGACTTACTGTAGCTACATGTTCAACTGCTTCTCCTGTCCCTGCAGATGACGGCCCAGGAAGTAAGGCTGTGTGGCTTGCTTCTACAAGAACACTTCGGGGAGGTGGTGGAGAGGATAGGCACGCACTTGTTACGAGGAGGGGCACAAAACCTCAGGACCATTGCCAATGAGACCAACACACCACTGGACCTGGTATTACTCTCACTCAGGCACACAAAAATGTATATTTTTAGCAAGGTAGTGACCACGTGTCTTTTCTGTCCTCAGGTAAAGAAGTCGCTGTGTGTGTTGGTGCAGCATGGGGTGTGTGACTTTGGGTCCGGCAGGCGGGGCCCGGGGAGCCCGGTGGAGTACCGGGGCAACTGTGAGAGGGTTCTACGGATTCTTCGGTACCCGCGTTACATCTACACGGCTAAGACCCTGTACGGAGATACGGGTGAACTGATTGTGGAGGAGGTCCTCCAACGAGGCCACATGACCATGAGCAACACGGTCAAGACTGTAGCTGACCGACTGACTCATAACATGGAGGGTGAGTGAGTACTGCAGGACTACCACCGCCGGACTACGGTATATCGCAGTCCTGCGGTGGTGACACATTCGGTGCTGCCAGGGTTGGGATGTGAGCAAGAGACCTGTTGCTCGGTTTTCCATTCACGTTGGAGTGAAGTCCTCATGCACAAAAACACCCTTTCCCTGGAGTTTCACATTTGCATCAATTGGAGGTGCCCGTGACGCCAGCTTGTAAAGTTGGCAAGCTGGTATGGATGTGGTAAGTCGGAGAAGGTGTGAGCTTCACCAACAGTATCCAGGAATGTATCAATCTCCCTTTTTAGCTCCCACACACAGCAGAAGGCTTTCCCCAGGCTGAGCCAGTCCACATCTGTTGGAGCATTGCCTGTGTGTCATTGAGCAGCTAAAAGGTTTTTTTGTTTTTGAAGTCCAGTGTTCTTACCAATTACATTTTGTGAAGCATCTGTTGGGACTTTGTCCGTTTATTCCACGGTACATATTTAGTTTCCAAGCAGGCAGACACTACCAGACCAGACCAGACAGTCTAGGCCCCTTGTTTGTCCTCATCATATTTTCCATTGAGAGAAGTTCCTGTTCTATTTAAAAGATAACATTAATGCCTCTTAACAAAAAGCTGAAGTGTCTACTCTAATACAGTCCTCATACACTTTATCTTTTTCACATTTTGTTGTCTGCATCCATTTTATTTGACCTATATACACACCATATTCTACAATTAAGGGGATTTTTTTTACTATTCTGAAAGGAAATTATATTTAGATGATCCTGTGGGAGTTACCGTTCTGAGTTTGTCACAAAAAGTATCTAACCAATCTACACACCTAGATTTGGAAATGTTCAAGCTCTGTTACAAACCTAGAGGAGTGGCATTGGACAACATTCTTCATGCCACACATTTTCAATTAGATTTAGGTCAGTGATAAGGTGGTTTTTTTCCATTCCTTTGCCACCTCGCTGTGTGGTTGTTGCTGTAGTTTTGCTGAAAGGTGATAATTATTTTCCAGTTTCAGCTTTCTTATAGAGGGCCGCAGGTTTTCCTCAAGGTCTTTCTTGTACATTGCTCCTTTTCTTTTCTATCCAGTTTCCCAGTTCCTTAATACTGTGCTGTCTCCACTATCTTTGACAGTAGGGATGGTGTATGGTTTATGAGCTGTGTTGGATTTAGCACCAAACAAAAACTTAGCATTTAGGCAAAACAACATTCCACTTCAGTTTTGTCAGACCACAAAACCTTTTGCTACATGGATGAAAAAAACTCTTGTGGGCTTTCAGGGGCGAGGGAATGTATGTTTCAGTGCGTTGACGTGCATTACTTCTGCGCTAATTGTACACACCGAACCTTTATCTCTTGCTCTTCCTCTCTAGAGGGTCGTAGCATGGAGTACAGTGAGGTGGTCTCTTCGTTCTCTAAGCTGGTGGAGACTCACTTCCTGCAGCGCTGTCCTCCAGTGGCCGAGACGGCAACCGCAGCGCCCTCTGCTACCCCTGCGACCCACCGCACTCCCGCCTCAGTAACCCCCCCAACAGCAGAGAGCAACCCAGACTGCTACAAGCTGCCACCTGTCACCCTCACAGGTACCCTCAGCTCTTTGTCTCATATGACTCCCGGCTTCCTCACGAACCGTTTGAACGGGCTCCTGCTGTATGTGGATGTTGTGAACGTGTGTTTGTGTGGCAGGCCGTGGGAAGCGCAGGCGCTCCAGTGACGACGGTGAGGAGCCCGGAGGGGTGAAGAAAGCCAAGATGGACTCGGAGGTTAGAACCTCCACCGATGACACTACATCACCGTGACGATGCCATAGAGAATCAGATAACCTGTCATTTCATGTGTTCCTCTTAATTAGGGGGGAAACATTGTCATACCTTCTCTCTCTCTCTCTCTCTCTCTCTCTCTCTCTCTCTCTCTCTGTCCCATCCCCTCTCTCTTTCTCTTCCTTCCCCTCCCTCTCTCCCCCTTTCCCCTCTATATTCTGTCTCTTTCCCGGCCCCTCTTCTCTTTCTCGTCAGTCGTGTGGCGATGAGGGGATCTACTGGCAGGTGAACTTTGAGCGGTTCCATCAGCACTTCAGAGACCAGGCTATCATCAGTGCTGTAGCCAGCAAACTGGACCAGGTGAGTGGGTCACACCGCTGACAACCAGGCCACACCTCTCCAGAGGCCTGAGTCTCGGTCTCCTCCACAGACCAGCAGTGAGATTGTGAGGACCATGTTGAGGATGAGCGAGGTCACCACCACGCCCACAGCAGCCTACACGCAGCCGCTCTCAGCCAATGAGATCTTCCGCTCCCTCCCGCCCAACTATAGCATCAGCCGGCCAATTCTGGACCAGTACCTCTCCCTATTGGTGGACGACCCGGTATGAACAGGCCTGAGATCAAATGAGCCTCCCTGTATCTTAACGTTAACACTTACCGCAAATGTAGAACGGGAGTCCAGGGAGAACTTGGGTAAACCGGACCTTTCTTTATTCTGCAGATGGAGTTTGTAGGGAAGTCGGGTGACAGTGGGGGGGGGATGTACGTCGTCAGTATCCTTTACAACCCACGTGTTGAGTTTCTCTTTCACACACTAATTAATGTATGTCCCGGAAACAGAAGGCCTGTGTCATTTGGTAAATAATAAAGATGCTAGTCACGTATTGCTGATTGATAGGTGGTGACACATTAAGGGGTGGTTCTTTGACTGGCCGCTCAGATCTACACAGAGCCTTGGCCAACCTGGCTAGAGCTACACTGGAGTCAGTGGTACAGGAGAGGTAGGTGTGTGTGTGTGTGATTGGTGTGAGTTTACTGTTGTCCCTCTGGTCAGAAATGTGAAGGGTTATTGTAAGTGTATTTTCAGGTCATCTGCCTGTTATTCATTCTGTCTATTCCCTTGTCAGGTTTGGCTCACGTTCTGCACGGATCTTCCGTCTGTTGCTAAGGAAGCGCCACCTAGAGCAAAAGCAGGTGGAGGACTTTGCTATGATCCCTGCCAAGGAGGCCAAAGACATGCTGTATACACTGCTGTCAGAGAACCTAGTGCAGCTCCAGGTGACACACATTTACTGTACACCACATAAGCATAAGAAGAAAACACATACTAAAAACACGATTATCAGGCTTTTGTTTACTTTCCCAGGAAATCCCCAAGACCCCTGACCACGCCCCTTCACGTACCTTCTACCTGTACACAGTCAACCAGCTCCCTACTGCCCGCCTACTGCTCCAACACTGCTACAAGGTACCCAGTCAGCAAACCCATTGGCTGCCGATAGGGCATATTGGCATATGTTGGGCGGCTCGTCAAAGCTGAGATTTATACCATCTGTTGTTGTTAAAGTTGGTCCGACATCAACACTTACTTTGCAGAGCTGGCTTTGTTTGCAATTAGAATTAATAGTGGACATCTGACTTTCAGACTGTTGCTAATCTGATCGAGAGACGCCTCTTCGAGACCAAGGAGAACAAGTTAGTTCATTTATTGATTCCAAACTGGATAAATAGATACATTGTGTTCAGTAAATTCCCTGCTAATGTCGTTGTACAGATCTGCATTTTGACTTCCTGTGTTTGATTTGACAGGCGTCTGCTGGAGAAGTCACAGCGAATCGAGGCAATTTTGGCGTCACTGCAGGCCAGTGGGGCGGAGCCTGAACAGCTGACAGAGGTGGAGGAGATGATCACCGCCCCTGAGAGACAACAGCTAGAAGCCCTGCGACATCACATCAACAAGTACTACTACACCTCTGCTACTACTGAATTACTACTACATTACTAGTGCTACTACATTGTTGCTGCTAATACTATATTGCTACTACTACTTCATTATTACAACGGCACCATTGTTATCACTACATCTGTACTGAAGATTTATAGAGGCCATTACTACATCTGTACTAAAGATTTATAGAGGCCATAACTAGAGGCCTTCTGATATTACATCAATAAGTACTACAGCTACCTAGTGCTGCTAATCAATACTAAAGCCCTATTTTCACAGGATAGCAATTCATGTTGGTTATTTTTACTCAATGCGAGAATGTTTTAATAGAAAAGAGTTTGACAGGTTGCAGTGTGAACAAGGAAACACAACATTTAGTGTGGATTGGTGAAATAAATGATCTCACTTCCTGAGGTTAAATATTATTTATCTTATTAAAAATACAACAACCTTGTGACATTACCATAGCTCAACTTCCACTTTTCTTTCTCTTCCTCTAGGTTGGACTCTACAGAGAACCAGGTGGATGAGACTATATTTTTACTGGAGTCTTACATCATCTCTACCAAGAGCAAGTGAGAAAGATAGAGGGAGCCAGAGAATCACGATGGTTGGACTTACATATGCACCTACATAGTAGATTCACTTGGAGCTTTTTTTGCCTTACGTATAGATTATCATTATATTTAAGTTTTATGCTAAACAATGTCTTCTAGTGTGACTGTTTTGTATAATAGTTATTGAAAACAATGATGGAAGACATTAATAAATTTGATATAATAAAAGTAAAATGTGTATTCAAGTGTATTGTTTATTTTGGGGGAAAGTCAAAATGCAGGTGTTTGAATGTCTGAAGAAACAATAAAAAAAGGTACAAATGACTCATTATCAACATTTGAAATTTGACTCAAACTAGACAATTGTAGGATGAAAATGTTAAACCTTTATGACTTCAGAATATTAAATATGTAATTTGGTTTAAAATCAATTTGATAAAATATGTACATTAGTATAAGTGCCTTCCATTATCAGGTAGTGCATTTTCACTCAACACTTGAAGTACTAAATAGGCAGAATACTGTACAGTTCTGCTTTTGTTGGTCCACCAGGCGGAAAACAAGCACCTGTTAAGTCCCATTGCGTCCACCATGATTTCTGGGTCATCTCTGCAGAAAGATGACTGGCCATTATTCAGCATGGTTCTGATGAGGGCCTGACTGGATGCCAGTTTATGTGGGGGTTGGCTGGTGCTCGATGAGGCAGTCTGTCCCATGCAGTGTTGAATGTCCAGACAGTTCAAATTCACATGCTCTGGAAATCCTCATCTGCATAGGTGGTTAGCTCTGCATTGTTGGGGGGGGGGGGGGCAGTCTCTGTGCACATTGTTGCTGTGGGCATGGGCAGGAAGTGGTTCTCTGGTTGTCACACATACTGTAAACATTCAGCGACATGGCAACGGGCAGGCTCAGTCCTCATGCTCCTCCTCCTTAATCTGTTTGCGAGTGAAGAACCCCAACTGGAGAAAAAAATTGAAGAATGTTTGACAGAAACGCTGTTATGTGTCCACTTGTCTAAATTAAGATGAGAAATGTTTTCACAAAGTGTAAGGTAGAGCAGCGTTTGTAGGCTGACATATGATTGGTGTACCTTCCACAGTACGAAAATGATGAGTGCCAATAGCAGAAGGCCTCCGATGATACTACCAATCAGAATCCATAGAGAGATGGGGATAGCCCGGCCCTTAAGTACCTCCAACACCGTCTGAAAGTGTTAAAGAGATAAAAAGGCAGATGGGAGCGACCATCCGATACTTACTTTTATTAGCTACTAGCTTACAACTTTATCTGAATGTGAACCAGTCAGGACAGACAAGGCTAACTCAGGTGTCCTATATGTTGTTTTCTCACCTCCCTCCAGATGGCGCCACTCCCCAGAGAGACCAGGTTAGATTCCTTAGCAGCCAGACGATAGGAACTCACTATACTGACCGCCTTAAACTTAGCCTGCGCACAGAAAAACAGTCAACGTGTTAGAGTCAGAATCAGAATACACGTCCACATATGAAGCAATACTTTTACATGTTATTATGGTTCTGGTAGAGATGGACAACATATGTAAAATACACTAAACCTACACAATGTTCACATACAATTACAGACAATGGGACATGAGGATTTAAGATAATGGAATACGAGCATTGAGTTTATAACATGCAGGTTGATATAAACATTTAAAGTATCAGTACAGCATATCTAGATACAGGGAGATGAGCAGAATTTGGATTCAGAACAGTAGAGCTATTTAGTTTGGAAGTGTCTTACATTGATAAGTGTCCCTATGGGACGGACAGCCAGTTGCTGGGCCCCACATCACTAGGAAAAGCCTGACTAGCTTGTCCTGGCTGCCTCCATTGCTAGTATTTCAGGGTGTGTGTGTGTTTCAGTGTGTTGTACCTGTCTGAAGAAGTTGTCGTGGACCCTTCGGCTGACTCTTACAAGAGCGCTCTGTCCCCGAAGCAGCTGCCGTACTTCACACACTACCTCCACGCACCACGACCTACTGCAGTTCTACACGCACACACACACACGCACGCACACACACACGCACACACACACACAGTACATCTGTGAAAGTGATCATCATTCTTGTACTGTGTGTTTGCGCGTGTAGGTGAATGGGTGTGTATGTGGGTGTTGCGCATGAGTTTGTGTGTGTTTGTGTATGTGCGCTCTTACCAGTAGGTCAGTTTGCTGCATGTCTTCTGGGTGTAACGGTCGGACATCTCTCTGTCTGGCCTTGAGCCTGGACAGGTCACTGTCTACACTGCAGTTCACCCCTGTCACCTGGCAGGACAAAGGTCACGGTTCAGAACCCAGCGCGTTTCCCGCGGACTGCCTGGTACAGCAGAGGATGCAGTGCTGAAAGCGGGGCGGTACGTACGTTGTAAGAGAAGACGTCAGTGACAGTCATGAAGACTCTGTCTCCTGCCGCTATGGAGGGCAAGCTCAACCTCAGCTCCAGTTGACTAACACTGTAACAGCCCAGGTTCTGGAGCTACATGTGGACGAAAAGAACACATCAGCCTGATGCGTGTCTGGAGAGGGTGGGCGGAGGTGGTTGGAGAAGGGGGCGGGCTGAGGGTGAGGGTGGAGAATGGGGGTGACCGGAGGGGGAGGGTGGAGGTGGTGAGAGAAGGGGGTGACCGGAGGGGGAGGGTGGAGGTGGTGGGAGAAGGGGGTGGGCTGAGGGGGATGGGTGGGGGTGGTGGGAGAAGGGGGTGGGCTGAGGGGGCGGGTGGAGGTGGTGGGAGAAGGGGGTGGGCTGATGGGGGAGGGTGGAGGTGGTGGGAGAAGGGGGTGGGCGAAGGGGGTGGGCTGATGGGGGAGGGTGGAGGTGGTGGGAGAAAGGGGTGGGCTGAGGGGGCGGGTGGAGGTGGTGGGAGAAGGGGGTGGGCTGAGGGGGATGGGTGGGGGTGGTGGGAAAAGGGGGTGGGCTGATGGGGGAGGGTGGAGGTGGTGGGAGAAAGGGGTGGGCTGAGGGGGCGGGTGGAGGTGGTGGGAGAAGGGGGTGGGCTGATGGGGGAGGGTGGAGGTGGTGGGAGAAGGGGGTGGGCGAAGGGGGTGGGCTGATGGGGGAGGGTGGAGGTGGTGGGAGAAAGGGGTGGGCTGAGGGGGCGGGTGGAGGTGGTGGGAGAAGGGGGTGGGCCGAGGGGGATGGGTGGGGGTGGTGGGAAAAGGGGGTGGGCTGATGGGGGAGGGTGGAGGTGGTGGGAGAAAGGGGTGGGCTGATGGGGGAGGGTGGAGGTGGTGGGAGAAGGGGGTGGGCTGATGGGGGAGGGTTGAGGTGGTGGGAGAAATGGGTGGGCTGATGGGGGAGGGTGGAGGTGGTGGGAGAAGGGGGTGGGCTGATGGGGGAGGGTGGAGGTGGTGGGAGAAATGGGTGGGCTGATGGGGGAGGGTGGAGGTGGGTACAGTGAGGACATTAGGGAAAAAGAAACACAGCACTGATTACCCTGAAGTGTGTGTAGAACTCTGGTCCTACGGCCTCTGATACAGTTCTGGTTGGGTGGACTTCATAACGGTTCAGATTAGAATCACTAGACAGACAGGGGAAATGGATGGTAAGACAGAGCAGTATAATTACAGTAACATCATCCACGTGGAGCGCTAATCTCAGACAGAGAGAGTAACCTGGTAATGAAGAGGTCTGGTTCATACTGAACCACTGTCTGGAGCTGGACACTGTTGTCTCCCAACGTAGCCTCTCTCTCCACACTGTCACTGTGGGGTCAGGAACACACGCTGATTAGGCAGACGCATGACAAGTACCTCTGTCTCTTTACAGGATGTGGGATGTGAACATGGGTCCCCCCCCAGGAGAAACATACATCTTGTTTTTACACTACAATAGTTGTATTTAGATCAACTAGACTCGCTGACATATTTGTGCCAGAGATAATGTTTTTATGATGTACACGGGGGTGACAATATCAATTATGTTTGACACCCACAGAGGAACCCTTCGGAATGATTCTCCCCACAGGTTCTGAGGTCTAAATACAACAAGACTACTGAGGTCTAAAGACGACGACACTACTGAGGTCTAAAGACGACGACACTACTGAGGTCTAAAGACGACGACACTACTGAGGTTTAAAGACTAACCCTAACCCTACTGAGGCCTTGCAGAGAATCGTCATAAAACTGAACCATATACTCAAGTTTGCTACACAAGGGTACTACAGAATCAGTAAAGTATTCATTTCTTTAAGGCCCCAACCGAAGTTTGTAGTGAGACTGAAACCAGTACCTGGCAGCTGTGAGTTTCATCTGGACTTTACTGAGCAGGGACGTACAGCTGAACTCAAACTCCAACATGAACTTCACCTGAAAAGACAGAAAGGAGCAAAACCTATCAAGCAGTTTGCATCAGTGTTATAACCATTGTTTTAGAAATGTTTTACCAAGATAAATCTGGGTCTGAACTAGACCACAGCCAGACAGATAAAGCTGGGTCTGAACTAGAACCCAGCCAGACAGATAAACCTGGGTCTGAACTAGAACCCAGCCAGACAGATAAACCTGGGTCTGAACTAGAACACAGCCAGACAGATAAACCTGGGTCTGAACTAGAACACAGCCAGACAGATAAACCTGGGTCTGAACTAGAACACAGCCAGACAGATAAACCTGGGTCTGAACTAGAACACAGCCAGACAGATAAACCTGGGTCTGAACTAGAACACAGCCAGACAGATAAACCTGGGTCTGAACTAGAACACAGCCAGACAGATAAACCTGGGTCTGAACTAGAACACAGCCAGACAGATAAACCTGGGTCTGAACTAGAACACAGCCAGACAGATAAACCTGGGTCTGAACTAGAACACAGCCAGACTGATAAACCTGGGTCTGAACTAGAACCCAGCCAGACAGACCTTGGAGTGGGAGCGGAACACGGGGTAGCTAACATTACAGGAGTGACTGTTGGAACTGAGAGCTGTACACTCAATCTTGAACTGGGCATCCTCCTACAGAGAGACAGAGAGAGAGACAGAGAGAGAGAGAGAGAGAGAGGAGGGAAATGAAGATATATTTGTGGCATAAGTCTGTGCTGTATATCCATGAACCTGTGGGCGTGTGTCATACCCGTATGCTGAGACTAGAGAAGTGCAGGTTGCGTGAGGAGTGTAGTGTCAGGCTGGTGTTGTAGGCGTTCTCCAGTCTGTTCTGTAGCTGGACTTCTACTGACAGACGCCTGCGTGGACTACGTATCACATAGGGCTGCTGTCTGTGGAGAGTTCCCAGGAAGACCATGGCAAGTTATTATTATGAATGTATGTTCTTGCCTTGAGATTTTGTCTCCTGGACAAACAAAACAGAGGAAATCAGTTGTGTGCCCGTGTTAATGTGGGGTGTACCTCGTTCCAGAAATGTCCATGTGAGCCTGCAGCACCAGGTCAGTCACACAAACATCATCCTCGCCACAGTCTTTGAAGAAAGCAATCTGGACACCATTGACAGTATTATGAATGGAGGAACGAGTAGTGAAAGTACAGTAACCGTACATTACATTCCACAATTTGGCTGGAATGTTACAAGCACACATGTACAATACACGCAAACACATACACACACACACACGCACACACACACACTTACAGATCTTTTCACGGTGGTGGGCCAGCCTTCGTCTAGTACCGGGCCACTCTCTGTATCGTTGATCTTAAAGCGCAGGGAGAAGCTGATTGGACGGATGTAGTCAGCTGTGTCCTATCACACACAGACACAAGGTTAGAGATCAAGAGGGGGCATAATGAATAACAGTAAAATGGAGACAGGTCATTTGAAATGCCAAGAAAACTAAAGGCTATTTTGAGGCTTTTTAACATAACCAAACACATGACAGCTACTTCCCTTCAAGGTGCACACTAACATCATGAAATACATGACACAAAATGACAGCAAAAATCTGTACTAGGCGTATTTGCCATTGAAAATATGGTATGCACGTTGCACGTTTGTTTGGAACCATGTAGTGTGTGTCAGTGTGATTTTTTTTTGTTTTAGGGTGTGTAATGGGTGTCAGTGTGATTTTGTTTGTTTTAGGGTATGTCAGTGTGATTCTGTTTGTTTTAGGGTGTGTAATGTGTGTCAGTGTGATTTTGTTTGTTTTAGGGTGTTTAGTGTGTGTCAGTGTGATTTTGTTTGTTTAAGGGTGTGTACTGTGCGTCAGTGTGATTTTGTTTGTTTTAGGGTGTGTAATGTGTGTCAGTGTGATTTTTTTTGTTTTAGGGTGTGTAATGTGTGTCAGTGTGATTTTGTTTGTTTTAGGGTGTGTAGTGTGTGTCAGTGTGATTTTGTTTGTTTTAGGGTGTGTCAGTGTGATTCTGTTTGTTTTAGGGTGTGTAATGTGTGTCAGTGTGATTTTGTTTGTTTTAGGGTGTTTAGTGTGTGTCAGTGTGATTTTGTTTGTTTAAGGGTGTGTACTGTGTGTCAGTGTGATTTTGTTTGTTTTAGGGTGTGTAATGTGTGTCAGTGTGATTTTTTTTGTTTTAGGGTGTGTCAGTGTGATTTTGTTTGTTTTAGGGTGTTTAGTGTGTGTCAGTGTGATTTTGTTTGTTTTAGGGTGTGTAATGTGTGTCAGTGTGATTTTGTTTGTTTTAGGGTGTGTAGTGTGTGTCAGTGTGATTTTGTTTGTTTTAGGGTGTGTAATGTATGTCAGTGTGATTTTGTTTGTTTTAGGGTGTGTCAGTGTGATTCTGTTTGTTTTAGGGTGTGTAATGTGTGTCAGTGTGATTTTGTTTGTTTTAGGGTGTTTAGTGTGTGTCAGTGTGATTTTGTTTGTTTAAGGGTGTGTACTGTGTGTCAGTGTGATTTTGTTTGTTTTAGGGTGTGTAATGTGTGTCAGTGTGATTTTTTTTGTTTTAGGGTGTGTAGTGTGTGTCAGTGTGATTTTGTTTGTTTTAGGGTGTGTAATGTGTGTCAGTGTGATTTTTTTTAGTTTTAGGGTGTGTATTGTGTGTCAGTGTGATTTTGTTTGTTTTAGGGTGTGTAGTGTAGTGTGTGTGTTGAGGTGTGTGTTTGTGTTAGGGCGTGTGTTGTGTGGGTTAATATATGGACTGTGTTAGTTTTTGTGTTCGTTTGTGTGTATGTTAATGTGTGTTCTGTGTGTTTGTGTTAGGGCGTATGTAGCATGCGGGTATCATACTCACAAAAACATGGAAGGGCAGGTTGTGGCAGACAGTCTCTCCAGTGTGAACTCTGACCCCTAGCTGTGTCTGTCTTTGACTGTTGTTGTCGAACAACGCCCTCGCCGACAACTTCCTGTCATCCAACATGGCCGCCACCGACAGCTCTGAGAAGGATCCATTAAATAGGCTGTTGAGACAAGCAGACGACCTCCCTCTGTTTCACCCCTTTCTCGCTACTCCCCCTGCCTTACCAAAGCTGATGCTGCGTCCCGGGGAGCGGGACACTGCCAGGAAGCAGACTGTGGCGTTGAGACAGGCAGACTCCCTCCCTCCCCTAAGACACGTCTTCTGGATGACATTGATGGAGTGGGGCTGGAAGAAGAGACTCGCGTTGATCTGGACAATATTACGAGAACTGGAGGGAGCAGAGAGGCGGTGGAGGTTTAACGACGATGATCACATCACATTTACTTGATATTCCCCACAGCCATGTCTAACAGGTTAGCCCCTCCCTACCTGAGGAGGACAGCGCTGCCCTGGGCTCCCACTGCCAGGTCCAAAAGATCATCTCCATCCAGGTCCAGTCTGCCGCTCACACTGCGCCCAAAGTACTGTAGAGAGGGGGACAGGGACGACCCAGCGATACGCTACACGGTAAAAGAGAGGAGGAGGACGGAGGTGGGAAATTAGCAGAGAGAGAGAAGTGGAGGGAGCTGTGTTGGTTCATTCTGGTAAGTTACACAGTGTGCCCTTATGGATATACAACCACGCCGTAACCAAAACGCTTTCCAGGCACCACAAGTCCATCAGTCTGGAAAAGGTATCCGTGAACTCTAGTCTTACATGATTGGTCAGCTGCTTATTGAAGTTGCGGGTGTACGCTCCCCTAGGGAAGCACGCAATTGTCATGGTAACAGGCCGGTTCCACACCTGTTTGTGTGTATGGATGATGTGGATGCCCAGGCCGTGGTAGACATATAAAGCCCCCTTGTGTCCGTCCTCCAGGGGTGCCCCCACCAGCAGATCTGTGTAGCCGTCATGGTTGAGGTCCGGGACAGAAGCCAGGGCGTAGCCAAACCTAGCATCCTGGGACCTATCTTCTGCTTTCAGAGTCCCATTGGACACAAACAACTCCTCCTGACGGACAGACAACAAGATAAACATGGGGAAGAGATAAAGAGCTAATATCTCATCACACCTATCCTTACCCCAAATGCCCTCCCCCTACTCCCCCCTCTCTCACCCCACTAAGTGAGTAAATGTACACTTTTCCCGCCTCCTTGTTCCCGGGGCCCAGGTACATGGGAGCAGCCACCAGCAGAACGTCCGTGATGCCATCCTGGTCCACATCCAGCCCACACACCTCACTGCCATAGTAGGAGCCGATCTACGGACGGAGGGAGGGTGGAGAAAGGGAAAGGCAAAGAGAGAGAGAGAGTTTGATTAATACTTACTGAAATAGGTCTCTATGTAGGACAGTTAAACGAGTGAACAACACGCACACACACACCTGTTCTCCATTCAGTGCCTGTACAATGTTGACATCTCCATCGTTGCTCAGTTCAAACAGAATGACCTTTCCTTTGTGTTTAAACCTGGGAGCCCCAGCCACATACAGCCTCCTCCAGTCACCAACCATCACGGACGACACTGTGTAGCCTAAACACACACATTTAAAAAAAGCAGCGATATGTAGAGTCTATAGCAGTGATATGTAGAGTCCACAGCAGTGATAAGTAGAGTCCATAGCAATGATATGTAGAGTCTATAGCAGTGATATGTAGAGTCTATAGCAGTGATATGTAGAGTCTACAGCAGTGAGATGTAGAGTCCACAGCCGTGATATGTAGAGTCCACAGCAGTGATAAGTAGAGTCTACAAAAGTGATATGTAGAGTCTACAGCAGTGATATATAGAGTCTATAGCAGTGATATGTAGAGTCTATAGCAGTGATATGTAGTCTACAGCAGTGATATGTAGAGTCCACAGCAGTGATAAGTAGAGTCTACAGCAGTGATAAGTAGAGTCTATAGCAGTGATATGTAGAGTCTACAGCAGTGATATGTAGAGTCTACAGCAGTGATATGTAGTCTACAGCAGTGATATGTAGAGTATATAGCAGTGTTATGTAGAGTTTACAGCAGTGATATGTAGAGTCTACAGCAGTGATAATTAGAATCTACAGCAGTGATATGTAGTCTACAGCAGAGATATGTAGAGTCTATAGCAGAGATATATAGAGTCTATAGCAGAGATATGTAGAGTCTACAGCAGTGATAAGTAGAGTCTATAGCAGTGATAAGTCACCTAAATAAGCAGCATGATTCTTGAGTTCCTGGGGAAACTCTGACTCAAACGCCTCTCGAGTAGGCATGATGCGCCCCTCAGTTCCCTCCTTCAGCACCCCTCCATCCCAGTCATATGCCCCCACCATCCCAAACAGGATCCCATCCTGTAAAAGAAAAACATGGAAGGGTGTCTGGGATAAATGTGAAAGCACCATGAAATATTTAACCAATAATGGCCAAAGGATGTGTTTGGATGGAGCCCTCATCTGTGGCATACTGACCATATACACCCCCTAAGATTCGTTATTGGTTAAGCAAACGTTGCTGTAGAAGCAAACTCATATGTCAGCAACTGTTCAGTTTGAATACACGCCCTCACACTTTGGCCGAGGACAGGCTGGTGGTTCCGCAGGTAAACACCATGTTCTCGGGCAGGTCCTAATATGAATTTATTATTTGACATCTCTCCTGTATCTTGCTCATTTAAACATCTAACAACTTTACATCAAAGGACAAGGTCACCCAGATACACATTCCTATGATATAACGTCACTTCTTAAATATTATGAGAAATAAATCTATTCTAAATGGGTCCTTTGAATCTTAATGCTAAAGGACTAAAATATGTGTTATATGAGACTGTTTACAGTGTGACATTTACATAACTATTTACTGTTCTAATTGCATTACTAACTGGTTTGTAATGGCCATCAGGCATCTTGGGAGGTTTTATGTAAACACATCAATAATTCAATAGAATCAAACAGAATTTCACATTTCTCAAATTAGAGATATATTTACCAAATAAATTAAGATTCAAAATCATTGGCACCCTTGCAAAGATAATTGTACTGAACCTTTCTGTAACTGATCATTTTTCTGGAAACCATTCCTCCACACACAATCTTTCCAGATCCTTTAGAAGCTTCAGTTCATGCTAATGAACTGCCTTGGTCCAACCACAGGTTTTCAATAGTGTTTAAGGATTCTGCTGACTGGGATGTTTTTTTTATATTTGAGGTAAAAAATTGCTATGTGGATTTTAATATGTGGTTGGGGTCACCGTCTTGCTGAAAGGTACACTTGCAACCAAGTTTCAGTCTCCTGGGAGATGCAACCAAGTTTTTGGTTAATATGTCTTTGTGCTTATCAGAGTTTATGATCTAGTTGACCTTAATTAACAAGGGTCACAGGACCAGTAGAAGCTAAACAGTCAGATAAAATAAAAGATACACCACCACATTCTGCAGTATGTTGTTGTTTCCTTAGTTTTTGTACAAATTTGTCTCTTTTAATTTAATGATTTGTTTACTTTTCTCAGTGGATATAGATGATGACTTAATTTTACATGTGTGTTACCTCTTTATTCTTGCTAGTGAAACTGGAAGCCAAAGAACACATCAACACAATTTTTTAAGACTGAGGTGCAATTAAAATAGTATAATATTAATCCAGATTTAATTTTGTTTGATTTTACTCATAAGAATCCTTAGATGTAAAAATGCTTGGCATTAGCAATCTTTCTTGTATGGCTACTTGGTGGAATGGCTACCTGGTGGTAAGTAGGTGTGGTATTGGGTGGATTTAGATTTGTAAAGTCAAATCTACATGAAACAAGTGCAAATTAACAAAAACACACACATTGGACTCACATCAAGAACATGCGTAGAGAAGCCGATCTGGGACATCTCAAATTCAAAGGAGCTTTCGTTATATGCCAACGTCCCTTTGAAAGAAAAGAAACAGCAAAAATAAACACAATTCCAGCACCTTCTCTGTAGTAAACCAGCATTGTGTGATTTTAACATTTGTTTTCTAGCGTGTCACCCGATCATGCTCCTATGCCCAGCCACATTTAATATCTGGTATGAGGTGTTTGGTGTTCCCTGACTGGGCAGCTATTGGGTCCTTTAATGAGGTTACAGCTGAGCTGGCTAACCGTAACTCTCACAGCAATGTTCGATTCATGTTTAATTAATGTTAGTTACATGTTTGGGTAATCTTACATAAATGTTTGGTTATATTTGGTTAATATGAGGTTTATACTGGTTTGGTTAATGTAAGTATAATGTTTGATTGCTGTCTGGTTAATGTAAGGTTATTGTTAGTTTTCTATTGGTTTCATGCTTTTGTTATTCTTAGTTAAATTTATGGCAATTTTTAGTTAAATATTTTTGAAATGTTAGATTAATGTTTGGTTAATGTCTAGTTAATGTCAGCTTATGTTTGGTAAATGTTAGGTAAATGTTTGTTCTGTAAGGTAGCTGACTGTGAGGTTCTGTTCGGTTTAGATTTTGCTTTTGTTTTTGAACATAGCCTGTTCTGTTTGGTTTTTGTCCTTTGATTTTGAATGTAGCTTCTCCTTTTGTATTATTTTTACACCTGTGCCTTGTTTGCCCCTAGTTTTATACCTATTTATGTTCCTCCTGCCCCAATGTTTCTTGTTGGTCAGTGTTGCTGTCGTTGTTGCCTGTTCTTTGTTCCTGCCATTTTGAGCCTTTTGTTTTTCAACCAAGTTTGTTTATTAAAATACCTTTTGTTTAACTAGCTTCTGTGCCTGTATCCTGCTACCAATGCCACATCTTGACAGAATGATCAACCAGAAACACTGGAGCAAATAACACAAAAGGACAAGCTACATTCAAAATCAAAGGACAAAAACCAAACAGAACAGGCTATGTTCAAAAACAAAAACAAAACCTAAACCAAACCGAACAGAACCTCACAAAGACCACCGTGACGGGGGTCAATCTGGTCACCCTGTTCTAGCACACTCTGTCCCATTCTTACACATGAACACACTCTCAAGCCAGTACATACTGTACATACTTTTTTTGTACTCAAAGCCCATTTCACCGTATTTTCTTCATGCATTCCCTCCCTTCCTTCCTCTCTTCCAGTCTAGATGGCCCAGGTTAGTGCCCTGTGTGTCCCTCACCCAGATGGAGGTATACAGTCCAACTCCCTCTCCCCACACTCCTTCCTCTCCTCCAGTCTAGATGGCCCAGGTTAGTGCCCTGTGTGTCCCTCACCCAGATGGAAGTATACAGTCCAACTCCCTCTACCCACACTCCCTTCCTCCCTACAGATTTTAGGGTGGCATCATTTCTTGGTCTTCCTCCTATCTTCCTGTAAGTGGTGTGATATATTTCCCCTTCCTTCTCTTCTTTCAAGGTCATAGCATCCAACCGTCCCCTCCTTTAGTTTCCTCTGGGGTTTAAGGTGGCACCATTCCATAACCTTTTCCCTTTCTCTAAGAAGAAATAAACGATGTGACACCCTGTCTCCAGGACACAATCACTTATCTCCTAATCACTTACATCTAATTTCTCCACTCCCTCCTTTCTCTGTCCTCTATCCCTCACCCTCAAGACTGAAGATTCGATCTCCCAGTGCGTCTACGATGTCGTTGAGTGCTGCTTCGTCTGTCACGTTGAAGAAGTACTTGTCGTCAGGGTCACTGGCAATGTACTTGATCTCACTGATGAACGTCTCTGGGTCCTGCTGTCTGCGGATGTAATGACCAAGTACCTGGAGATGGATGAGGACAGGGGGGCGGTTGAAGAGAGGGAGAGGGGCAAAGTAAGAAAAGGTAGAGAGAAACAGAGAATTGAGGAAGAGAGGAGGGAGAGAAAAAAGACAAGGGTTATAGCAAGGGACAGAAATTGTGAAAAGCGCAGTGTTGGAGAGATAACATTAACAGACATGTCCCTACTCCTGGCCAAGAACTGCTCCGTGTGCCCCAGGGACAGAGGAAACACAGGACTGAGACAGGCCCACCTGGCAGATAGCAGCGGCGTATTATTCCTTAAAAGACCAACAAAAGTATGTTGGGCTTCATAATAAGGGGATTTCAAAAAGTCTAGTCAGCAAAAAAAAAACTGCTGTTTGGGAAGTGCTATCCTGGCAAACCGTGGGAGCGGAGGAGTAGAGGAGTAAGAGGAGGGAGTTGTCTGAGATGGGGGAGAGATCAGTGGTTGGGGTCTGTATTGTGACAGGCTCTGGGTCAACACCTTCAGTAACACCTGCAGTACTGACCAGTCCACAGAACAGATTGGCCCAAATGCTCCAGCAAGGAGCAGACTTCCCACCAGAATCCCAAACCCCAGAATCCCTGTCTGTGACTGTGAATGCTAACCTAACTAAGGAAATTCTGTGTTTTCTAAAGGGGATGAAGGGAGGAATTTGAGAGGGAGAGCGGCGTAATGTGAAGGTAGCCCGCATTACTGATATGTACATCTTATGGAAGTGGAGAATTTCCGTTGGCCTTGCCAGCAGTCCCAAATTGAGAAACACAGATGGAAATAGAGACGGACGAGGGTAGACTCTTAGCTATTGAAAATATACAATGAAGTACGTAATGTAAACCCACGCACACACTCAAAAACACACACAATCCTGCATACACGTACACCTCCCAAACCACCCCCCAAGTAAAGTGTGTGAGGCAGGCAGGCTGATCTACTAAACATTGTGTAGCGACCAATCAATCAATCAAATGTATTTATAAAGCCCTTTTTACAACAGCAGTTGTCACAAAGTGCTTTTACAAAAACACCCCGCCTTAGACCCCAGGGAGCAAACAACATTAGTGTTGAATTTCAGCAGCTAGGAAAAACTCCCTAAGAAGGCTGACATTTTAGAAGAAACCTAGAGAGGACCCAGGCTCAGAGGGGTGACCAGTCCTCTTCTGGCTGTGCCGGGTGAAATATTAAGAGTCCAATTGGACTTCAGAAGGCCTGCTGCTCCACTCTCCTGAAAATCTGTACACATACAATAAGAGAGAGACCAGTGTTAACCTCTTATCAGCTCGATGAACCCCTGGGAGTACACTCCCGTGTTTCCTTTTACACCTGCTCTCTCTTATTTCTCAACTTAATGCAGCACGTATATTATTTTAAAAGCCATACAGTATATACAGGATGATCTTACTCCGAGTCGACTTATTCGTTAATATCTGTGGCTGGCTCCCTACACTGTTGTCACCGCTACACCCAACAAAAGTGCATGTTAACAATGATCTAACAGGCTTTGATGGTTGAAGAGCAACCCTGGTGGAGTTATTCCTTTCCCCAGCCTTGTTATGGCAGATCTGGGATTACTCTGAGGAGGTATTTTCAGCACATTCATGCTAGCCAGCCTCCCTCCATTTGTGGTTTCTCTGGTGGCCGTTGCACGGCAGGTTCTAGTGCTTCTATTGTGGGCCAGGGAGGGGTCTTGCACTACCCAGCCACGGTAGTCTGTCCTACCACACCACCAAACCCACACCGACAGAGGCACAATGTGTGTGCATGTGAATGGGCTGAGGGGGTTAGGGCGGGGCAGACATAATACATGGCTGTTGTCATCTACTGGGTTATTTTAAGAAGCTGTTTCATTTACTGATATGCTTTAAATGAGTCGATTTAGGACAATGGGTACGATGGCTCGTTTTAACGTTGTGCAGATGGCGGTATGGTGGGAAAGCTATTTAAATAAAGCTGTTTACAGATTAGGGTCATTCTATCCGGCCGGCGATACATCCAAAACTTTTACTGGGGATACATCCAAAACTTTTACTGCTGTACTTATTACTGGGAGTGCCACGAGACTTTTAATTTGAAAATAAAAAGTACCTGACGAGGTCCGCAGATTACGTTACTTTATTTACTTTTATATATTTATTTATTTTCAAATTACAAGTTCCGTGGCACACCCAGTAAGTACGGCAGTATCATACTGTTTGTTTAAAATACCTTTAAGATGAAACAAGGTATTTGAGTTGCTATGATATGTAGGGACCAGCACCACAATCCACACGCGGAAGTTATCATTTGTACTATACGCAATTGATGGCTAGCGCCTGTATTATGTCATCTCTGGAAATGAGCCTAAGAAAAGTTGATAACGAAAACAGGGTATTTAAACTATTGACAGGAAAATATTTATTTGCAGATGTCGCAGGTAAAACAACTTGACGTTAGTTAAGCTAACGTCACAGTTTTTAAAAAGTACAATTTGCAGAGGCACTTCCAGAGCAAGCATGCAGCGAAATACAAAAAATATACTGTATGAAGTTAGATGACGGCAATTATACCAACATTTGCTTCGAGTGAAAATCTTCAGAAGTGATTTCATAGACTTATGTCTGCCCTAATAACTATTATACCTATATAACTGTTATACACTATACCTTATGTAACATAGCTTACTCTGTTGAATTGAAAGTTAAGTTTTAAGGCAAATATGTGTTGCAACATTTCTGCTGAGTAATAACCCTAAAAAGGGCCTTTGCCTGCCATAATAACAGTTGTTAATAGAAAATAATGTTAAAAAAAAAAAGTGTTCAAGTCAATTAAGTTCAGTTATGAAAACAGTGTTGCATGGAAAATAAAAAAGTTGGTTAAAAAAGTATTCTGGCCCACGATGCTCTCTGGCATTTTCAGTGTGGCCCCCCAGTGAAAAATATTGCCCACCCCTGGTTTAGAGGGTACATTCTGTGCTTGATGAAAATCAGGTAGTTCCCGCTTTGTCTGACTGCCTGGATACCTGTTTGGCTGTGTGTTTACTCACAGCAATGGCATATCTGGTGATGTTCCTCTTCTCACACTCCTCCAGAGCATCCGGGAGCTCCTCGCCATCATGTGACTCCCCATCAGTCACCACGATCATGACCTTGGTGGCGCCCTCCCTGGCCCCGCGCTCCGGGCTAAATGCCTCGGTACTGGATAACAAAAGAAATGAAAAACAGAAACGGAACAGATTATACTGTGTATATATATATATATGACTTAATATTGTCTCAAGACCATAAGTGCGTACATGTACATCCCCATTTTTTATCACTGTCAACTAAACCAGAATAACACAAAAATATTGTTACAGAAGTCGAGTTTCTAGCCTGTGAGAGAATGCGACGTAGTTATTTTCTCTTACATTTAGCTCTGTGTGTGTTTCTGGTAAATCTGCCAACATAAGCCGTTTACGTATTATATTATAAAGAGCTTGTTGAATGCGATATTTGATCAGACTAAAGGGTTTAGGAAAATACACAAAAACAACTGTTCGAGCAACAAACTAGTAACTCATGAGTTTGAGCTTTTTAAAAATTTGAGTGTTTTTTGTATACCTATGTAAGACTGTAAAACTTCAAACGGAATAGCTAATTTATCCTTGCTCTATGTCCATCTTTGGGCAATGTTATGTTAGCTTAGTACAAATTGCAAATCAAGGGGAAAATACATTTGACGAGTTAGATCCAAAGCTGAGAGGAAGAGTCATATCCAGAGTCTATAAAGAAAGGAACTGTGTATTGTAGACAACAAGTAAAACACACAATTGTGCAGTAATAAAAGGATGACCAAAAGGTCTGGCAAAGACAGAGGACAGAAAAAAGAAAGGGAGAGAGAGGGTATGGTTGGGCAGAGTTGGATTCTCTCCATCTAAATAAACAGCCGCCAGATAAAAGATAATATGCAATTAAGAGCACTACTCAAAGTGAAATAACATAGTCAGGAACAGAATTTGGGTGTGAGGGGGAGAGTGACTTAAACAATATGTTTATGCATGTATGTCTGCAGGCCTGCCTGTGTGTATTTATGTGCATGTGTGTGCGTGTGTGTGTATGTGTCTGTGTGTATGCATCTCCCAGAAATGAATGTGAATCACTGGGTGCCACATATTGGGTGTGAGAGATTGGGTGACACAGATAAGAAGAAACCCCCCATAATGACACAGAAACCAAAGGCATGATCTGGCCAGACGTGGCTGCATATGAGGCACACACACAGAAATGCATGCTAGTCATTATATACAGTTGGTCATTCATCAGTGCAGTGTTACCATGACACACAAACTGATAAAAGGATTTACAAAAACACATTGCCGCACCCTGTTTGTGTGGCAGTGACCTGTTTTGACCACTGGCCCGATTTGAGAATTGGGTATAACGCGTGCTAGCACTGGACAACACACACACACACACTCAGGCATGCACACACAGTGCCTAGTGCAGCCTGTGTTGGTGACCGCAGTCATTTTCAGGCGTAGCTCAAGCCGAAGCTAAATATAAAATACTGGTAAACCACAAGCGACGGCCTGTAGCCAGCTAGTTATACAGCAAGACAGATGGGAGGGGAGAGGAAGAGAGGGGAGAGACAGGAGTAAAGATGGGGAGGAGAAACAGAAAGGGGAGAGAGATGAGGAAAGACATGGCAGAGGCGGGAAAAGGAGAACGAGAGGGTAGGAGAGACAGGAGAAGAGAAATAGAAGAG
Source organism: Esox lucius (assembly GCF_011004845.1). NCBI lineage: Eukaryota > Metazoa > Chordata > Actinopteri > Esociformes > Esocidae > Esox > Esox lucius. The sequence goes on along the minus strand of NC_047588.1, from coordinate 28,676,097 downwards.
TGTGAGAAAGAGGATATACGGGGGGGGGGGTTAGATGCAGGGGGTGAGAGAAGGGAAACGGGGAGAGTTGGGGTGGCAGTAATAAGGACAGAGAGAAGGAAGGGAGGAAAGATGAGAGGAGTAGGCAGAAGATGAAGAGAAATGAAATAAAAAGGTGGGAAGATGGAAAAGAGAGGAAACTATAGATCTCAACCAGGAATAAACGACCAATTACTGTGTCGCCGAGTCCCAATTCCCATACCTGATCTCTGACATTATCTCACACTGGTCACTTTAAAGCCCACACTTTGGTTGTCTGCTGCCAATGAACAACTCCCAAACTTTACACTTTCATTACACTTTAGGTCTTGTGATGAACGAACCTGCTGAGCATCAAATCATCTATATATGTCTTCTGCTGCCTGTAGTCTAATTTAATGACTATGCTAACTTATATAGTGTCGACTGAATTATTTTAAAATGGTTCATGGGATACTGGATGCTGAGCAGCATTCCAGGCCATGTTGTATTGGCTATCATAGTCACACCTGTCCAACTGAAAGTGATCACTGCGTCTCCATTTAAATGTAGTTTAATGTGCTATTTCCATGTATTTTACTGTAAGTAACCAACAGTCTAGGTACCAAAACTCATTTTGTTGTTTTAAAACAGACCCAGTGCCAGTGTTCTGGGCCTCGGAAGGAACGAATCAACACAAGAAACGTAATCAAAACTGAAGCATAAAAACCTGTGGTTCAGCATCCCACTCTCTTCTTCCACTCCTGATTCCCAGAGCTGCACACCTGTGGCTCTTCATCCTCCCCCTGACAAGGCCTGACTGGGAGGCCCAAAACAGGCCTTGACAAGAGGTGGAAGCAGAGCTGTATTCAAGAATAACAGCTGGGCTGCTTTCACGGGCCCCATTTGGCAGCCCCAGGTGATTCTCCTGGGGGCGTTGGCCCAACACTGATGCAGGAGAGGGTACGTTCTATTCATTTTATGTTATAGATTAAACTTTATTGTCACTGAACAGTACGGGTACAGTACAATGTGTACAGTTATGTGTGTTATTTGGAAATATTACATCAACTATTCAAACCGTGTATTTACAGTATCTGCTGGAGGCTGTAGTGTACATGATGTTGTTTCGTTGCATCTTTAGAAAAATCTGGATCACAACATTTCGGCAACATTTACTAGTCACCCGTGCCATTAAAGCACATTCAATTTGAGACGGAGAGACAGCCACTGAGTAATGAATAAAAAAAGCAGTGTGAAATCCACTAATAAAAAGGGGAGTGCATAAAACATGTCTAATGTGGTTGGGACACCATGTAAACCTGGGTATCAGAGAGGGAGTTTTATATTACAGAAAGATGGGGAGATCAGAGAAAACTATTTTGAGAGAAGAAGAAACAATAGGAAACAGGGGACCAACAAATAAAAATAATATTAAAGAGCAGTAGTAAGAATGAGAAAAACACATGAAAGAAAGGGAAAGTCAGTTGGGCTAATAGTAAGGTCTGGTTGCACTTACGCACTTTTATAGTCACAGACAGGAGTGTGTTCATGAATGTGTGTGTGTGTCATCGGGTGAGGTGCTTGGCACAGCTTGGCTACTGTCATTATAACACGCTGCTTTAGTCTCATACATCACTCTCATTTGGCCAATCATAGGTCTTAAACATTTCTGTAGGTGTGTGTTCGGTCATCAGGTGGAATAACATTAGGTACATCCCATAGCAGAGGAACCCAAGAAAGAAGACCTGGGATGAAACCATGGGACGAAACCATGAGATTAAACCATGGGATGAATCCATGGGATGAGTTTGTCCTCTCCTCAGCCCTCCATTGATATCTGACTCAACCTCTCCTTTCCTCAATTCAAAGATGCTACCCATTTCTGCTTTCGAAAAACCTGGAATAATTCTGTGTTCTATGTGCGTGTGTGTGTGCATGTTTCTGCAGCTGCACTGACTGTAGGAGCTGACCAAACTATACTACAGCGGTCACACCTGCACCACACCAAACTTCAACATGGGTAAACTCTGTTGTCTTTCATGTTTGTATAAATCTGTATTTTTGATGACTGACAGTACAACAGGTTCCATAACTGTTTGATCCAGAAGTCATGAACAACAGGGGTTAATAACATAAGAAAAACAAGGCTGGCTATTTTCAGTAGTTGGGGTGTTGTTTATGTAGGATAACAATCCACACTGACTTCCCTTTAAACATCCTTTTATCTACAGCTTTTCCACAGACTTCCCTGTAAACCACCTTTTATGGACTGCCTTTCAACTGACTTTGCTTTAAACTGCAATGTTCAAACGATCCAACCATTTACCTTACCTAAATGTGCTGGAAAACAGGAACTCTCCGATTACCTGTCTTGCTTAAGTGTGTGTGAGTGTGTGAGTGTGTGTGTGCGTGTGTTTGTGAGTGTGTGTGTGTGTGTGTGTGAGTGTGTGTGTGTATGACTGCCTTTCGAAAACATTCTAAATGAAATCCATGGGTGTTGGGACGGATGTGGCCTCTGCACTGTGTGAATTATTTAAATAAAAAAGGAATATCATTTTCAAAGCAGGATCTTTAGGACTAAAATATCAGGTTTCCATACTAGAAAGCTGTTTTTTTAGGTTTGGGTTAAGACATCTGACCCTTCTATACACCTCAGGAAGATTACACGAAGAAGGAAAGAAATAAAGAGAGGCAGAAAGAAATTTAAATCTAAAGTGAAAGGTGAGGGAAATATTGAAATATTAAAAGTTATTTTCGAAACGTTTCCCACCCAATAAAGAGGTTCTATTAATAATTGGCAGACGTACCAGCCCATGTGGATGGCGTATGCTGTGCGTGTCTCCCGCCCTTCCTGTCGGCTGATGTTCTTGGCTGCTTCGACCACCTCCTGTGTTGTCTGATAATCTCTCAGTGACCACTCATGGACTGCTACCTCGCCATACTGCAACACTCCCACCTGAAAAAAAATTCAGAGGGTTAGAAACACAACCATACACATTCACAGTGTTAAAAACACAACCATACACATTCAGAGGGTTTGAAACACAACCATACACATTCACACGGTTAAAAAAACACAACCATACACATTCAGAGGGTTTGAAACACAACCATACACATTCACAGTTTTAAAAACACAACCATACACATTCAGAGGGTTTGAAACACAACCATACACATTCACACGGTTAAAAAAACACAACCATACACATTCAGAGGGTTTGAAACACAACCACACACATTCAGAGGGTCTGAAACACAACCATACACATTCAGAGGGTCTGAAACACAACCATACACATTCAGAGGGTCTGAAACACAACCACACACATTCAGAGGGTCTGAAACACAACCACACACATTCAGAGGGTCTGAAACACAACCACACACATTCAGAGGGTCTGAAACACAACCACACACATTCAGAGGGTCTGAAACACAACCACACACATTCAGAGGGTCTGAAACACAACCACACACATTCAGAGGGTCTGAAACACAACCACACACATTCAGAGGGTCTGAAACACAACCACACGCATTCAGAGGGGTGTGACCACAACCATACACAATCAGAGGGTTGAAACACATACATAGTATACAGCATGAGTAGAATTGTTAGGTTTGATGATGAGTATGTGTTTAGGGTGAGCTGTCCCTTTAACTACCAACCCGTTTCCCACTGAGAACAGATGGTGTTGGGGAAATATGAGATTCCATGTAGAAACCATAAGTATTTCCGCTTTACCTCTCCTCGTCTACTAGTGCTACCACTACGCTACGACCCTCCTCCAAACCCCATTTTCCCCCATCTACCCCTCCTTTCTCCATTTTTTCTCCTTCTCCTTCACCTCTTCCCTCTTCTACCAAACTTCTAACCCTCCTCAACTGCTCCCCTTGTGTTTCCTGTCCCCCTCCCAAACCTGTAGCCTAGTTTATGTCCCCTCCCAAACCTCTAGCCCAGTTTATGTCCCCCTCCCAAACCTCTAGCCCAGTTAATGTCTCCCTCCCAAACCTCTAGCCCAGTTTATGTCCCCCTCCCAAACCTTTAGCCCAGTTTATGTCCCCCTCCCAAACCTCTAGCCCAGTTTATGTCCCCCTCCCAAACCTCTAGCCCAGTTTATGTCCACCTCCCAAACCTCTAGCCCAGTTTATGTCCCCCTCCCAAACCTCTAGCCCAGTTTATGTCCCCCTCCCAAACCTCAAGCCCAGTTTATGTCCCCCTCCCAAACCTCTAGCCCAGTTTATGTCCCCCTCCCAAACCTCTAGCCCAGTTTATGTCCCCCTCCCAAACCTCTAGCCCAGTTTATGTCCCCCTCCCAAACCTCTAGCCCAGTTTATGTCCCCTCCCAAACCTCTAGCCCAGTTTATGTCCCCCTCCCAAACCTCAAGCCCAGTTTATGTCCCACTCCCAAACCTCTAGCCCAGTTTATGTCCCACTCCCAAACCTCTAGCCCAGTTTATGTCCCCCTCCCAAACCTCTAGCCCAGTTTATGTCCCCCTCCCAAACCTCTAGCCCAGTTTATGTCCCCCTCCCAAACCTCAAGCCCAGTTTATGTCCCCCTCCCAAACCTCAAGCCCAGTTTATGTCCCCCTCCCAAACCTCTAGCCCAGTTTATGTCCCCCTCCCAAACCTCTAGCCCAGTTTATGTCCCCTTTGCATTACTCCAGCCATTCATTCTTATCATACTGACAACTTTGTTTCAATACAAAGCACAGACTTAGACATGTAATCACTATTTTTGTAGCATTAAGCTGAGCAGACACTACTACGCCACTATTTATAGGAATATGGATGTTCTCATATTCATCAATGTTCGTTTTAAATCTTTCATTACGTCCATCCACAGTTCAAGTATCATGTTGTCGTACAGTGTTGTTATACAGTGTTGTGGTAGCATGTTGTCGTATCATGTTGTTGTACAGTGTTGTCCTACAGTGTTGTGGTAGCATGTTGTCGTATCATGTTGTTGTACAGTGTTGTCCTACAGTGTTGACATAGAGTATTGTCATACACTGTTGTCATACAGTGTTGTGGTAGCATGTGGTCGTATCATGTTGTTGTACAGTGTTGCCCTACAGTGTTGTGATAGCGTGTTGTCGTATCATGTTGTTGTACAGTGTTGTCCTACAGTGTTGTGATAGCGTGTTGTCGTATCATGTTGTTGTACAGTGTTGTCCTACAGTGTTGACATAGAGTATTGTCATACAGTGTTGTCATACAGTGTTGTGGTAGCATGTGGTCGTATCATGTTGTTGTACAGTGTTGCCCTACAGTGTTGTGATAGCGTGTTGTCGTATCATGTTGTTGTACAGTGTTGTCCTACAGTGTTGTGATAGCGTGTTGTCGTATCATGTTGTTGTACAGTGTTGTCCTACAGTGTTGACATAGAGTATTGTCATACAGTGTTGTCATACAGTGTTGTGGTAGCATGTGGTCGTATCATGTTGTTGTACAGTGTTGCCCTACAGTGTTGTGATAGCGTGTTGTCGTATCATGTTGTTGTACAGTGTTGCCCTACAGTGTTGTGATAGCGTGTTGTCGTATCATGTTGTTGTACAGTGTTGCCCTACAGTGTTGTGATAGCGTGTTGTCATTGCCTTCCTTGTTTTGGTCTGACATGCTGTATGCCTTAGGGACCTTCTCACACAAACTTGGACTAAATAATCGACATGTCAGATGCTAGCATGCTAGTGCCCACGTCCTGGTTCGAACCCGAGTTATGTGGATTATCACAAAAATGTGTCTGTGACAGCAATTTTTTTTTTTAGAATAGTGTATTCCCGTACAGGGTTATAAGTAGCAGGGAAACACAACCCACAACCCTCAGGCGAGGCATTGGCTCATGGCTCAGACATGGCTCGGTCAATAGAACGTCCCATCCAACCACCAGCATTGTCTACAATACCTGCATCTGTTCTGGGCTGATGTGGAACTTGCTGAGGATGTTACTGAGGAAGTTTTGGACTTGGTACCAGGGATAGATACTGTTAGAGCCATCCAGAACTATCACTATGTCCATGTATGTAGCACACCCTGAAACATGAAAAGACACACAGGAATGTTTTACTGAGTCCATAATGGAATAGTAAAGTACAAAAGACCCACATTAACCCCAAAACCCAATAAAATGAACCCTTGTGTAACAGAGCACTCACCACTCTGCTGTGATGTGTGCATGTGCTTGCAAATAACCATAACCTACTCTTTCTGTCTATCTGTGTGTTTTTGTTATTACTGTGTGTGTGTGTGTGTGTGTGTGCGCGCGGTTACTTTGCGCTGTAGGGGCGATGGTCTCTCTGGGTTCCAAGTCATCACTGACAGAGGTACAGATTCCGGTACTGAAGACTGACGTGCCACACTCTTGAGACCACAGAGGAGCACACGCCTGGAAAACACACGGGGGGGGGGGGGGTAGTTACTGCCGCTCCTGTAAAGGTAAAACCCACACAACCCTTATATGGCCCAGTGACAGCCATTAGACTAGGACAGATTTGACCTCACGCTGGGCTTTCTGTCACCGCTACTGAACACCAATAAACACCACCAGATTGACTGAAGAAGATCGTAACCAAAAAAGAGAGAAAGGGAAAGCAATAGAGAGACTGAGAGGCCAAAGAGAGAGCGAGAGAGCGAAAAGAGAGAGAGAGAGGACGGGGGTGATTGGTGGAGTCTGCAAAAGAGGAAAGAAGAGTGGGTCAAGCAAAAGCATATCATTGTTCTTTGGGAACAGAGAAAAATAAATAAGGGGAGCGAGAGAGCGATGGACAGGGTGAAAAAGTTGTTGACGTGTTGGCAGTTGTCATGAGTATTTTAACAGAGCTGGAACACAGCAGACCAATAAAGCCATAGAAACCCAATTGTAGTGAAAGGGTTAGGGCAGAACAGTCACATAAAAATATTTATGTCTTCAAAGCATATTATTCAGCCTAAAAACCAAAGAAGAAAATGGGGGTGGTTTGAGGAAGGAGAGTACTGCTCACAAACAAGACAGAAGAGAGAAAGAGAGAAGGATGGGCGGTTAAAATGGGAAGGACAGAGAAGGTGAGGGGGGTAAAAGCTAAAGGGGGAGGAAAGAGAAAGTTGTGGGTGGCTAAAAGGTAAAGGGGGAAGAGAAAAAAGGTGGGCAGGGGAGTGAAGGGGAAAGGGGGAGGAACAGGAAAACATCCTGGTTTAGAACACCCTGTCATTACCAACAGCCCCACCACAGCTAGAGACACACAGACAGAGGGAGGGATGGAGAGAGAGGGAGAGAGAGGGAGAGAGGCAGAGGGGGAGGAAGAGGGAGGGAGGGAGAGAGAGAGAGAGAGAGAGAGAGGGAGGGAGGGGGAGGGAGAGGGAGGGATGGAGAGAGAGGGATGAGAAGAAGAGAAAAGAGGGCAGAGGGTGAGAGGTGCTATGGCTTTTGGTAGGCCTGTCATTACAAAGGGCCAGATATGAATTCCAATCCTGTTTTAGACTCAACCACGTGGATTAACAAACGCACACTCACAAGTGAACAACCTGGCGTTAGTGAACTATGTTTGACTCGGCTTCTAGAGTACACACACAGGAGGGTGTGCTAGCTGGCACAGACACCCAGTAATTCCACTGTAACCCCAGTGACCTCAGAACTGGAGAGATCTGGATCAGAGGGTTCTGCCAAGACAGCGTGGATCTGTGTGTGTGCTTGAGTCTATGGTAAGAAAAGGTGACAGGAGAGATCTGGATCAGAGGGTTCTGCCAAGACAGCGTGGATCTGTGCGTGTTCTTGAGTCTGAGACGGGATTTCTGAACTATCCAAGTTCTACAAACAAACACACAGACTTAACTCATGTAAAAACCTTTTTGAAACATGGGAGCTCCCAGCTAATGTAATAGTCGCGGGTCGTTACGGCCATGCATCCAACCAACGAATCCCAAGTCGTCTACACACCAGTGATCTGGTTGGCACTCCGTTTTAAATGAGATAGAAGGAAAAGCTTTCCAATCTCAGGCAATGTTATTCAGCATGAGGATTAGTAGTAGGTCATTCACTCAACCCCCTCAGAATGTCATGCAGGCAGAAGAACAGCGAACGTACCAGGAATCCATCAGGTGAGTCTGGACTAAGAGTCATTCCTAGGTGGGAGTTCTTCAGGTTTCTAGATATGTTGTGAAACGCTCTCTCACCTGAGATGGAAAGACAAGTAGACGGGGAGGAATCATTGAATCTCCTCTAGACAACGTCTATGGCCAGTTTCCTGATTTCAATCACCATTGTTATAGTTGGGATGAGTGTAGGGGCAGCTGATCCTGGATCTGTGTTTCTCACTTACCCAGGTTGACTTTTGTGCAATTGGAGTTACTCTCATCTTCCACAAGACATTTGTACACATCTCCTCTCCTGTTATTGAGCGGGCCATCCCAAGGAGCACCAACCAGCATACTAGATCACACACACAGCTAGTCAGGTAAGAGATGAACACACACGCGCACACACACACACACACACAGAGTTGGCACTTACGATTTCTCTCCCTCGTTTTCATGCTGTAGTACAGAAAAACCAAATAAGGCCTCTTCTGGACCGGTGAAGATACGGGGGCGCTTTATGTCGATGTTGAAACTCTCACACAACCCTGAGGGGACACGGCAGAATGGGGTTACAGAGAGGGTGGAACCTGGTGGGGGTGTGGGGGGGGGGGGGCGGGGGGGGGGGGGGGTTGTCAGCGCATAGTGAGTCGGTAAGATCTTCATGCAACTTTTTTGCAAAAGGCTAAACCAGGTCCATACACAGACATCACACCAACCTGGCAAAGCCCCGTTCTGCAGAGCACATCCCATAATAAGTCATGTTTAATCCAAAAGGGGGTTGGGAGGTAACCAAAGACAACCTTTGAGGAAAAAAGGGAGTTGGGTGTAGGGGAAAAGGAGAAGTAATAGAGCGGGGGGATAAGGAAGGGTGTGTTATAAAAACGATGGTGCATAGTAGCTCCCTGTTATGACATACAGAGCTGCCCTTTATACAGACAGAGAGTGGAGAAGGAGAGAGGACGCTAGGAGAGAGGGAAAGACAGACTATGTACAGTAGAACCAGAACTAGGAATGGTGGAAGAATCGTTCATTGACTCTCTCAGGGGAGGTGTGTGACTGAGAAAACATACATGGAAACACACCGGCCAACTGTCAGAATGTCCCACACTACACGCTCTGTGATGACTTCACTGAAAGAGAGGAGGCGTGTGGAAGCTACCATTCTGAAGCAGATTCCCAGACAGCAGAGCGATTTAGAAACTAGTTTGGATATAAGCATGCTGTTGTGTTTACCAGCCTAACCCACACTAGAACCCCAAACACAGATTTGATACCAGGACACTCAGACCATGTGTGCAGAACAGCTGGCTGGTGTCTTCATGGACATCTTCATCCTCTCCCAGACCATCCATCTGGTTTCAAGAAGACCAGCATGGTCCTGGGGCGCAAGCGTGCCAAGGCGCATCTGTCAACATGACATCATCCAGTAGCGCTCACATTTGCAGCGATGACGTGCATAGAAAGCCTATTCACAGCTCACATGAACACCTTCTTGACCCACTACCATTTGAGCCTTTGGAAAGAACCAAACAGGCCGTCCTCTCCTCAACTGTACAAGAGGAATAACAAAGTGAAAATGCAGCCCAATGACTACAGCTCAGCGTTCAACACCATGACCCACTCCAAGCTCATCACTAAGCTCAACGTTACCATCAGGTTTGCAGATGACACCACAGTAGGACGTCTGATCTCCAATGATGACGAGACTGGCTAAAGAGGGGTGGTCTGGGACTTGGCAAGGTGATGCCAGAAGGACAATCAATCCCTGAACTTCAGCACAACAAAGGAGCTGATCACGGAACAACAGAAAAGGGAGGGGTGAGAACATCCCGTTTCCAGATCAACTCGACTGTAGTGGAACAGGTGTAGCGCTTGTTCCAAACAAACGTGGTCCATTCACACACCCAGACAGTTGTGAAGAAAGCATGTTAGTGCCTCTTCCCCCTCAGAAGTCCCAGTCATCCAACATTTCTACACAACAGCCTATCTGAGGACGGCCCTGTTAGGACCAAAGCCTTCCAAGCCAACGACTACTCTACATACCACCTCACAGCAGGCTTGGGATGCAGTACTAGTGACGGCCACCTGTATCTGTTACCCTAGCTCTTATTGAATACAAACACAAATTAGGAGCTACACACACACACACACACACACACTCACACACACATACACCGCACAAACACACCCCAGCATAACATTCACACACGTCTACTGATCTTCAGACGAATAACTTAGTTGTCAGTCTCATATCAGTGATGGTCTGTTCTTTTCTAGTAAGATGGCCTTACCTTTTGTGTACTACTACTACTAATAATACATTATATTTATATAGCGCTTTTCAGGGAACCAAAGATGCTGTACAAATTTAACAGGAACAGAAACAAACAAAAACCAAAAATTATGGGATTAGGACATTTTATGGTATGTGTAGACAATAATTTGACATCGGCCGAATAAAGTAACAGGTAAAAAGGGTCTTGGTCAGGGAGGTGACCATAACCCAATGGACACTCTAACAGAACTTCTGAAGATATGTTTGAACTGGCCAGGACTGGCAAGGACAACCATCTCTACAGAACTTCATCAATCATGGAGAGTCGTATACTTTTTATTTACCACTTAACTTATGAACTGTACACTTTGTTTATTTCAACTGACTGATTTGCATATGAACTGTAAGTCACTAAAAAAAGTCACTAAAAAAAATAAAAAATATTCAGAATAACTGGGAAAAGCTAGCGAGTGACTTGAATGGTCATGGGTAACTTTGCAGTGTGAAGAAGATGTTATCTTTAACTACAGCCTCTTGACCTAGCTAAACTTGAACAAATGATATTTGGCCAGCTCTATCACTTCAGTTTTGTCATCTACCTTTACTCTTTTTGTGGTCACTGATGTTAGCTAACTGGCTATCATTACCTTTGGCTGACTCGCTCAGCAAAAGTGAACCAGAGATGGAGGCAAAAAGGGGTCCTACCCAATACTAGATTGGGGTACCAAATAAAGTGCCTTGTGAGTGTCGTTTTCCTTTTCAATTGTTTAAATTAAATTAAGACTGTTAAAGAGCTTTACTCTGCAGGAATGATGTGAGAATAATATATATAACAGAATGGTGTGGGTGTATAGTAGTCATCCAAAATGTTAACGCTCATCTTTCTTAAGAATGCGCGCTGGCCAGGTCAAGTGCCCCAGGAGGATGATGTCATCTTACTGACCTTTTTTTAAAATGGTCATAATAATATACACACTCCCCACACACACACACACACACACGCTACATCTCATTCTCTTACTCACCACTATGTCCTGTTCCTGTCTCTATCAGTCCCTGGTGAGGCACCGGGCAGGAAGAGAGTGGGAGTATGTAGGTAGAAAATAGAGAAAACCAGTGAAGAGCAAGAGTGATGGTGAGAGATGGGACAATGAGAGAAACAGAAAGAGAGACTGGGAGGACAGTGTACAGGAGGAGGTCTGAGGAGGTCTGAGGAGGGAAACCGGGACAGGAGAGGAAAGACAGAAAGAGGGATAGAGAGGGGGTGAGGAAGGAAAGAGTACAAGAGAAGGTACCCTGCCAAACACACACACACACCTGTGTTCTACATCTTAGTAAAGCATAACAGGCAAGCTAATAGTCCTGGGATGCCTGGTTAACACACTAGGGGAGGCCTGTTCAAACCATCATCACACACACACACACACACACACACACACAAACGTGCACTAAATGCATTAGTCAAACAGGTGATGAAGTGTATTACAGGCTAACCACAAACAGCTTCTGACTATGTTCAAACAGCTTCTGACTATGTTCACTTTCCAGTTGTAAAAAAACATGTTCATGAATGATATAGAGAAACAGATTGAAAAAATAAATGTTACTTCCACACTCTTCTATTTCTGGTGGCTACTGCCTATTAATTATATAAAGATTCATACAGAAACACAGACTTATTTACTGGGTATGACTATGAAATGTTGTTGTCTCCAAATATACTTGATATGATTGTGATGTATCGTCTCACCTTGCTAGCTTAAAGAGGATCAACAGTCAAGCAATTTGAATTGATCTTCCAAAAGATCTTCCAAAAACACAAAGGGGTCTCAAACTGTCCAAATGTACCATTTCAGACATTTAGAAGACACTCTAAGCCAGAGCGATCTACAGAAACATCCTGTCTTGAGTTACACCAACAATCCCAATCCCAATTTTGTTCAGATGTGCAACAGGTAGTTTGGAGAAGGGAAGGCACTGTCAGTCTGGATGGGCTGGAACACAATCACTGAATCATTGCCAAGACGGGCCTTTTTGGAAGGAAAGAGGTTTCAGGTGCATGATCATGTGACTGCTGTTCGACTTTAAGATGAAGTTACAAACAAATTCTACTGAACAAAAATACAAATGCAACCTGAGAAGGGTGAATAATAGATCCCTGAAATGCACACAGAACTCTATTCCCAGTGATGGAAAGACCATGGATTACAAGCTAATTCATTTCAATTGAATGATTCCTTTATTTGATCTGTAAATCAGAAAAATCATTAAAACTGTCGCATGTTGCACTTATATTTCTGTTCAATACACCATGTATTTTCTTTATTCAGTATACAGCATAGACATCTGAACACTCCAGGATCATCATGCAGCACATGATATTACCTTGGAGTAAGATAGAAATCCTAAAAGTTGAGCTTTATGGCGGTGATAGAGGAGCCTGATCATAGCATATCTGAATTCTTTTCTTGGCCACTTTCAAAACCGCAATGTGGCATTTTACTCTGTACTTATCGAACTATGTAAACTTCTGGTAAAAACACAGTGGACGTTTCTATTCTCTCCTGCCTTCTGACAGAAGCCAGTGTGTGAGGTGCTACGGTAGAGGTAACATGAAGGGGTCAGGATGTGGGGGAGTCAATGTTATCAAGATTCCGGTTATTTTAACGGAAATGCCCTTTTACTATAACTCAAGCGTCAAGGTGCATTTTGGAGAAATGAAAAGGCACAAAATTCCCTTCAACAAGGGCTAAATATGGTTGCTATAATCTTGGCTCCAAATCTTGACCCCAAAAAATTTGATAATTGTACTCAATTCTAGCCTCTCTACACTGATTTCAAGATTTTACTTTCACCACTTACTTTCCTCTTACCTAGCTTTGTAATTGTAAGCAAAAAATTGTTTAACATAATTAATGTGTCCTATTAACAAAACGATATATATATATATATATATATATATATATTACCGTATTATGTTATTTTTCTGAATATTTGAATATTGAAATGAGATCCAGGTCACTCCAGCTCTCCCATGCTGTTCCTGAGAGGTGCCGTGGCGTCACACTTGACATGAGTGGAGTCGAGTCGCTGATAAGATCTGTCTGTCCAGACAGAATTGCCTGTATATGTTATATTTCTTTAACAAACTCTCCTGTTGACATACAAAATGTTTATGGTCAACTGTGATTTGTGATGCATGAATGCTCATGGCTAGACAGTATTGCACGGCATATTGTTACTGTTACAGCAACAACACAGACCTAAAAACGTAAATTGATCTGAAAATAAGCTTGAATCTTTTCACGTTTTCTTGCATGTATCAGAGCTGCACCAGTAAAACTCTGACTTTGTCTCATTGCTTTGAAAACCCCCTGCATCCCACCACCTCACACAGCTGAGCATGTCATTTACTGTACACAGGTTTATACAACAAAATATAGTGGCTTGAATGTTATTAGATACTTTAAGGAAAATATATTGTAGTGTAAATAGGCATTCCTAATAAGAACATAAGTACACCCCCTGGAAAGATGTATTTTCTCATTTCCAGCTACAGTCATTGATTAACCCAGGGTAACCCAATTCATCAAATCCCACAAAATAATTCAACTCTGAACCCCATTTATGCAAAATAAATGAACCCAAACTTCTGAGTGCGGGAAAGATTAGCATCTAAATTAATTATAACACAAAATGGCTAAAATTAGAATCAGGTGCACCAAAACATTATTAGAAAATGACTAGGGGAATGTCCAGACTTCGATGAGGATTTTATATGTTTGGTCCTAACCATAGTGTGTGATAACACATGGACCCAAACCATTTATTGGGGCAGTGGTTATGGTGTTTCTCGGTGGATTGGCTATTAAGTGCTACATCATGTTGATGTAATATTCTCCCAATCCTTTGAAATCTGGACATATGAATGCTGTTGGAACATCTAAAGTTCTGGGAAAGTTCTCATTGACATTACAGGACAAATAGTGCCAAAACATAAGAAAAAGGTTCTCAGAAGGTCATCGTTAAGATAGAATGTTACCTTAACTTACAAATAATGGACACTCAAACATCCAGGGTGCTAAAAAAAACAAAAAAACTTTCTCCCACCCTAGAATAGTTACCTGGGGTAGATCTAACTGAGGGTGACCCTAGTAGCTAGGGGTTGTTCAACAGGTTTATGTACATATCAGGATGTACTGCAGGGCACTGGTTCGCTGTAAAATAGTGATCAAGACTTCTTGGCAGACGCAAAAATGCCCTAAACAATATGAGGATGCTTACACTGGAAAATGCACATTTATAACACGCATAGCCTAATATGCAAAAGTAACGTAAAATGTCAACGAGACGTACCTTTGAGGAGAACTACCAACATGAGTGACAGCAAATATTTGTGCAGCTCCATTTGTCAAATGAAAGGAAGGACTTCGCGTCGTCTATTTTCTGTTCCTTACATGGGCTTTATTCCGTAGAGTTTGTTGAATGGGAATGCTCCGGCAAAACAGATTACACAAGTTCTTTCTATCCATAAAATGCGTAACGCAGTTCAAGCAGCATCGCTCTAGCGCGTGTTATGGTAATCGATGTGTTGCTCGCAGCAGTCCTCCTAATGGTATTGATGAAAAAACTACTATGGTCTCTGGCTGTAACAGCTATCAAATGAAACTGTTTTTATAACTTAACAGAGGTTGCTTAAGTTTTATTTTATTTTCGTCAAATTGCCTACTTGAGGTTTGTATTATTTATAACGGTTAATCAAACCTTTCAAGGCCTCAATACGAGCCATGACTTCTTAACTCAAATTGCGCTCTTGACACATTTGAAATGTCTAATTATGATCGTGTTCCGCTGATCTAAGCTCAAAACAACACCCGCTCTGACGATCAAAAGATCCAAATGTGTGTAAACCGTCTGTAGGCTAATATGCGCTTCACAAAACATCAAAACATGTTTTGATTGCATCCAAGAAAACAAAGCCCCGTCATCAATTAGAATGTCCACTTTTCTGCGCCCGAATTGTCTTCCTGGGTTGAAATTCAAAAAATAAAATCCAATAAATTACGCAATTCATCTCAACCGTTTGGGGGAGATTAAAGTTAAAATTGTGTTGACAATTTCTATGTTTAAATTTTCATACTTGATGTTTATATCACTAACGTTCGTTGTTCTTCCAAGTTGATAACATTATTCGTCTTAATAATGAAATTCCAACCCTTAGCGCACATAAGGATTAATGAAAGAGCGCTTTTATTTTAGAGCGACGAGACCTCTTCCTTACGCGTTCTTCCAATCGGCTTCTTTAAGCGCTCACGGTTCGCATTTTTAAATCCCAAACCACACTTGCTTCATCCATCCCTCTTACGCTCTCTCTCTTTCTCTCTCACTCTCACTCTGTTTTTCTGTTTTTCTCTTTAATCAGTCCCCTTTTCCATCTAAATATATTATTAGTCTTCTCAGTTTTTTGGACTAACTCAAGTTTGTTTAATTGGACAAACTTTATGCATGTTTGTAACTTGTGAAGAGATGTGAGCTATGGTTGAGAGGATATCATTTTAAACACAAAGATAACTTTTGTAGAAATTCTACCAGCTCCAGAGACAGGAATAATCACAAAATATCTTTATTTGAGCCCACAACTAGAATTCACAATCAGGAAAGACGTTTGAATTAGTAACTCCAAGCTGACCACTGAAGACTCTAGGTTCAAGATTTGGTGAGTGGCTGGGAAACTCCATGGGCGATGTGTCAACGGCAGGGAATTCCTGGCCCATCACAGTCCGGTAACTCCCTTAGGCGGCTTGGGCACATGTGAAACTAACTAAGGTCATCAGGTGAGTGTGCCCCTGTTAATCCAGGTGACTTCCTTGTTGGACAGACAGTGCAAATCTTGGGACTCCTTTCAATCTGTCAGTGCCGCAGACACAATTGGATAAAACTAACTATTTATATGTTATATATTTCTAAATGAAGTATTTCATGATTTGTCATTGTCATTGTCATTGTTAGATGGTTTGTCACAGTGAATGTAATCTTTGGGCCAAGATAATCTCTAATCGTTTCTTCTAATCTCTGAAACATAAAAGTCTTGCATTACATGATCAGCTACTTAATATTACTCTGTTATATTGACTCTACCTACAGGAGATCGTTTTTCTTTAAACAGCCATTATATATTTTAAACAGCAATTATATAGCTTGACAATCAGAATATATAAGAAATCTTACATTTAAGTACATTTAATTGTTCAAAGAAAAAAAAAATAATCCTAATCAAGAAATCAATGTTTTTCTCTACAGCTTGTCACAGTTTTTGACACCCTGTATTTAATAATTTGTGCCTTGTCTCCTTGCCAAGGCAGCCCTTTATGTTGGCCTGCAATCTGAAGTCCATGTTCTGTCAAGCTGCCTGTTGGTAAAAGCTCGACCCATGGAGAGGTCAGGTGAGTAGAACACCTGCAAAATCAACACATCTGCTGGCCCCCTGTACAATATCTGGTGTATCCAAGATTGTATTTAGAAATCCCGCCTTCACCCGCTTTTACCCAGGCTTCTCTGACAACAGAACTATTTTCTTCTCTGTGATAACTGAACCAGGAAACGCTTAGGGGTATAGAAGGGTCAGAGGTTGTAACCTAAACCTAAAGAAACAGCTTTCACGTATACACTAGACACGTGATATTTTAATTCTAAAATCCTTTGCAAATTAAATTCCTTGCTCTCAGGGCCACACCCGTACCAGCAGGCCATGGCTTTGATTTAGACCCCTGTGTTTTTAAAAGCAGACACACACACAATGGTTTATAATCAGCACCCAAATATTTATTCCTATTCAATGACCCTAACTTAACCCCAACAATAACCCCAAACATCTTACCTTAAGCCTTAAAATAATCATAGCTGCCAAAACCTATTTTCTATTTAATTTCAAAGATATTTTAGAATATTTCAATGCATGTCATCTTTTATTGGACAAAAAATTGGTGATAGAGAGAGCAGAGAGTTTTTGCTAACAGAGCCGTAGGTCTGAATTCAATCTCTTGTTATTCGGTATGAAGACATTGATCTTGGGAAGTATCATTATTCAGAACAGGGAGCTATTTGAAAGTTCTTCGACTCTCCCTGAAGTTCTCTGATCTCCTGGTTCAGACTGACTGACCACTGACCACAGTTCATTATTATTTTAGTCTCCCCATGCTTAGAACCTTGTCATTATACTGCTACCACGCCGTGTAGTTTTGGCCTACCTGTCACAATAAACAATTCTAATTGCAAGTTCATTATGCAACCAACTATTTGTTCATGAAATTCCACGTTTTTCCAATTCTTTTTTCCCACCTCACTGAGTTCTTTGTTGCATGTACAGAACACCGTAATTGAGTAAGAGCCACCGTCCCACCAGTGGATGGCGCTGTTCTCTAACACATCTTGTACATTTCTCTAATTCTTGGATTTGGATTATGTTGATCCTTGACACTGATCTAAGGCGTGTGTAGCACTTCTCCCCTTATGGTTAAGGTTAGGATTTGTGAGTTGATCCTTCATGTGTGCCTAGGGGCAGTGTCGACTGTTGTTTGTACTGTGGCGTTGGTGGTGGTCACTAAGTATCTAATGTCACTCCTAAATCAACTCTAAACCACGTGGTACCAACAGAAGCATAAATGCCCTCAGGCCCAGATCTTCAGGATCAGCTTAACCTTCCCAAATCCTAAACTCTACCATATGGCAATTCACAAGTCTGTGTCTACTGCAACATCATTCTACTATAGTAGTCTAGTCAGGTGAATATAGTGTGTATGGAACTATACCACCCTACTCTTCTTCTTCTTCATTTCTCTAGGCATGTTGTTCCTCCTCTTTCCTCTTTGCCTTGGAGTGCAGGGGGCATGTGATCATGAGAACAGTTCTGCAGGTCAAAACAACAACACACTCAGACACACACAATGTGGTGCGTAACACATTTTATTATGTATTACACACATACATTTGCACACACACTGTAATAAAATGCATGTACACACAAACACACACGCACACACATGCATACACACACATTAACAGTGATCCATATTTGCACTTCAGAGGTGTGTGCGAAGTTTACCAGACTGGCAGTTAACTGGCTGGGATTCCCTGACTTATGCAATTAGGTGGAATGAGTTAGCATACAAATTCACACACTCACACACCCAGACTCACACACTCAGATTCACACGCAACCAGTCTCCAAGCCTCCCAATACACAGCCACATATTCCTACACAGGTAGAACCACTGTCAGAGCCAAATAAAACACTCTGCCATGAATTTTTAAGCTTTGATGTGACAGAGCTAACTGCTGTTGTACAGTAAGCCCTAGTGATACAAAGGTGAGAGATGGAGCAAAAAAGAGAGAGATGGGAAGAGTGAGAGAGAGATGGAGAAACAGAGATTGGGAGAGAGATAGAGAGAGAGAGATGGAGAGAGATGGAGAGAGAGAGAGAGAACACACTACTGTCAGACATGAGGTGTAGCTGTGCTGGAGAAGTAACAGGCAGCTGTAATGTGTCTATATTGACCTGAGCATCAGACTTTAGCTGAGCTATGCAGAAGGGAAGGACAACCCTTCATACTGAATGTGGGTACAGAGCAGCAGACTGGGAGTAGCTTTAGCCTACATGCATTTACATTATATCTGCTGCTCAGGGACGGATGGGTGTGCTTTGGGAAAAAAGGCTAACTTTGTGTGTGTGTTATCTGTTGTGTGTCGGGTCTTATTGTTCTGTGATTTGTTTTTGTGTCAGAGTAACGTGTGACCTATCATTCTGCCAATTCAGTGGCCCTCAAGTTTTATCACGTCTTTTCCCCCGTTCTCCTCTCCACCACAGAGACCACCACAGCCAATTAAATCAAACCACAGCTCCACTCCAGCCAATCACACCGCATTTCCAGCTATGCCATCGTTGTCTTTGACATGGACTGCCATAACCACTGTCTGGAACTGGAGTTACAAACAATGAGAGAGATAAAGAAGGATGGAGAAAGGTGGGTGAAAAGTGAAGTCCCACCTCCACCTCAGACGGGTGTAAGGCCTTACAAGTACTTTACAATCTCCACCGGAAGATTCAGAAAAGCCAGAAGAGGACAGGTCACGCCTCTTTTTTTCCTTGGTTACATTTCTGGAGTGTTTTTTCTAGACACTGCTTCAACGTCTCATAGCTTTCTGTTAGGGGTTCTGGGCTGGATATCTGTAAAGCAACTGATGTGGTGAAAGGCTTCATAAAATAAATGCAGATTACTGATACACACTGTTTGTGTGTATTTATGTGCTGATCTACATTATGTCTATGTGTCTGGTTCAGTGTTTGGAGTGGACCTCTTGATCTTACAACAACATGATTTTAGAAAAACATTTCAGGTTTTTGTTTGTGTGCTTGTGTGTGTGTGTGTGTCTGTGTGTCAGTGTGTATGTGTGTGTGTGTGTGTGTGTGTGCATGTGTGAAAACAGAATGAGTCATCATGGAATTCTGCCCAAAATGTTGGGTTTGATCCTCTTGGTGCCCCCTGCCCCCAATCCCTCATCCTCAATATGGTCCTTTATCATCCTCCGCCCAGACACACACACAGACTGCTGTCTATATTAAGTCACACAGTATATAATCAGTTTGGATAAATCCCATGGCACAGCTCTCCATCCAAGTACAAAGGCTTCATTGAGACCTTGAAGTTGCTATCTGTCAGTCCCCTAGCAATGGACCTTTGCCTTTTTAGTTACAGTAAACGAAGCTAACATGTTTTAAGTCAGTAAAAGGAGGACGACTTGAGATGAAACCAGAAAGAGTTTGTCCTCTCTTCGCCCCTTCGTCCTTCTCTGACTCATCTTTTCCTTTCTTCAATTTCTCCACTCCACTGCTCTCTGTTTTTCTAAGGAATGGAAATGATTCTGTGCTAAGATTCAGCTCTTTGGTAAGTATTTGTGTGTGTACACTAAAATCTGTGTGTGTGTGAGTGGTGTGTAACTATTCTTGACCAACATTTTACAAGGCCTGAGCTTTTTGGGTGGTCTGGCGACTACAGGACAGGATTGGTGTTGGTGTGTCTCCACACAGTCCTGTGTGTCTGTGTCCATTTCTGTGTGTGTGTGTGTGTGTGTGTGTGCGTGTGTCTCTGTATGAGTGTTTGTGTACACCAATGTGTGGTTGAGTGGGGACCCCACAAAGATAGTAAGATGGGGGGGGGGTTGTTGACACCTGGGTTGAATGCATTGTGGGAAAATCTAGTAAAGATGAAAGTGTGAATCTCTCTGTGTACATCATTTATTCAAACTAGCTGATCATCAAGCATGTCAATGTGTGTGTGTGTAGGTGTTGCTAGGCTGTCATGAAGACGTTCTGAAGGTGGGGCCCTCCCCTGCCCATGGTGATCTGTGGTAGAGTCGCCTGCGGGACATTTCTGCCTCGGTCCTCCCACATCTTTACTAGCTATCCTCAGAATGCACTTGACAGAATTCACTTGACCCAATAACCGCCCCAACCTGAACACAAATCATCCATCACACACATACACACACACACACTTGCATACACAGACTCACACAGACTCACACAAACACTTCTCTCCCCACTTTGACCACAAATCATCCATCACAGTGTTTTGACACAGGCATGGCTTCAGGGCACCTAAACCAACCAGCTTTCGTAACGATCCTTGTTTGTCGGTGTGTTCACATACCCCTTAACCAATGGAAACTGGGTTAGCAATAACTGATAATGCCAAGCCAGTCCTGTGTAGTTGTACAAAACTGGGTGAAACATATACAAAATACACTTAAGTTGTTTTGCAGATGCAATTAAAAGAATGTCAGATTTATTCTGACCCCAAATACAACCAGTTTTTTCAGTGAGTCCATGCTATCTTCAGGGTTAAATGGGAGTTTCGTGAGAAGTGCAGCATAGTGTGTGGGTGTTTGTTTAGCCCATGTGTTTATTCAATGTGTGTTTCAAGTGCTGTGTGTGTTATATGTGCTGTGTGTACTGTACAGTGTGTGTTTTTTATGTGCTCTGTGTACTGTACAGTGTGTGTTTTATGTGCTCTGTGTACTGTACAGTGTGTTTTATGTGCTCTGTGTACTGTACAGTGTGTGTTTTATGTGCTCTGTGTACTGTACAGTGTGTGTTTTATGTGCTCTGTGTACCTTACAGTGTGTGTTTTATGTGCTCTGTGTACTGTACAGTGTTTTATGTGCTCTGTGTACTGTACAGTGTGTTTTATGTGCTCTGTGTACTGCACAGTGTGTGTTTTTATGTGCTCTGTGTACTGCACAGTGTGTGTTTTATGTGCTCTGTGTACTGTACAGTCTGTTTTATGTGCTCTGTGTACTGCACAGTGTGTGTTTTATGTGCTCTGTGTACTGTACAGTGTGTTTTATGTGCTCTGTGTACTGTACAGTGTGTTTTATGTGCTCTGTGTACTGCACAGTGTGTGTTTTATGTGCTCTGTGTACTGTACAGTGTGTTTTATGTGCTCTGTGTACTGCACAGTGTGTGTTTTATGTGCTCTGTGTACTGTACAGTGTGTTTTATGTGCTCTGTGTACTGTACAGTCTGTTTTATGTGCTCTGTGTACTGTACAGCGTGTGTTTTTATGTGCTCTGTGTACTGTACAATGCCTTCCTTTGCACTGCATTTGCCTTCATTGCACATCTACACATTCCACTTGTAATATAAGTATACTTAATACTTGTAAATACTTGTACATTTTCTGCCTTCTGTTTGCACTTCTGGTTGAATGCTAACTGCATTTTGTTGTACTGTACTTGCACTGTACTTGTACTGTATAATGACAATAAAGTTGAATCTAATCTACAGTGTGTGTTTTACGCTTTCTGTATGGTTGTGTTAGTGTTTGGCGGTAAGTGTGTAGAGCCTGTAGAATATGAGCATTTGGTCTGGTATGTGTCTGTATTTTTACGGGGGTCTGTTGCAAGTCAAGATGTAGAAGGGTAGAGACAGCTGCCTTTAAATGCCCCAGGGGCTAATAAACAGGCCGGGGGGGGGGGGGGGGGCAGTTATCTACCAGCCTCATTATCCAGGAGTCACAGACTAACCACACACAGCTGCACAGAGAGAGATTCAGATAGGGAAGGGGAGAGGGGGAGTCAGGTAGTGAAGGGGAGAGGGGGAGTCAGGTAGTGAAGGGGAGAGGGGGAGTCAGGTAGTGAAGGGGAGAGGGGGACTCAGGTAGTGAAGGGGAGAGGGGGACTCAGGTAGTGAAGGGGAGAGGGGGACTCAGGTAGTGAAGGGGAGGGGGACTCAGGTAGTGAAGGGGAGAGGGGGAGTCAGGTAGTGAAGGGGAGAGGGGGAGTCAGGTAGTGAAGGGGAGAGGGGGAGTCAGGTAGTGAAGGGGAGAGGGGGAGTCAGGTAGTGAAGGGGAGAGGGGGAGTCAGGTAGTGAAGGGGAGAGGGGGACTCAGGTAGTGAAGGGGAGAGGGGGACTCAGGTAGTGAAGGGGAGAGGGGGAGTCAGGTAGTGAAGGGGAGAGGGGGAGTCAGGTAGTGAAGGGGAGAGGGGGACTCAGGTAGTGAAGGGGAGAGGGGGAGTCAGGTAGTGAAGGGGAGAGGGGGAGTCAGGTAGTGAAGGGGAGAGGGGGACTCAGGTAGTGAAGGGGAGAGGGGGACTCAGGTAGTGAAGGGGAGAGGGGGACTCAGGTAGTGAAGGGGAGGGGGACTCAGGTAGTGAAGGGGAGAGGGGGAGTCAGGTAGTGAAGGGGAGAGGGGGAGTCAGGTAGTGAAGGGGAGAGGGGGACTCAGGTAGTGAAGGGGAGAGGGGGAGTCAGGTAGTGAAGGGGAGAGGGGGAGTCAGGTAGTGAAGGGGAGAGGGGGACTCAGGTAGTGAAGGGGAGAGGGGGACTCAGGTAGTGAAGAGGAGAGGGGGAGTCAGGTAGTGAAGGGGAGAGGGGGACTCAGGTAGTGAAGGGGAGAGGGACTCAGGTAGTGAAGGGGAGAGGGGGAGTCAGGTAGTGAAGGGGAGAGGGACTCAGGTAGTGAAGGGGAGAGGGACTCAGGTAGTGAAGGGGAGAGGGGGAGTCAGGTAGTGAAGGGGAGAGGGACTCAGGTAGTGAAGGGGAGAGGGGGACTCAGGTAGTGAAGGGGAGAGGGGGAGTCAGGTAGTGAAGGGGAGAGGGGGAGTCAGGTAGTGAAGGGGAGAGGGACTCAGGTAGTGAAGGGGAGAGGGACTCAGGTAGTGAAGGGGAGAGGGGGACTCAGGTAGTGAAGGGGAGAGGGGGAGTCAGGTAGTGAAGGGGAGAGGGGGAGTCAGGTAGTGAAGGGGAGAGGGACTCAGGTAGTGATGGGGAGAGGGGGACACAGGTAGTGAAGGGGAGAGGGGGAGTCAGGTAGTGAAGGGGAGAGGGACTCAGGTAGTGAAGGGGAGAGGGGGAGTCAGGTAGTGAAGGGGAGAGGGGGACTCAGGTAGTGAAGGGGAGAGGGGGACTCAGGTAGTGAAGGGGAGAGGGATAGTGTTACGGAAAGGGAGATAGAGATGGTGCTGTGTGTGTGTGTGTGTGGGTTTGTGTGTGCGCGCGCGTTTCTCCACATTTCTCAATTTTCAGGACCCGTCACCATCCTGCTCCTCATTAAAGCACATCTGCTGTCCATCAACTGTACCCTGTAATCCCAATGGCATTTCCTGCCTTCCTCTTTGCTCATTGGTCATTGGCCATTGACCCTCTTCTTTCCCAAGCTGCCCATTTATTGTTCCCAACAGACCAAGTCACCTGTCCATCATTTCTTTTAAAGGTATTGAACACATCATCAATCCTTTTCAAACTGTTGCCATTACAACAGGTGTGTTTGATTGATTTCAGTGATTAATTGGTAACATTAAAGGGCATGGATCTGTAGGTTTTAGGCTTTGTATCTGTATAGGCACATTGTGACTGCTTTCTAAAATAAATCTGATGGATCAGTTGGTTGTTACAACTGCTAACCCTGAGGACAGATGTAGGGAAACTTAAAAAGATCCTTTGATGAACTAGTCCAGCCCCAGAATCCTGGCAACATTTGGAGAATGAAATAAAATACAAACAGAAGGATGAATGAATCTTCTGGGGTCAATACGTAAGGCCAGGTTTGAAACTTGGCTCAGATCGGCTGAAGGATTTTAAGGGAGTGAACAGCGAGCAGCAAGAGATGAATGGAGAGAAAAGCAGAGGAGTGGTAATGAGCAGAAGAGAAGGAGGAGGAAGGCTGGAATAGAAAGGAACGACTGAGAAATGGAAAAAGGGAGAAGGAGAGAGATCGTCTTGAGGGGGAGGAGAGACAGACAAGTAATTCTAGTTGTAGACAGCTGAGACAAACTCTAAAATAAGATGTCTACTAATGTGTGTGTGTATGTGTGTGTGCGTGCGTGTGTGTGTGTGTGTGCGTGCGTGTGTGTGTGTGACCTGAGAAGTACCAACCACATGGAGTCAACATCATGCTTTATTGTCTTCCCATAGAAAGCCTAATTTCCTATGATCACATTTTATATAAAATGGACACAAAGTGAAAACCATGGCCATATTATGTTGGATTCTAGTATAATAAATAGAAAACATTTCAGACAGAAGCCATGTAAGAGAGAAGCAGAACAGACAGGAACTGACCTTAAAACTGGAAGAGCTCATTGATAGGTTTACATAACTACAAATAGAGTCAACACACAATACACACTCTTAGACCTATGGCACAGAATAGCACACACACACACACACACACACACACACACACATGAATGCACATACACGCATACGGAAAGATTCACAAAAAGGCATCACAAATACATTGGTTTACAACCGTGCTGAGCAACAGGACTGAAAGTTGTGAAGACTGACTGACTAAACTTTAACATGTGACCAATATAGATCAACTACACGAGGTTCAATCCCATGGTTTTGTGAAAGATACACTGGAGTAAAGTTAGGTACTACATAATTGTTTCGCCCCGCTCATTCTGGCCCAGGGTCGCGCAGTGAGCTGGTGGTAAACGGAGAATGACAGAGGGATGGAAGGATGGAAGGAGGGTCTTCTGTTTCACTCTCGTACGTAGACTCTGGTGCACACCACGTCATCAGCACTCATGGTCTGGAATGAGAAGAATTTATTCATGTTTTTGATAGATATTTTTATCCAAGACATGCACCAGTAGGTACTTAATATAGATATTCACAGCTAAAATAAACATGTCTGAGTCTACCATGTGAAGTGTCTATCGAGATGTGTCTCTTTTGTTGGAGAGGCGTTAAGGCTCTCCATATGGTTCTCATATATGCTTTGCAATTCTTTAACATGGAAATCACAAGAATTTGGATCCAAGCGTAATTTAATTAAAAAAAATCCAAATTAAAGACAGCCTTGTTGTGTAATGCATCAGATCTGATTAATGTACAAACATTGTGCAATGCATCGGATGCATATATGTTCATGGTCCTTGATAAACGAAAAACAAGGGAGTGAACCAGTCAGACTCTGGTTTGACTGGTTCATTTGTGTTCGTTCACATCCTTTTACAGAGTGCCAGTTTTCATTTTGAACTCCATGACTCTCCACACAATGCAACACATTATAATGATGAGTTGTACATTCCAGCAGGCCGACACTGTTATTCAGTATCATCTCTCTCTTCTGTTGCTTCCTGGTTCGTATTGATCTGAATGCAGTGGTTACCTTTTTAAATTACTATTATTAGATTACAATCTCAGGATTACCAGATTTTAGGTTACTATCTTTAGATTACTAAGCTTTATATATTTTTTAGGTGAATAAACTTTACATTAATAACTTTTGACTGCTTAGGTTACTTATTTTGGATTTGTATCTTTAAAATACTAGTTATGGTAAACTGTAGATGACTAAACCTTCCAGGCTAAAAAGTTGACATAAGTTAGCCCTACACAAGAAATTGTGTGTTTGGAATTAAGGTGACCCTCAAATATCCTGGGTTCAAACTTTATCAGTAGGCAGATAGTTATACAGTACAATGCTTCGAACTGTAGTTGATTGACTGGCCAGGTGGCCAGTAGGAAGACTTACCAGGATCAGCTCACCGTCATTGGTTATCTCCCGAGTCCAGGCAGTCTTAGGACCCTCCCCTTTCTGAAGAGTCTGCTCACAGCTGATTTTACTGTCTGTCTCCCACTTTGGAGAACTCTGACAGACAGACAGACAGACAGACAGGATGCAGTCAAACAGCCGTTGAAGAGGTGAAAGTCATGTTCAGGACAAATGGGTGGGTGGTCAACAGATGGATGGAGGAATCATTTGTTCGGAGCGAGAGAAAAAAAAGGGAGGTGACCTAGTGTGTATGCTATTGCATGGCCTCTGATGGAGGAAAGGAGAGGGGGAATAACTAGGAGGTGACAATGTGTGATGTGCTCATTGTTAGTAGAGAGACACCCTGGGTGTTTGTGTGTGTTTACTCTGGATACGGCCAGTCAGGGGCTGGCAGAGGGAGTTTTTCATGGAGACGGACAACTAAGCGAGAATGAAGAACAGAGGCCGGGGAGGGACAGAAGGATCCCTGGGGTTCCCATTGGTGGTCGGACCCCTGTCCGTCAGTATCTGCCATTCAAGCGGGGAGTGCTGCTTCAGTCATGTAAGCTGCAGGCCTGCCACGGCCATAAAACATGAACCTCAGTTTCCCTGTTCATTTCCCGTGTTTAACCCCAGGGCTCAGCAGGTCTTGTTGACATCCCCAAACCATAACTTTTAACTTAACCACTGAAAATCAATATGTGAAAATTTGTTTGTTTGCTTTTTCTATTGGCTTTGACTTATCGCAACAACTACACAGCAGATGCAGGTGTGTCAAAGGTAGCGACATGTCCTTTGGTTTCGGGCTTTGTTTGAATCCCTGCTGGTTATCCATGAACAAGCTTTTGATTCTGGAGATGCAGGAAGTTGGATATGAGTGGAAAGTGGTGGAGTTAGTAGAGTTAGATTGTTCCTAGGAGGCTCAGGGTGCGGCCTCATTTGGTATCAGTGAAAATATGGGAAATGCCAAATGAAATAAAATCTTAGGAACTTGAAGCTGTTAGTGGAACCATAGACCAAGCCAACACTGGCTCTTGTCCCAAGCTTCCTCTAGCAATCTATACTCTCAAGGCTTGGGTTTTCCCTCCCATTGTTTTAATTCAGATCATTTTAAGCATAATTAAATATTATTTTTGTTCAGTTGGCCAGATTAAACCTTCAGGTTCTAGGGTCAAACATGTGTTGAGGCTTTCATTAGGTAGATAGGATAAATATGTTTCGGGACACAGACATCCAGACCACTAAGGAGGTTATGTACCATGCAGTAGTGTGTGTGTGTGTGTGTGTGTGTGTGTGAACCGTGTAGTAGTGTGTGTGTGTGTGTACCATGCAGTACAGTGAGTGTATGAATGTGTACCGTGCAGTAGTATGTGTGTGTGTGTGTGTGTATGTGTACCGTGCAGTAGTGTGTGTGTGTGTGTGTATGTGTACCGTGCAGCAGTGTGTGTGTGTGTGTGTGTGTACCGTGCAGGGCCGTCCATCGACAGTGGCCTCGTTGAAGGACTCTCCCACAGTGAAGGTGACGTGGGTAGTTCTGACCGAGGTGGAGGTTCGTATGGACAGTGTCTCACCCTCCTGGGTGATCTCCACAGAGGGTTTGGAAGCTGCTGCCACTGCAATCTTACGCAGCATGACATTAACACCTGGGTGGAACACAGAGTCAGGGTTAATAACCAGAAACACTGAACACAGAGTCAGGGTTAATAACCAGAAACACTGAACACAGAGTCAGGGTTAATAACCAGAAACACTGAACACAGAGTCAGGGTTAATAACCAGAAACACTGAACACAGAGTCATGGTTAATAACCAGAAACACTGAACACAGAGTCAGGGTTAATAACCAGAAACACTGAACACAGAGTCAGGGTTAATAACCAGAAACACTGAACACAGAGTCATGGTTAATAACCAGAAACACTGAACACAGAGTCATGGTTAATAACCAGAAACACTGAACACAGAGTCAGGGTTAATAACCAGAAACACTGAACACAGAGTCAGGGTTAATAACCAGAAACACTGAACACAGAGTCAGGGTTAATAACCAGAAACACTGAACACAGAGTCAGGGTTAATAACCAGAAACACTGAACACAGAGTCAGGGTTAATAACCAGAAACACTGAACACAGAGTCATGGTTAATAACCAGAAACACTGAACACAGAGTCAGGGTTAATAACCAGAAACACTGAACACAGAGTCAGGGTTAATAACCAGAAACACTGAACACAGAGTCAGGGTTAGTAATGAAAAACACTGAACACAGAGTCAGGGTTAATAACCAGAAACAATGAACACAGAGTCAGGGTTAATAACCAGAAACACTGAACACAGAGTCAGGGTTAATAACCAGAAACACTGAACACAGAGTCAGGGTTAATAACCAGAAACACTGAACACAGAGTCAGGGTTAATAACCAGAAACACTGAACACAGAGTCAGGGTTAATAACCAGAAACACTGAACACAGAGTCAGGGTTAATAACCAGAAACACTGAACACAGAGTCAGGGTTAATAACCAGAAACACTGAACACAGAGTCAGGGTTAGTAATGAAAAACACTGAACACAGAGTCATGGTTAATAACCAGAAACACTGAACACAGAGTCAGGGTTAATAACCAGAAACACTGAACACAGAGTCAGGGTTAATAACCAGAAACACTGAACACAGAGTCAGGGTTAATAACCAGAAACACTGAACACAGAGTCAGGGTTAATAACCAGAAACACTGAACACAGAGTCAGGGTTAATAACCAGAAACACTGAACACAGAGTCAGGGTTAGTAATGAAAAACACTGAACACAGAGTCAGGGTTAATAACCAGAAACACTGAACACAGAGTCAGGGTTAATAACCAGAAACACTGAACACAGAGTCAAGGTTAGTAATGAAAAACACTGAACACAGAGTCAGGGTTAATAACCAGAAACATTGAACACAGAGTCAGGGTTAATAACCAGAAACACTGAACACAGAGTCAGGGTTAATAATGAAAAACACTGAACACAGAGTCAGGGTTTGTAATGAAAAACACTGAACACAAAGTCAGGGTTAATAACCAGAAACACTGAACACAGAGTCAGGGTTAGTAATGAAAAACACTGAACACAGAGTCATGGTTAATAACCAGAAACACTGAACACAGAGTCAGGGTTAGTAATGAAAAACATTGAACACAGAGTCAGGGTTAATCATGAGAAACACTGAACACAGAGTTAGGGTTAATAACCAGAACGAGAAACACTGAACAGAGTCAGGGTTAATAACCAGAAACACTGATGCACAGAAACAGCGTTAAAAATGAGAAACACAGAACACAGAAACATATTGTTGCACAGAGACAGTAAACTTTCCCAACAGAAACAGACATTATTTCAATTCTGAGAAAGTAGAAACAGGCAAAGAGACTTTATTGGCCTTCAATAAATCTAATACTATTCAGAGGTTTACAACATTGTCCAAGGGGAGTGCAAAATCTTTTTAACTCAAATCAGTTAACCCATAAATCTGATGCCATGTTTCTGATGGTGATGGAAAGGTTGGTGTAGTATGTAGATCTAATGTGTAAATGTAGTATGTAGATGTAATGTGTAAATGTAGTATGTAGATGTGTGTGTATATGTGTGTATAGATGTGGTGTGTATATGCATCATGTAGATGCATCATATAGATGTAGTATGTAGATGTAGCATGTCAATGTAGCATGTAGCTGTTGCATGTATATGTAATATGTAGATGTAGTGTGTAGATGGAGTGTGTAGATGTAGTGTGTAGATGGAGTATGTAGATGTAGCGTGTAGATGTAGTGTGTAGATGTAGCGTGTAGACGGAGTGTGTAGCTGTAGTGTGTAGATGTAGCGCATAGATGCAGTATGTAGATGTTGCGTGTAGATGTAGTACGTAGATGTAGCGTGTAGATGGAGTATGTAGATGTAGTATGTAGATGTAGTGTGTAGATGTAGTATGTAGATGCTGCGTGTATATGTAGTATGTAGATGTAGTATGTAGATGTTGCGTGTAGATGGAGTGTGTAGCTGTAGTGTGTAGATGTAGCGTGTATATGGATTGTGTAGATGTAGTATGTAGATGTAGTGTGTAGATGTAGTGTGTAGATGTAGTATGTAGATGTAGTATGTAGATGTAGTGTGTAGATGTAGTATGTAGATGTAGCGTGTAGATGGAGTGTGTAGATGGAGTGTGTCGATGGAGTGTCTAGATGGAATGTATAAATGTAGCATGTAGATGGAGTATGCAGATGTAGTGAGTATTTGTAATGTATAGATGGAGTGTGTAGATGTAGTGTGTAGATGGAGTGTGTAGATGGAATGTATAAATGTAGCATGTAGATGGAGTATGCAGATGTAGTGAGTATTTGTAATGTGTAGATGGAGTGTGTACTGTAGCTGGAGTGTGTAGATGGAGTTTTGTAGATGGAGTGTGTATCCGTGTGTGCTTTCCATGTACATACAAGTGATATGAAAATATCTACACATCCTTTTTGCAAATGCAACTTTTGTTGATGTAAAGACTGAATTCAACACATATTCTGTCAGACTCTCTTAAAAATACCCCTGGAATGGTCAAGTTAGAGGCCAGAACTCAATCCTAGAGGTAAATCTGTAGGCATCACTTGACTACAGATACAGTTTTGAGTGAGTTTTGCTATTTAACGTCTGCAGCAAGTAGAAGAAACAGAGTGAGTGAAGTTTGCTGTCTGGTACTCTGTCCAACATCAATGACATAACCAGAGCCAACGGAAACACTGAGCTCATAAGAAAAATGCCAGCACATCTGTACTCCACTAAGGAGAGAGAACATCTACTCTAAAATCACACACATCCACAGACACACACAGCCTCAGATTTCAGCTTCAACTGTTGCTCGTCACAATGCTGCATAGAGGCAATGGTATCTAACAACTGTCATATAGAGAGACAGAAGCCAACACACTCCCAACACATTGACCAAGTGTGCGAGTGTGTATACACATGTCTTCTTTTAAGTGGATGTATGTGTCCTTGTGAATACGTGTGTGCGTTTTGTTGTCTGTATGTGTGTGGTGTGTGTGTTGTGTGTGTGTATGTGTGTGGTGTATGTGCGGTTTGTGTGTGGTGTGTGTGTGTATGTGTGTGGTGTGTGTACGGTGTGTGTGTGTGTGTATGTGTGTGGTGTGTGTGGTGTGTGTGTGTGTGTGTGTGTGTATGTGTGTGGTGTGTGTGTGGTGTGTGGGTGTGTGTATGTGTGTGGTGTATGAGCGGTTTGTGTGTGTGTGTGTGTATGTGTGTGGTGTGTGTGCGGTGTGTCTGTGGTGTGTCTGTGGTGTGTGGTGTGTGTGGTGTGTGTGGTGTGCAGAGTGCAGAGAGAGGAGGGCATTATAGGAGACACCTCGGGGGACAGGGTAATCTGTTACATCTTCCTGTCAAGAAACAGAGGGGAGAGGGGCAGGGAGGAGATGGAGAGGAGATGGAGAGATGGAGAAGGGAGAAATATGGGACTAGAGAAAGATGAAATGAGATCAGAGGAAGAAGAACAGGAGAGTGGGGAAAAGAAAAAAGAAAGAAAAAGAGTGAAAGAGTGAAAGAGTGAAAGAGTGAAAGAGTGAAAGAGTGGCCAGAGATAGAGAAACTAGGTCATAGATGAGAGAGGGAGCAGAGAGGGGCAGTAGATATCTATGGGTATTAGTCTGTGTGTGAGGGCCTCTACGTGTGTGTGTGTGTGTGCGTGTGTGAGGGCCTTTACGTGTGTGTGTGTGTGTGTGTGTGTGCGTGTGTGAGGGCCTTTACGTGTGTGTGTGTGTGTGCGTGTGTGAGGGCCTTTACGTGTGTGTGTGTTCGTGTGTATGTTGTGAGGGCCTTTACGTGTGTGCGTGTGCTTGTGTGAAGGGCCTTTACGTGTGTGTGCGTGTGTGTGTGCGCGTGTGTGTGTGAGCGTGTGTGCGCAGCGAGTTGGATTTCACACTTCCCACCTCACATACATTCCCACCTGTCACTGAGGGTAAATATATACACATTCAGAAACACACAGTTACATACAGTATGCATCAACACTCCCTCTCTTTCTTACACACACACACACATACACCTATTAAAAATAGGAATAACAGTCAAAATTAAGTAAATTTGAAGACAGAATGTCAAATCATTCTTTAACCAACTAATCCAACGTTTACTATATTCTAGTTTATAGTTTTTGGAAAATATTATTAATTGACCCTCAGTAACCTTTGCAAAATGCCTGATTCACCAACATGTCTACAGTGGGGATCCACCAGTGGGTGTCAACCATTTGGGAAAGCTGGGTTGGCGACAGGACAGATACCCACCAGTGGGTGTCAACCATTTGGGAAAGCTGGGTTGGCGACAGGACAGACAGGGTAGCTGGCATTTTAAAGCACTACTGGCTGAAAACACAGAAAGAAAATGTTTCCAAATGGTTCTTCCACTGCCTCTGTGGAAAACCCTTCAAAGAACTGTTTTGTTTGGTAGAGAGGTTATAAAAAAGGCATTTTGATTCTTCATTTAGTGTACCAGAGCTATATTCTAAATTATTATTAAATGGCTTTTGGAATTATATAGGTTCTAGATAACAATTTTCTGGCTTTTTATGCTTTATTGATGGAGACAATGAGAAACAATTTTCTCATTTGTATGTATTTGTAAGGAAGATGTGTCCCTTTCAAAGACTTTCACAGCCGGTATTCACTAGCATTTTTAAGTGTTAGATTTCTAAGAAGATTCAGGAATAAATTATATAAACAACATAAAAAGTTACAAAATAAAGTATACAGAAAAGTGTTTAATAGCAAATGTAAATTTATCTCATATTACTCGACTACAGATAATAAACTTTACACCTTTTCTTGGACTTGCTGCACACATTACTGAAATGACTGTTTCAGTCATGGTATTGTCCTGGTTTAGGTTTTCTTACCCTGGCATTTATTCTGAATGCATGTTGCAGGTCAAAGAAAACAAATCATTTTGGATATCCTCATGACTGTATTCCAAAAGGAATGTGCAAGCCTGGTGTTTATTATCTGAAAGAAAAATATTTTAATTACAACATATTCTCTTAGGATTTTCATAATGAATGCCACAAGAAAATAAATTATATAAATTAGACACATTAGACAGTTGTGGGAGGTACTGGTAACCCAGGGAAAAATGCAATAAAGGCTTAAATCCCTGGAGCAAGGCTATTCATTTCAAGCCCTGGATGGCCACAACATGCTGGAATTTGAATTATTTGGTTCTTTAGAGACCCTAAAATTGTTTCCCTATGGCAGTGGGAAACGAGGATACTAGGACGCCTAGGGGTATTTGGTCTATTCAGAAGAGGTACCTCCTGAGTTGAAAGGTTTACTGGTAGATCAACATGAGGGGGGTCTTAGGGCAGGGTACAAGGATGGGAATCACTTCCCAATGGCATTGCTCTCAATAACCATATTTGGTTCCCACTTGCACCTTTATTTTTTCCAGTGCACTCCACACACTCACATCCCCACACCCCACACACTCACATCCCCACACCCCACACACTCACATCCTCACACCTCACACACTCACATCCCCACACCTCACACACTCACATCACCAGACTCCACACACCCACATCCCCACACACCACACACTCACATCCCCACACACCACACACTCACATTCCCACACACCACACATTCACATCCCTACACACCACACACTCACATCCCTACACACCACACACTCACATCCCTACACACCACACACTCACACAGACAGTCAGGGTCAGGGTCAAAGAGCAGAGGCCAGGAAGCATTTGGGACAGGGAAGGAGGAGCGGAGGAGGGGAAAGGAGGATAGGAAGGAGAGATGAAGGAGGAGTGATGACAGGTTGCGCCCAGCTGCGATTTGGCCTTTAATGAAACCCAAAGGATCATGGGTTCATTCCTCTCCGTCAGTCATGCCTATAAAGGGGCACATTAGATAACTATTGTTTGTATTTCCAACCAGACCTCACAAATTACTACCAATGTGTGTCTTTGGGTGAATAAATGTCTATGGGTGAAGTGGTGATAAAAAAATTAATATATGCTTATGTTTTGTCATTTTTAACTCAACAGTGTCTAAACATTGAGGCATTTTACCTCAGCCAAATCTAAATGTTATAATACCGTAACCAGAGAAGCAGGGTGATTCGAGTCCTTAATGGTTGACTTCAGGTATTAATGCAAAGTGATTTAGTCAAGGTTTACAATAGGGTTCCAAGTGATTTAGTCAAGGTTTACAATAGGGTTCCAAGTGATTTAGTCAAGGTTTACAATAGGGTTCCAAGTGATTTAGTCAAGGTTTACAATAGGGTTCCAAGTGATTTAGTCAAGGTTTACAATAGGTTTACAAGTGATTTAGTCAAGGTTTACAATAGGGTTCCAAGTGATTTAGTCAAGGTTTACAATAGGTTTACAAGTGATTTAGTCAAGGTTTACAATAGGTTTACAAGTGATTTAGTCAAGGTTTACAATAGGTTTACAAGTGATTTAGTCAAGGTTTACAATAGGTTTACAAGTGATTTAGTCAAGGTTTACAATAGATTTACAAGTGATTTAGAATATAACGCATTATATCACCTACTCAAAATAAAGCATTTAAACAAAGTTTATTAAATATTTTATAATTATTGATTAATCATTATTCCAACACGTGTAAATGTTAGTAACCTAGTCATTCACACAATTATCAATTACTTTTGAAGTAATTAATAATCATTCATATGGCCATTCATATTTTTTTTTATAAAAGGTACTTAGAAGGCATATACTAATAGTACTTGTTTTTGTGTGACCTCATATAAAATACTCCATTCATGTTTCGAGTGTCCAGTGTCATATCTCACAAATTGGTAGACATTCCAAGAATATTTTATGTCCACCACTGTCTCAAATTCCACCCTAGAATATCCAAATGAACATAAAGTGCACAGTACATGGAATGTTTAAGACTTTTTGCAATAACATGCTAAAAATGTTATTGCAAAATTGTCACACTGTCGTAATAGTGTGATGTGACACTGAATGCTAACAGAAGTCTTTCTAGGTAGTGACTTCCCTTCCAGAAGTGTGGATTACAGTTCATCTCTCTCAAATCTAGATTAACCCAGAACTAGAATTTGGTCAATTTGGCACTTTGTGGTGATCACCCTAATAAAGCCCATGCACTATTCTCTGGTTATTTTCTTACATAAGTAAATCTATCTAGGATCAGTCCATATACAACTTACAAGGTTACACGATAGGGAAATGCATACCTGAATAAATCATTTTGCTCAACTACCCAATTACATTTTAAAAGTTACAAGCTTTAAAAACCTATTTTGTTAAGACTGCCTTAACAGAATGTGTCACTCTAATTAAACATTTTGATTTGCACGCACATCAACCCAATTTGCAATTTTCTATACTTACAGATGGTTTTGAGTGTCACTGCAACAGAAAATTTATATTTTTCTATTGTCAGCAAACAGACCTACGTAAATCAGGAGTGAAGGTCAGATCATCAGCTCACATAATTATATGAAACAGTAGGTGCCTCAAAAACAATGTGTTAAAAAAGAGCATTGGAAGGATTTAAAGGATATAAATGTAATATTTCTACCTTAACCACATATCTATAGAATTAAAGAAATACAAATCCACTTGGTCAGGCCAGCTGTAATGGATATGGTGCCTTCTCTCTTTTAGCATAGTTCACATTTTCAAGGCTGACTAGTTTGCGAGGTTGAAATCATTAAGAAACCTTTAAATTGTAACTCATCCTAAAATTCTTGCAACAGTAGTTTCCTAACTTTGCATCTTGTGTGCTCATGGACATGTTCTCTAATGTTTTGAGAGCTTAATGTGCATCAATCACTGCTGGAATGTCATCCAATGGCATGAGGATTTCTTTTTTAAGAATTACACTTGTCAGAATAGATCATTAATGTTTTGGTGTTCAATGTTTCTGAGTGTAATAAATCACTCTGCTTTTCTTTTTTACGTAACTCCTAGATTGTCTTTTTTTTTCTTCCTGTACTTCCTTTGGATATTCACATGCAAGTTGGATGTATATGTCCAATCCTGACTGAACAGATCTCCTCAGATGAATGATTATTGGTCTAATAAAATCTGATCAAATTGTTGTTTGATTTTTTTTGTTTATTTTACAAAATACCGCCAAACAGTAAGCTGGCAGAAACTGGTACATCACAGGCAGAAACGTCAAAGTCCACAAATGAATTATCGACAAAAATCTTGTCACTTCGCAAACTTTGTCATAGCAGTATACACTTGCAGAGTAAACTTTGGAGTTGCATTGTGGAGTGCGCTTTGGAGAAAATAGTGACCTATTTTCAAGGCATGTATTGACATACCATGTTCCTAGACAAACATCTAACATTTGTCCCTCTAGAGAGTATAGCCAAATATGTCTGTTCCTTACTAAAACTGTCCTGCTTGCCTGCCTACTGGAGTGTGTGTGTGTACATGTTCAGGTAAGTCCAGGTTAAACCATTAAACCTGCTCAATCTGTCCTCTCCTCCTCTCGGTTAGCCCCAACTACATTCCTTACATTC
This sequence comes from Esox lucius, assembly GCF_011004845.1. Taxonomy (NCBI): domain Eukaryota; kingdom Metazoa; phylum Chordata; class Actinopteri; order Esociformes; family Esocidae; genus Esox; species Esox lucius. The sequence goes on along the minus strand of NC_047588.1, from coordinate 28,639,134 downwards.
AGTTCCTCCTCTTCATGGGTACAACTCCCCCTCATGCTCACACACACGATGTCACACACATATGCACATAGTGTGTACTCATGCATGCGCATACACATGTCTATTCACACATACACACATGCACCTAAACACACAGCACACACACACACCATCTCCCAGACCTGCACTTTTCGGGTCCCTCTGATCAGTCATCCCTTTCTCTCTGTTCCATTCCTCCAGGTCTGACTCTCTTATTTTCTTTTCTTTAACCTTGTTTTGTTATTTTTCTATTAATGTCCTCTATCCCCCACCTCCTTTCCCTGCACACACCTAACATAAAATCACTGTCTCATGTCAGGGATTAACATCAATGTTAACTGAAAGAGATAGACATCCAAATGTGAAGGGAAACCAAAAGGCTTTATTTAAAGTATAGGAATGAACGATACTGGGAAGATTAGCACAGCCTCTGCAAGGGGATCTGATCGGGTTAAAGTCATATTTCACCCACTTCTGAAATAGAATGAGTCTCCTTCTGAAAATTAATTACTATGTTTACCAGAGAGTTGTAAGACATCCTCTCCCTCACACACACACACACACACACCACGCATGGGTAATGATGAGTAAAGAGGGAGAGCAGATGCATGGCCCATCGGTCACACCCGGAAACTGGAATGCGTGCGCCCTGCCGGTGATGTGCCGCCGACTCCGGTTATTCCGGCAGGAACAATGGTGGCATTTAGAACTACGATAGTTCACTAACCACAGACACACACCTCGTGCACGAAGGAGGCTCTCTCCTGGTCTGAGTCTTCAGTTTGTGCTTACTGCTTATGTGTTCATATGCATTTGTTGTATTTTAATAAAATCTGAACATTTGCAACTAGCCTAATAGTAGACACACAACCTACTAGCGAAATGAACTGCCGTTGTATTTTTATTCCATGCAAACTGCTGCAGGTGCTGACAGGCCAGATTAAAAAGACAGTGAAACTCTCCAGGTTTCTGGACTTTGAGTAGGCTATAGGCCAAACGCCCTGCGTCGTAGAACGTCATAACGGACTACTTCTCTTAGAGGCGTTTATCTCTACCAATCCCAAACACACAACCACACACTCTCACCGTCGCACGCAATTATGTTATTTTTCTTTGCGCAGTGACACCGACAGATGTGCCGCCGTTTGTCTCTATTGTGTCTCGCGGAGTGGGGCGTTGAAAGGGGAGGGGGAGGAGAAGTGAGGGGTGAGCCTGGCTGGGGGGCACGCATCGAGTTTTGGGTTCGCCAGAATGACAAAGACCCCCCACGCACAGAGTGAACCTCTCTCTGTCTGATTAATAAGACTGCAAGCATGAAGCGCGCGCGCGTGTGTATGTGTGTGTCAGGGGCTGTCTGCGAAGGTGCGTGCAGCGTGCGTTTGTGCGTGTGTTGGTCAGAGACTAAGATAAAATAGATAGATAGATAGATAGATAGATAGATAGATAGATAGATAGATAGATAGATAGATAGATAGATAGATAGATAGATAGATAGATAGATAGATAGATAGATAGATCGACTGAGAAAGAGAGATTAAGATATACAGATGATATAGAGATTATATAGGCCTACTTTTTGGATTTACATTGTAATCGATTTCAGATAGCTATATTTAATCACAAATAAGCAACATAATAGCTGATATAGGCTAATATGGCTATAATAATGTAATAATAGTGTAATAAGTCCAAATCATCACTTTTTAGGCATGTTACAAGCACCAGCACCAGCACAACCACCGTCATTATCACTCACCCAGTGCTTTGAGAAGTTCCTCGAAGTTCTCCGAGCTCTTCATCTTCCAGGTACCAGCGAAGTCGGGGATCTTGCGCTCCATGGTTTAGAGTTGGAGTGTGGCTGGATGGAACTTGACTACTTGTTAAAAAAAACGATTGTCGCTTCTGCGTTTGAATCTGTGCGGGTTATGTATGTGGTCCTCTCCCTAACCGGTTAATTGCTGATCTGGATTGGATTTAGAGATTCCAGTCCCGTTAGTTTTGCACCCTCAGCAGGTTGTGTGACCCTCTGTCTCTCAACTGTTTGACTCTCTAATCCAACCCTCTCGCTCTCTCTCTCTCTCGTTCTTTCTCTCTCTCTCTCTCACTCTCTCGCTCTCTCACTCTGATCCTTCTCTCTTCTATTCGTCAGTGCACGTTATGAGCGGTTGCGCTATGAATGGATAGAAGGGAATACGAGCCACTTTGACCGCCTACAAACACCATCATTTCAGACACGCCCACTAAGCCCTCCGACCCACGTCTGTCATTTCCAGGAACCAACGGGAGTCCGAGTATGGTTCCTACGACCGCTACAAACACGCCCCCGAGAGAACATGTGCGTTCCAGACCGCACACCTGACACTCCTCTTTATCCCAAACACCTCTAGGTGCCAAAGGGGTGACCGCGCCCTAGACACATGAGCACAGGGTGCCATTTTTTTATGAGTTGCAGAATAATATTTATAATATAATATTCTGCAACGTTTTTCTTAGTTTGAAAAATGCAGTGTTGAATCTTGCTGGTTGAACTCAGGTACTAGTTGGTGGGTCCTGGGTGGGGTGAGGTGGAGAGTAGTTACGTTCTTGGATGTGATGGAGGGCAAGCGACTGGGTAGAATATCAATAATGTTATCCCCAGTTCACCTCACTACCCCTCACTTCTTTCTCACTCCGTCTCTTTTCGCTGTCATAAAAATAAAAGCAGTAATGTGATATAGCCCCTGCCACCCGCTGGCTATACGTTTTACTGAGATTCCCAATCTAACTCCTTGCGCACTAACTTAAACTAATTAAACAGAAACCCAGGGGGAGCGTAATGTCCACTATTATTCTCTGATTGTCTTTTTCTTCAGTGTTTTTGTATTGATTAACTATAAGCAGTCTTTCTTCGGTGATCAAAACACGTTTACCATTGAATTGAAATATCGAGCAGATGTGGAGAGAAGAGTAGGGTGGCCTGGCAGTGCCTTTGGTTTAACCACCCGCTGTTCGGACGGAAGAAAGGGGTGAGCGGGAGGAGAAAATGAGGGAGGGGGGTATTCGGAACAGAGTGCGGGCAGGGCTCGGGCTGGGACGGGGGCCGCGGGGTCGGACGTAGGTTCCTAATAAAGACACTCACAGACACGCGAATACACGCACACACACACACACACACACACACACACACACACACACACACACACACACACACACACACACACAAAGCTGTATGATGGATGACTGCAGGACAAAGACGATGTTAACTATTGACTCTTGATGGATGATCCCATCCGCTACACTGCACGCTGGATTAGTCCAGAAGGTGAGGGACAAACCCGGTACCACATGCACTAACTGCCAGATAGCATGTCCATATCCGTCTGAGAGCGACCGTTTGGCTTGGCGCACAGTAAATACCATAGCGATGTCCTAATACAATATACCTATATAACGAAACTAGGTGACACTTCATTCCAGTCGGATCGTTAGGCCTGCGCGTCCGAGGCTATAGCCCCGGGTCTTTTGTAAATAGCCCCGGATCACAAATGGACCATAAATAATAATAATAAAAAATAGCCGCTGATCTGTTCAACTATAATTCCGATCGCGCATTATGACAACGTATACGTGTAGGTGTACATAGAAATTTTCGGCGTGTGCATTCAAAACTCTGTAGGGTAGACCTGGGATAGTTGTAAAATGTTGGACATTTCTGTCTGTATCTTTAAGCCCTTTTAAGCCAGTGCATTCAAAATTGTATACAAACTAGTCACATGTAAGATGGCGTAGCTGTTATATCTGTAACACAAACAAAATATGTGTGGTTTAGTCTCAAACACAAGGAGTGAAATGTGGAGTGTAACATACGCTGGGGTGAAATGTAACATTATGATATACCCTGAGGTGAGAATATGACAAAAAGAAATTATGACAAAAAATAATATTGAAATGTTTTTATTTCAAAACTTTAAATTCATTTTTAACATAATTAGTGTGTGTGTGTGTGTATGTGTGAAGTATGTTTGTTACTGTCAGTCATAGTTGTGAGACATTTAAACATAATACATTTGAACAAAATGAGCATTTCTGAATATTAGTTTGTGTTTGTGCTTGTTTGTTACCATCAGTCTAGGCATACTGAAATTCAAAGAAAACATATATAGGGCTACATTTCTTTTTGCATATAGTAGGTTGTAACATTTTAATTGTTGTTACACCTAACCCAGACTCCTAGTCATGAACAAGCTTACCTTACAGCTAACAGGTAAAACATTATCACTAACAACTTGCATGAAAGATATCTAGAAAGACACACAATAAACATGATTTAAGTTTGATGAATTTTATAACATAGCTGGCAATACCATTTTTCCTTTTAAAAATGGTTGTGTGAAATAAGGATTAAATTGAGCATGTTCAGAGTGAATCAGATGATTCGTAACTTGTTCCTGAATAGAGAAATTGGAAGTGTTACAACTAACCAGTGTTACAACCATCCCCGGTCTCCCCTACTTTCTGTCCAGGGTGGGGCGGGAGGGTGATCCTAGCGACTCCTCTGCTTCATTCTAAGGGGTCCGATATTAGATAGCTGCAATAACACATTGGTCCAGCGTACAAAACATGGAACTTAACTGTGGACTGTGTTAACAGATGTGTAGCAAATTCTTGTAAATGTGCTTGTAAAACTGCTTCAGTAACAAAAATGTTGCACTCTCTTGAAAGACTCACAATGTCCAAGATTAGAAAGTAGGATTCTCAATATACACTCTAATTACTTCTCGTGAATGCATATTCTTCAAAATCTTCATTAAATTAAATTTGGCCTCAAAATGTGTATAATTTGATCTTAGTGGGGTGACAAATCTAATATACAGTGTGTCAAGCTCAGTGACTGATGTTATTATATCTGACAACCTGAAACTCCTTGCCACCCAATCATGTGGATAAACCCACTTGTACTGCTTTGTCCTCCTCAGTTCTTTCATCTCTCCCATCTCCTTCTTCCTTCTATCCCCCAGTTTTCCTCTTACACCCTACAATTTTCCATGTCCTACATCTCTCATTGTGTCCTTTCCTCCCATTTGGCCATCCCCTCCTGTTCGTCACTGAAATGAGCTTCGGGCAGCTGAACGAAAATTTTGAAAAACAAATCTTCAGCATTACCCAGAATCCTTCAAATACTTATTTTTTATGTTCTCTTTCTCCCCACCTGCCTCAAAAGCCACCTTCTATCATTCAAAATTCCAGGCTTGTTCCACTCATCACAGGAAACTTTTTTCCACCTTCTCCTCACTCCTGAAACCTCCACCTCCTCCCTCTTAAGTTTAACCTTGACAAGACTGAGCTGCTCTTCTTTCGCGGGAAGGCCAGTCTGCATCATGATTGACAACTGCACAGTGATCCCCTCCCAGAGTGCAAAGAGCATTGGCTTGATGCTGCTAATATCAAGGCAATGACTCGCTCCTGCTGATTCATGGTCTACAACATTCGTAGAATATAACCTTACATCATTCAGGAAGCAGCACAGGTACCTGTCCAGACACATGTCATCTCACATCTGAATTGCTGCAACTCACTCTTGGTGGGGCTCCCGGCTTGTGCAACCAACCCCCTGCAACTCATTCAGAATACAGTGGCCTGCCTGGTTTTCCAACTTCCTAATTTCTCCCACATCTCCCCACTTCTTTGCACTCTACACTGGCTTCCGGTTGAAGCTTAAATTCGCTTCGAGGCTATAGTTCTTGCGTATGGTTCAACAAGAGGAGCTTCTCCCCCCTGCCTTCAGGCAATGCTCGAACCCAAAATCCCTACCCGGGCTCTTTGTTCAGTGACCTCTTGAGGCAGTTCTTGATCCACGCAGTCACACAGATTTTGCTGAAGCTCAAAATTTTTCATGCATTTCAAGCAGTTGGACCTGGGAACTTTGCTGTGTAGTGTCAATGAGATGTTGGTTTGTCAGTTGGCCAACACTAGATTTTTTGTTATGGAGGCTGAGATATGGTGCTTATATGGGTGCTTGCATTTTAAAACTGAAACTTTCGTAACACAAATCTGTTGTTTGACCTCTGTGTAATTATACAGCAATGACCCGTTAAGTCTTACCCTATATTGTAATTGAATACACTTTAAATGTAAGGGCAATGTGTCGTAGAACCACAACCCAATGCCTGGAATAGAATTGCAGCCTCTGAAGTGAACAATGTGTTTCAGCTCTGAGAATGACGGCTGGAGATGGGCAACTCTGGACTCAACACCACACATATCAGACGCCTCAACGCACACACATGCATCACACGCGCGCACACACATCACACGCACATACACCACACACATCACACACACAAGCACACACACTGCAACATGTCCACACAAGTTCCTCCTCTTGTCCAACAACAGATGTGAGTCTCTTATCAGCTCTCTAATTTGTCTTTCTACCTCCTCTCTTCTTTTTCTATATTTTCCTACCTTTTTGTCTGCCATTTCACTCACAACTTTCTCACATTGTGCAAGTTGCATGTTACACCAATTCTTTGTGTGATAGACACTATTCTACTCATAATCAACAAGGTACACCATATTATGATCAATATTAACTTTATAATAATTGATAATAGCATTTTCTCTCAAAAAGATGACTTTCACAGAAGTGTGAATAGTTTGAAAGCATAGTATTATTATTCTGGGTGGTCAAATGAATTCATGCCACATGAATGCAATAAGTGACAGGACATAAGCTGTGAGGACTGCCTGGTATTCTGTTCTATGTTGGCCTAGTTAACCTACAGAGGTGGGGCACGCATAACTCAACCCAAGCTTAACCAGCACATGGTAGGAGAGGGTTGGAACTTAGCACCAGTTGGCACAAATGCAAGATCAGCTAGGACCTTGGGGATGTAAATCTTAACATTTAACAGTTTAACAAGAGGAGAGATGGGGGTGATGGGGAGCAGGGAAAAAACAGAACTTCTATCCGTGTGTCGCATATCTGCCATGGAAGGACTGATTGATAAAGCCGTGCCAGAGTGTGTGGTGGAACACCAGGACGTGATGACATAGCAGCCCGCGGCATCTGCACTAAACCGTGCACTCCTCTCAACCTTCCGCTCCTTCAACCTCCTCCTCCCCCCCACCCTGCTTCTCCTTTCCCTCCCTCCCTCCCTCCCTCTGTCTCTTTTCCTTTCATTCTTTTATGCTAGTGTGACACATTCCTCAAGCATGTTGAGGAGACAAAGGAAAAGAGAGAAGACAGGTGAAAAGGGGTGAAAGGGACCAGGGAGGCAGTGCAGCAGGGACCAGAGAACAGGTCATTTGTTAGCTCATTGTTCTCCTGGAGAAACGCAATGTAGCTTGAGTCAGCAGAGACAGATCAAAGACAGACAGTGACAGAGATAGAGAGGTAGAGAGAGAAAGAAACCGAGATGAGCACAAGGATGGCGACAGACGTAAAAGGAGACTACTGTTATTCTTCCAAGGCGTACAGAAATATTTGCCGCCCTATTACCAAACTTCTCTGCTCAATTTGCCCTCTGTCTCTCATTTCCACGGTGTTCTCTCCTTTCTTCTCTCTCCTGTTTCTCTTGCCAAGGAGTGATATTGTTTGTAAGTGATACTCTATTTCCAATCTGTAAACAGCCCAAGAGAAACCACCCACACACACGTACCAGCCTTCATGCCGTCACAAGACCTTTATTATACCTCATGTTCCACTCATATCCCTTTATCTCCTTTCCACTTCATTGTTCTACCCCTCTCCCTCTCCCTTTTTCTTCTCTCCTCCTCTGTCATTCAAATCAGGTTCAAGCTTGTGTCAACACTCTGCCAGTACTCTAACAGATTGCATCCCCTATCTTCACTTTGACTTCCTTTTGTCCCTCATATCACTTCCTTGTTCCCCCTCAGTCAAATGACACTGGGTTCCACTCCAATCCAGAATGGTCACATGCTTATTTATATGTGAAGAGAGAATATTGTGCAGTAGAGAGTCTTTGATGCTGTAGAGAGTCTTTGATGCTGTTGATGTATGGAACGGTTTCTTTTATAATTTCTGTTATAAAATGTCTGTTTCATTGAACACACAAAAGACACATTATATTGACAAGATATCACATGTAGATCCATTGGCAGAGCATGTGGCTCACAACAGCAAGGTTATTGGGTTTAATTCTCGTGAGATCTAGTATGAAGAAAGCATGAACATGTTTTCACTACTCTAAGTTGCTCTGGATAAGATCACTAAATACTACACAATTATTTATCTTTGAAATCTGTCTGCAAAACTACTGGATGGGACCATGCATGCATATGTGTGTGTGTCTGTTTGTGTATGGGATCCTGGTTTTACATGTGGGGACCAGAAGTCTTCATCAAGACAGTAAAACCTGATAGTAAAACCTGTGTGTTAGAATTGAGGATTGTTTTAGGCATAGGTATTAGGGTTAGACATTAGGGGTTAGGGTTAGGCATTAGGGTTTAGGGTTAGACATTGGAGTTAGGACGAATGTTTAGAAGTATGGTTTGAATTTGGGGATTGGGAAAGGGAAATTCACCACAAGGATAGTGAAACAAATGCATGTTTGTGTGTGTGTGTGGGGAGGGAAGTGGGGGGTGTTTGTGTGGAGTGTGTGTTTGTATTGGGGGATGTGTGGGGTGTTTGTGTTGGGGGTGTTAGTGTGGGGTGTGTGTGGTGTGTGTTTGTATTTGTGTGGGGGGGTATGTGGGGGGTTTGTGCCGGGGGATGTGGGGAGTGTTCGTGTGGGGTGTGTGTATGTTTGGTTTGTGGGGTGGGTGGTGTGTATGTGGTGTGTGTGTGGTGTGGTGTCTTTATGTGTAGGGTGTGTGTGGTGTATGTTGGGGGTGTGTGTGTGTTGTGTGTATTTATGGTTTGTGGGGTGTGTGGTGTATGTGGAGGGTGTGTGTGGTGTTTGTATGTGCAGGGTGTGTGTGGTGTTTGTATTTGTGAGGTGTTTGTGGTCTTTGTATTTGTGAGGTGTGTGTGGTGTATGTGTGTGGTGTATGTGTGTGGTGTATGTGTGTGGTGTATGTGTGTGGTGTGTGTGGTGTATGTGTGTGTGGTGTATGTGTGTGGTGTGTGTAGGGTGTGTTTTGGGGGCGGGGTGTGGTGTGTGTGTATAGGTGTGGTGTGTGTATAAGTGTGGTGTGTGTATGTGTGTAGTGTGTGTGTATGGTGTGTGTGGGGTGTGTATGTGTGTGTGTCTGTGTGTGGTGTGTGGTGTGTGTGGGGTGTGTGTGGTGTATGTGTGTGGGGGGTGTGTTTTGGGGTGTGTGTGTGGTGTGGGTATATGTGTGTGGTGTGTATGTGTGTGGCGTGTATGGTGTGTGTGGTGTGTGTTTAGTGTGTGTGTGTGCCCGCCTGCAGTAAAGTCACACGTCTGTGGCATTCCTCACTTTATCATCCAGATGACCCCCAGTAAAACCAGTCACCCTGGTAACCCCAGAGTTGAACTTGACCCTGACCTATATAACCTTTGACCCCTGGACTTCATTACCAGACTTTATTTTTACAGAAGCAACTGAGAGCCACACACATACATGCAAGTGCACACACACACACACACACACACACACACACAGAACTTTGAACCCCACTACTTGCTTATAATTTCAGAGGAAGCTAGAAAGAGATTGTTGTGAGTCCATATTAACTTAGAGAAAACGAGAGAGAACACAAGATGTGTCTGTCCTCCAACTAATATCCCTGTGTTTGTTTCGGATAGCTGAGGTTTAGCCTTCCGTAGCACATGTAAACTCATTCACCCACAAAACACACACACACTCTCAAACTGTATCAGAGTGACATTGTAGCTTGTTGGGATTTTGGCAGGCTGACCCACCATGTGGGTTCAATTAGAGAGGAGGATGGCAGAGTTTAACTACACAGAAGAAAAATGCAAGAAAGGGTGAGGTTTAGGGGAGAAGGGAACCGATACAGAAAACAGATAGACAGTAACATGTAATGAAATAATGGGTGTTTATGAGTGAGACTCGCACTTAAACTCATTGAACCCGAGTATCACTGCATTTTGTCCCTGTAACCATGTGAAAGCCCTTACTCTTCTCAGTTTCTCTGTGAGTGTGTCGTGCGTGTGTCTGTTTTTCTGAGTGGACAATATCTGTTGGGTGTGTGTTGAAACCTGTCTGCCAAACATTTGTTTCTTGTTTATTCTCCCTCCAGGGTGAGTTGAATTTTACAGGAATTAGTGTGGGAATACGGAGAATAATGGAGACAGTTCACTGGGACCTCCCATCTACCTCACACAGTTAAACAGGCACAATCATTTATTATTATTAAAAATAATAACCATTACCAGAGATTTATAGTGTGTGTGTGTGTATATGTGTGTGGTGTGTGTGTATGGTGTGTGGTGTGTGTTTAGTGTGTGTGTGTGGGGTGTGTGTGTGACCCAAGCTCCCAATGCATGGCCAGTTGGGTCCAGACGCCTGCATTACTCACAGTCCTTTTATCCCTTCGTTATTCGCTCTTTTCCTCCCCCATCTCTTTGTGGTTCTAATTATCGCGCTCATTTGTTATGAGCTAGTCTGGACAGAGGGAGAGCAGGAGGGGGGAGAACGAAAGAAAGAAGGAGGGACAGCAGGAGGGAGAGGCATTTGGGGCAAGAGAAAGGGGGTGAAGGGACCACTAGAAGTTAAATCTTTGGACAGATCTGGGAGCAGCTTCCACTGCCCAAATACAAGGCTTGTCTGTGAGAGGGTCCTTTTCAAAATTGTCCATAGATTTGTGAACAGCACTACAGCCTCGCCCTGGTACCAGTCCTCCTCCATCCATTAACACTCCAGTTTGTCATGTCCTCATCTGTCAGCTACAGTTTTATGAGCCCGTGGGTCCGTCTTGAATTGTTCTGTGACAATGGCAGTGTAAAACATCATTGTTCCAAGCTACAACTGACAGTCACTCAGTTGCGCCGCCCTCGACCACGAGCCAGTGTGAGCGGAGGAGGCGATAAGAGGATGGGAAGTACAGAAGGAGAGGAAGCAGAGGAGATAAAGTGGACAGTGGATGGACAGGCAAGCAGAGGTGGGGGAGAGGTAGAGCGCTGAACAGAGGAGGAGAGTGGAAACTGAGAAGAAAAAGAAACACTGTTTCCCATGCTCTCACCTTCTTTTACCCAGCTTTTTTCATTCTTTAGCTTTTTTCTTTTAACTAGAAAAAAGTTCAATAAAAGTGCAGCCCAGTTTTTATTGCCTAGCGCCCCTCCCTCCACCCAACTTCCTCTAACCCTCCAACCCCACTCCCTCGGCCCCCCTTTCCCTACAACCATTCTCTCTCCACTCCGCACCTCCCACTCCCTCACCCCCTCACTATCCCCCACCACCCCAGTCCCTCCACCTCCTCTCCCTCCAATCTCTCTTCAAGCACCCCGCCCTTCTCCCCCATCCCCACCACCCCACTCCCCCACCCTCCCTCCAATCTCTCTTCCTCCAAATCCTCTCCCTCACCCCACCCATCATCCCTCTCCATTTCTACTTTCCTTCTCCCCCTCGCCTCCCTCCATCCCGCCACCCTCCCCCTCTCTCCATCCCTCCCTCCCCCCACCCTCCATCTCATTCAAGCTTCCCTCCATCCCTCCATCTCTCTCTGCTTACAACTCAATTTGCACTCATTCTTTCTCTTATCTTTTCCTCTTTTCCCTCAGTGAATGATTGGTTTGTGCTTTTGCATTTCCTTCTTTCATGTACTGTGCGTGTGCCCGGGTGTGTGCCAGGGTGTGTGTGTGTGTGTGTTTTATGTCTCTGATGCCATGGTTGGGGCATGACCAGGGCTTAACCTCTGACCAGTGCAAATCCTCATGGGACATTTGACTGTACTGCATTGTGTCCAAGGAACAACCAAACATTCTGAGATACAATTACTACTTCCTCTGACCGTATTCTGACTCAGGATTGATGTGTGCGTGCTAGAGATTACATGCATGCTACAATCCTACACCACTACATTATCGTCAGTGGACTGTTTGAGAGCGATGCTCTGTGAACTTCCACTGACTGTACAGATAGTCCTATGATGTGTTCATGACCGGGTGAGTTATCCTGGAGCCAACGAAGATAGGACGGACGCAGACAAAGGCTCATGGAAAAAGAGAAAAGGCAAAAGTCAGGAAGCCGAATTCTTGAATAGAAAGGCAAAAACATTCCTCTGTCTTTAAGGACAAAGGAGTCACACGAAGGAGATAAAGAGCAAGGGACAGAGAAAGATAAAAGTGACTAGACTATACGAGAATCTGGAAGTCAATGGAGAGAAACCAACAGCACAGCACCCTGTATCCCACAGCTGGTTGGCCTCTAAATTGAGGTTGGTCCTTGGTCAGTCCCTGGATGGGAGGAGATATTGCTGATCGTGGCTAATTTACCTCCTGTTCTTAGTTGTAACAAAAAATTTTTTTACTGTATTACAGGTACTAAATGTACACAATTAATAATAATGCAAGTAATGCAAATTCATCTGGAAAAGTTAAAATGCTCACAATGTCATATAAATCCTCGCAATGGTGTGTGGTGGTGAAACTGGAGCCCATACTCCATCTAGTGGTGACGGTGTGTTATTACAGTATTTGTCATTGTAATTTATATCCCCACAATAGCTGGATGTACAGTGTTCTTTGCTTTGCTCTCTTCTTGCTCCAATCTCACACAGTCTTGTAACATAAAGAAGTCTCTTAGAGGTTTGGTAAGATGGCTGGATATCATCCATGAGTTTATTTGAGTTGAAATATGTATTTTGTGTGTGTGTGTGTTGGTATGAACCTCACCTGTGTCTGTGAATAGAACAAAGTTTCACTATGTGAGCTCTGTCTGTGGCCCTCTATTTCTAGACATCCCTCACAATGCTGAAAGACAAGCTGGGTCTGAATGGCCTTTGGGACAGGGGAGGAGTTGAGAATAGTCAGAACCACAAATCAACTTCCCCTTTCACATTCCATTCCAGTTCAATTCTCCATCAAGAAAAAAAGGTTGAAGTGAAAGTTGCCCACCACATAGAAAGACTGAAGAATCACCACATTCCATCTCAATACTTATCAATTAGGCTTACTTCCGGACCATGGCTCTACTCCAATACTTTGAGAATATGTCCTTCCTTTTTCCCTTCTGTGGGAGGATGTGTAAGGTGGGTAACTGATAGGGTATTACATGTTTACATGCCTATAGTAAAACACAATCCTGCCTATATGCCTATAGTAAAAAACAAGCCTGCCTATATGCCTATAGTAAAACACGAGCCTGCCTATATGCCTATAGTAAAACACGAGCCTGCCTATATGCCTATAGTAAAACACGAGCCTGCCTATATGCCTATAGTAAAACACGAGCCTGCCTATATGCCTATAGTAAAACACGAGCCTGCCTATATGCCTAAAGTAAAAAACAAGCCTGCCTATATGGCTATTGTAAAACACGAGCCTCCCTATATGCGAACAAGAAAACAAGCAAGCCTAGTTCAGCCGGACCGCAATAGAAAGTGTTGCCATCTCGAGATACGAACCCGGGTCAAACACGTGATAGGCTGGTTAACCACAACACAACGCAGCTGTACTTTCGCTGGATGTCAGTACAGCCTCTTGTCTCTATTCTGAACAAATCCTCTTTTGCCACTGGCCGTTTTAACAGTTAATTGGCCATTCGTGAATGACATTGATACAGTTAAGCTGACTAACGTTTCTTACTAATTAAGTTTACCTCCACCACAAATAGCTTCTATGTATGCGGTTTTCCACTGGCCGTTTTAACAGCATATTAGCCAGGATTAAGCTTTGATATCTACTGACTTACTGGAATAGTCATAAGAATTGAGGAATTGCTAGCGAGTCTGCTAAAGCTATTTCATTTCATGGCATAAGAATATATTTTTGTCTTGCAAGGCAAATCAAAAAAATTTTATTCATTCGTGAATTACATTTATACAGTAACTGTCAATAAAGGCGACGATAAGTAACTTTTACATCCAGTGAAAAGACGAGAAAATCGTGGAATCTACAATAAATAATTAATGAATGTCGTTGCTCTCAATAAGATTCGAACTTATGTCTACCATAGAGGCACTGTCTTCAACCACTACGCCACGTAATCACGTTTCAGCAGTCGCTTGACTCCATTGAGGATCGTGTGAAACTGACTAACTTTTCTTATTTTCACCTCCACTATAGTGTCTATGAACTGGATTGCTTTTGCCACTGGCCGTTTTAACAGCTTATTAGCCAGTGATAGGTTTCCTAGTATCTACTAACTTCCTAGGAATATTCATAAGAATTGAGCAATCACTAGCAAGACTGAAGATGAACTTATCCATGCCAGAAACATTCGCAATATAACCGTATACATTTTCAGTTAAGGCTTACTATAACGTAACTACTGTATGTTAAGCCAACAAATGTGTTTGTCTATCCTGACCCAAAAAAGTACGGACGCGTACTTTGAAAATCCACCAGAAACAGTCGCAACATAACCGTAAATTGTTTTATTTCAGGTTTACTGTAATGTAGTTACTAACGGTTTTAGCCAGCCCAGTTTTCAGCTAAACGGAATAATTCACAATGCGTATATTGCTTCGACTGCGAGGAGATACAAAATCAGGACATATAGTCCACAAATCCGCTTCGCTAACCACGACGCTATTTAACATGGCGTCAGACCCTCAGTCAGTCAGTCACTCAGTAAGAAACATTCGCTCTTAGCCGGCTCCGCTTACGCGGTCGGGGAAAAACAAATCTGCCTATATACCTATAGTAAAACACAAGCCTGCCTATAGTAAAACAAACTCTCAATGTACTGCTTTTGTTTGACCATGTCCTGCAACAACATGACCTATAATGCTGTGACTGGGTGATAATACTTCTATTCAATGTCATCCTTTATTGATATAATGTATATAAAGAGGCCTATATATATATATACACAAAATTGCACAAAACACTTGAAATGAAATACAAGGTACTGAAATGCAAATCCCAAAGTCTATTTGACTGTAATAGTCATCTCTCAGACTGTCAGAAAGCATGCATTAATTAAGACAAAATAAATATACAATTGGCCAAAATATTCAGTTTTTCATGTTGTGAACTCCAGCTTCATTGTTACTGTTGCAAGTGAATCAACATAACATAGCTTCACACCAAAATTAAGGCCCAGTACACTGTTCAGAAAAGGAAAGAGAGAAACAAAAAAGCCATCAGCCACATTCCTGATTCTCTCCAGCTCACGGCCTTGCCGCTCGGCGTGCTGTCTTTAGAATGCGTGCTGCCACATCCCGGGGCGTTATTGTCGGGCTTGCTCCCCTCACGGTTTCCCTCGAAATGCACAGGCACACACCTGTTCTCTAGCGCCTCGCAAGCCAGGATCAGATGCTTGGTTTCTTCCCTCACACTCGACACGCCGCAGGTCCCAGGGTCGCTTCTCACTGTTAGGAATTTGAACGGGCTTCGGCTGATGCACAGGTTCCCTTTGTATGTCTTTCCCCCAGAACTGGAGCAGACCGCGTCCACCCTCTCCCGGTCGTTCGGGTTTAAGAAGGACTGAGTGGGTCTTTTGCAGTCATTATTTTCACGCAGGTACTTCTCCCACGCGTTGCGGTCCGTCGTGGTTGGGGTTCCCGGACGCACATGCTTGTGCAGGAACTGGTTGTGGCAGTTATTGCATCGAGACTTCTGGCAGGGTTCGTTGTTACTGTAGCCTTTGATGCCTTGGCTCCCCAGCAATAGGCTGATGACAAGAGGGAACACTCCAAAGTGCTTCATCTTTTGAGACACAGAAAGTCTTCTTCATCAACTCCTGAAACTGTAGAGAAACAGATAACCAAAAGGGTGAAGTTGTTTGTAGTCTTATGTGCCTTCCTTCTCATGTTTTGATACCAGATCCTCGAGATTATATTCTGTAGAGCTCTGCCATGTGGAACTGAAGTAGTAGGCTACACCCATCTGACCCTTGGCTACCTGTTAAGTCTCAGCCCCAGTTTACACTCAGCTTCTTTCAGTTTTCATACAACACATTGAATATTCAATGTGAAATATTGAATATCAACAGGATCTCTCTTCCTCCCATTACATTGCAACAGGCTCCACCACAGGCCATAACCCCATTCAATCCAACCAGAAATATGCGCACAGCCAGGGTTTGAGCGTGACCCGCACACTGCTTTCGGGCTAAACTGCTAGCGAACATGGAAACGTACTACAACTTCAAAACATATCCCCCTCTGACACACAGATGCATACACATTTGTGTTATATGTATTTTATATTACCTGATTAGAGTTCCATTATATCTGCTGCTGCTGTGTCGTTTTAAATTTTCCAGATGGGTGGAGCATAACTTCAGTTCTCTGCTCACATATTTTTATTTTATTTACTCTTCTTTCCTGGAAATGGGTGTGTCCATATGGTTACGTGCTACGTCCCATTCTGGTGGGTGTTTCCGTCGCTGTGTATATGGTAGCGTGTGTGTACCCCCAGAGCAGCTAGCAAAGGGCTTTTGCTGTGTTTACTTTAGTCGAATTTCAGCTAAAAATACTGTCCGGTGGGAGCTAGTCTACCAATATCTGTAGGATGCATACATTAGTGTGTCTAAGAATTGTTAGTAAATGCTAATAATGAGCAGTAAGTTTCTTCAGGTCTGGAACAAAAGCCTTAGCTTTCAATGCCTGGTGACTGACCACAAGATCCGACTCTGCTATGGGTATTTTAGTTGTCTAGTCAACTTGTAAGAACCATTTAACAGCATTAGTTAGTGGAACAACTAGCCTGTGAGGTAAATTAGAGAAGAGAACGTACAGCTCCAGAAAAAATTAAGATACCACCTTTTTCCTTTCTTTTCCAAAAAGGTTTAAAAGGAAGGTTTTGAGTGAGGAACAGAAGGGTTAACATTTAGAGACCACTGCAAATTGAATACTTCTGTTCCTCACTCAAAACCTTCCTTTTCAACTTTTTTGGAAAGAAAAGAAAAAGTGCAGTGGTCTACATTTTTTTTGGAGCTGTATATTCTAATAAGAGCAACCTTTCACTATGTAATCTTAGCCTTCCTCTTCTGTTCTTCGCGCCATTTCTCAGTGAAACCATCTGTTTAGAACTTAGCTCTATAGCAAATCAGATGTGAGAAGCTAAGAAATCAGATAATAAAGTAATTTGTCAAAAGACCCATTAATAGAACAATGGTCAGAATTGGTCTGCCTGGTTAAACCATAAAACAGATGGGGTTTGTTCCTGTTCCTTGTTTCATGTAGAGACCATATCAACATACAAATTTAAGGCCACTCATGGTGTGCACTGAAATTTAAAATGTTTTGTAAGTCATCACGGCTTAAAAGGAACTTATCATAGCCCCCAACCTCATAAATAAACCTCTAATCACACACAAGTTCTTGACAATATAACAATTTAATACAAAAAACAAATGTATCTTTCTCTCATTTAACATTTCATTTACATATATATTCATATATTTGTGTATCTATTTGTGATATATAAACCGCAGTTCACAACATTCTAAAAACCTGGACAGATAACAACCAAAGTGGTTTAAAACAATAAAAACAAGACAACACAGTCACCAAAACACAGCCCTTGCCATTGTGTGAACATGAACTACTGACACATGATGGGTAACATATAATTCACCTTTCCACACATCTGTGAGTAACGCTCACCAACATGTACAATATACATAAACAATATGAAACATACTGAATACAAAAATTCACATTAAAACAATTTAGACAGGCTGATTAACGATTTCCATATTTCAGAACCTTCCAATTCATAGTCCTCTCTTGGCCAATCAGAACTCCTAATTCCCTGTATGTGATTGTTACAGTGACTTAAACGTCACAACGGAGTACAAAACCAAATGGTTGTTAGATTTAGTTTGGCATTTTTAAATACGACCTAACTTGATAAAAGATGAACCCTGGATCTATAAATAACTATCCTGTGTAATGTGTAAACCATTATTATTATTAAAAAAGATCGAATTCATATGATAAGGGTGTATGATGGCCTAGTGCAAGAATGTTGCGGTCAATAACCAAAGGGTTGCTGGTTCAAATCCCCAAGCTGACAAGGCAAACAACTAAATAATCAGTTGTCGTGCCTTTGAGCATAACCCTTAACCTTATTTACTCTGCTAAATGAAAAATGTGAAATTTTAAGTTTGGAATTGGATTTGTAAAATAACATTAACATAAAAATAAAAAAACATTCAACAAATAATAGCATATCATATGAAATAAGTAAAATAATGTAGTACACAAAAAAAACGGGCACCCGTTTTGGCTGGTGAGCACCACTTTCACAACTAGTGGCAGACACTATGCAAGAATGAACTCATCTGTAAATGCCAAACTACCAATCAACATAAATTGTACTGCTGAAATTACTGGGTCACGTTTAACATCATGACATGATTCTGCGCCATGTAGAATGAAGAACTGTGTCAACTTTAAACTGGACATTTCCACCCTGAATAAGACACTCGCATATATACGCACATAAAAAGTAAAATAAAAAACATGACCACACTGCAATGGAGAGGACTACAATTAGGAACAGCCAATGAAAAGGCCTGAAAATGAAAACATTAGTTGGGAAAAATGTCAATCAATCATTATTATTTCCTGCATCGTTTCATATTAAAATAATCTTGATAAAAACAAGTAAAACAACAATAAAGAATGGCTTTAAAAGTACATAATTTCTGCTCATAAAGTATTGCTTTCAAACGTTTTTTCCTTCTAACAAAAACATTATTTGACTTTGAGTAGAAAACCCCACAAGTGCCGAGGAGGAAGAGTGTGCAGAGGAGGAAGAGTGTGCAGGACAACAGTGGAGAACTGAGGAAGTGGTGATAGAAATCAGTCTCCCACCTGAAACCACCATAACCTCGTTCAAATGTGACATGGTCTATGTAATTACTATAGAATTCCATAGAAATCTGCCCCCAGTTTAAAAAGACTGATTGGTCAGTGTTCTCAAACATGCTAATAAAAAAATACAAAATAATAAACAAGGAGAGCCGAGAGAGGATATCCAAAGGCGTCTGAAGTGGACATATGCCTCCAAAGCTATAAATTACCAAGACTGCCTGAGAGTAAAGGTGAATGATTGAACTAATCTACCCATATGATTTTGAGATCAGGGATGAGGTGCCCAGACAGCTGGGAATAAGCCACATCTGTTACCTAAAGGCCATGTGTGTTACTTCCTAAAATGCATGCGTACGTGTGCCGAGTCAGGCTCTTAGCCTTCTTAACTTGTCCTCTACTTGCCTGTCTGTCAGTCTCACTCTCTCAGGTGTTCTGGATTTCACCCTTAACTCTGATTATCTCACTCTCCATCTTGGCAGTGCCATCATCCCATTCAAACCTTAAACACACTCTCTTTGGATCAGAAAAGGGAAGACCAAGATAATTAAGCAAAAGAACGCAAATGAGAAGGATTGAGGGGAGAATGAAGAGGTGCAGTGGGAAGGGGTCATTCGTTGAAAGGGGGGTATATGGGAATCTCAAAGTCATCGTTGTTGAAGTTGGCTGGCTGCTCAAGCATGGAGAGAACATCCTAGAGACAGAGAGCGAGAGGCGGGGGTGACATCAAGGCAACATGACAACACATAACGGATATGTAACAGAGGTAAACACTGAGAAAGAGAGAGACAAAGGTGTGTTAATACTTACAGGGAAGATCTCTGATTGGTTGTTCTGTGCGTGGGGGTGTGGCTCTGCATTGTTCTGGCCCTGCCACTGGGGCCACACTGCCTCTGCTGCCCTGGAGGGGAACTGCTGCCCTGACTGAGCGCCATCTGAGGGAGACGGTACAGTCAAGCCCATATCACACACAGACGCCATAGACAACTTACAACATAGTTTATGCTGTTGCACTTGTGAATTGTTTAAATACCAGACCCGCAACAACATGAAATGTACATTTTTGAACCGCGAACCAACACATCAACTGCTTCATCATGTGTAGTAATACATCAGACAGACAGTGTACCATATCCGTTAGTGTTGAGGCTGGGGCGGGGGTTGATGTTAGGGTAGTTAGCCCCAGTGGTGGGGGTGGGGGCATTGGTGGTGGGCATCGCCCCATATGAGTTGGATGAGCTTCCTCCAAAACCGCCCATGGCAAACTGCGGTGAGAGGGTCTTTCCTGCCTGGGGCACCACCTGCTGGACCGGAGGAGAAGACACAAAACAGCACAATGTTTTCAGGTCAGATGGGACAAGGGTTTTCAGGTCAGATGAGACTGTTACCCAGTTACTCATTTAGTTCAACATTAATAAAACGTACATACGTAGGGCCAGCTAGCACGTTAGACAGAGTACCTCCAAAGATGGACCTGTAGCAGCCATCCATCTCACCTGGTTGTTGAACGGTGGTCTAGTCCCCACCGCAGCCCCTGGCCAGCCAACTGCTGCTGCCCCGGCCTGTAGGGGGCTGCTGTTGGTGGGGGGCGCGGCTGAAGGGGGGACACTGTTCTGGCGAGACATCTGAGCCAGCATCTGACCTGCCGAGTGTGACGTCTGCAGCATCTGAGGGGCCATACCTACTGATCTGGAATCATTTCATAACAAAAATTTAGCTCAACGTCGGCTGTAATGACGACCCCCACCCCGGTACATAATCACATTTTCTGTTTCCATTCGCAGACTGGACCATGGTTCTGATGGACCAGCAGTGTCTCAGGCCATATCCAGGCCACTGGTGATTCCCAGCTGGCATTTCCATAAACATGACCGGTAGTTAACTTCAACACATACTCTCAAAGCAGCCTCCCGGCACCACCCGCAGCCCCCCAGCCCCACCCGCAGCCCACCCGGCCCCACCCGCAGCCACCCCGGCCCCACCCGCAGCCCCCCCGGCCCCACCCGCAGCCCCCCCGGCCCCACCCGCAGCCCCCCCGGCCCCACCCGCAGCCCCCCCGGCACCATCGGAATTCAGAGATCAGCTGAGAACAGCAGCCCAGGTTCCTACCTCCCGTATCCCTCGCCGGAGCAGTTGGGAGCGGTGTAGGTGTTGTTGCCCTGAGGGTAGAGGGGTGCTCCGGGGGCGGAGGTGGAGGGCAGGACCTTGGCCTGGGCTGGGCTGGGGTACAGGGAGGGGTACAGCTCTGGTTTTTCCATGGTCTTACTGTGGTCGGGTCCGGCAGCGCTCACCGCCTGGGCGGGTCTCTGATATGGACAATGGTAGACAAGCGATCAGTACTCACAAAAGGCTCGGAGGTCATACAGCAATGACAATGCATGTTCTGCTCCGTTCTGAAACCCAGCAGCCCTGGATAGACAGCCTGTTGTTGGATCAAGGCCCTCGCTTAAGGGACGAGAATGTCTAACAGAAATAAACCCACTAGCCCCCAAGTTGGCCCATCAATTTCCCCCATTTATTTGCATCTAATGCTTAAGCCTCTGGGCCCCACCTACTGGGGCTCACTTAGTGGGGCCCACCTTTGGCCACAGGGTAAAGCTGGGTGAGGGCTAATCTTACCTGCGGAAGTGGAACTGGACCTGCCTCGTACAGACCATCTCTCCCTCCTCCCTCCAGCTCGGCTTGCTGTTGCTGTAACTGCCTTTAAAGGAGGACCAAAGGAATGACACAGAGAGACCAAATACAAACAGTCGTCAGTGACAACGGAACATGTCATTACCTTCAAGGCCCTTCACTGTTACCTAGGAAACCGCATAAGAACCAACCAACAGCTCCAACCACCACCAGTAACCATGAAGAGGTGAGAGAGGGGGCTGTTACCCAACACCTTTGCCATGCTACATAACCTACTTTGGCTGTGGGGGGAGGGGGAAGTCACCCAAAAAACAAAAAGGAATAGGGAGGAAACAGTCCACAACCCTCACCAAGAAGTTAATACTGGACCAGACCAGAGACAATGAGGAAACAAAGGGCAGAGAAAGAGAGAACAAACTGAGAGAGGACTCATCCAGTGCCAGAAGGGGTTCCAGTCTCACCTGGCAGCCACCTGCCCTGGACTAGGGGCCACAGGGGTGCAGATAGGACTACTCCCCCCCAGTGAGGGAGGCAAAGACACCCCCGGGGATGAGAGTGGGGTGAGGGGGTCCTGAGTCGAACTTCTAGTGGCCCACAACAAAAACAAGGGATAGGGAGAGGTCAAATAATTATTTTTTGAAGGTGGATGATGGGGGGGGGGGGGGGGGGGGGTACCCCCAATGGGACTCAACAGACTGGTTGGACAGTGGATCAAATAAATCAGGATCTGCAGGTGTTCAGGGGGATGTTGCGTACATGTCACACACTCATATGACGTGTACTGGGACGAGTCAATGCACATACCTAAAGTAGGTGCAGATGGGTGTGTACGTACTTGACATTGGCATTAGTACAGATGATGTACTCTATCTCCTCAGAGAAGGGGTTCTGGAAGGTGAAGGAGCTGGTCCTCATCCAAATCCACTCTCTGCTTTTGGAGCGGAATCGGAACATGACAGACAGCACCTGGCCCTTCAGCTTGATCACCTGCTGGAAGCTGTCTCCGAGTAGACCCTGATCTTCAGGGTGGGCCAGCTCCAATATATTCTTCCCCAACAGTTCCTGGAGAGCGCAGACAAAGAAATCCAGCTTACAGCCATCACAGTTTGAATAGATATTGTATTTCAGAAGGGTCCTAACATAACCAGCAATGTACATAGAAACATGACGACCTCCGGAGCCAACTTGGATAGTACGTTATACACCCCAGTCACTCAGCACGGTTTTCCTTAGGCTCCGACTACTCATTCCACTTGATACATAAATTTTTTGGAGCCAAGATCACTCCTACTAAAAGGAAATAAAATGCATCTAGCAACTAATTGAGAGGACATGGCAGTGACATGGAATTTGACTGGCTACAATCTGTCTTGCCTCCCAGTATTGGCTGTTTATGTGGCTGATTGGTTGCAGTCCCATTCTTTTATAGCATGGAAGGAGGGAGCATGCAACCTCTATTAATGACTTTTGGAATGTAAGTGGTACAGATGAGCCTCGTACTGAGGAATTCAGCTTGGTTTTCTCCAGACATAACAGGGCCAATGCAATCCAAAAGGTTTGCGTTATGACTCATGTTTCCATGAAAAGAAAAAAAGAAAAGGCTGAATTATTCGGTAAAACCTCACAGACTCAAGCATGGTACTGCGATGTTTTGATGGAGTTCTGCTACATAGGGAGCTTGGAGACTTGCCATCTTTGAAGGAACAATGAACTCTCTATCAGTGAATTTTAAAGGAGAATGTCAGGTGATCTGTCTGAATTGAACTGAAGTCATGCAGCAAGACAATAATCCAAAACACCAGAATGGTGTTGACTCCACAAATTGACACTCATGGATTGGCAGAGACAATGTCCAGACCCAAATCCGACAAATGTTTTTTCAGGACATGAAATGAGCAGTTTATGTCAGAAAACCCAGAAATGCCACGGAGTGAATGCGGTTCTGATTCTAGGTGCGTCTTACTATGGCCCCAGGCTCTGAGGGAGGCCTACCTGAGGCTGGTAGCCCACGGTGGCCATACAGCGATGGTCCACAAACGTGAAGACACCCAGGCTGTTATGACGCGAGATGAACTCCACCGGAACACTAAGGCTGCTTATGTCTGTGTCGCTGGGGCAACTGGTCACCTGGACGACAGGCGGAAAGTGCGTTAGAGGGAGTAAATTTATTAGCCCATCCAAATATTGTCCCTACATTGTCCCATCAGACCTGCAGTCTCCCGATAGCCACTAGACAGTAGCGACTCCCCTGAGTGTTGTCGGTTTCTTCGTCCGTTAGAGTCACTCCTGGAAAAGATCAAGATGAATAAGATAGGGAGAGTGCTTTAATGTGTGAGACAAAAAAACGTGTGTGTACACTGATGAGCCAAAACGTTAAGACCACAAGCCTAATGTGCCTTGTGGTATCTGACACCAAGACGTTAGCAGCAGATCAAATCCTGCAAGTTGTAAGGTGGAGCCACCGTGGATCAGACTTGTTGGTCCAGTACATCCCACAGTTGCTGAGTTGGACTGAGATCTGGGGAATTTGGAGGCCAGAGCGACACCTTAAACTCTCCATCATCATGTTCCTCAAACCCTTCCTGAACAATGTGTGCAGTGTGGCAGGGCACATTATCCTGCTGAAAGGGAATACCACTGACATGAAGGGGTGTACCTGGTCTGCAACAATGTTTAGGTAGGTGGCACCTGTCAAACCGATGTCCACATGAATACGCGGATCCAGGGTCTCCCAGCAGAACATTGCCCAGAGCATCACACTCCCTCCACCGACTTCTCATCTTCCCCCAGTAAATCTTGGTATCATCACGTTCCCAAGTGAAAGGCGCACACATAAACGACAGCCCACGTGATGTTAAAGAAAACGGGACTCATCAGACCGGGGGCCCTTCTTCCACTGATCCAAGGTCCAATTCCAACGCTCACGTGCCCATTGTAGGACTTTTGACAGAGGACGTGTCTTCCTGGGCACTCTGACCGGTCTGTGGCTACACAGCCCCAAAAGCACTGTGTGTCGTGACACGTTCCTCCCATAACCATCATTAACCTTTCCTGTGACTTGTGCCACAGTGGACCTTCTGTTGGCGCGGAGCAGACGGGATAGCCTTCGTTGCCCTCACACATTGATGAACCTTGGACACCTGACACCGAACATCCTGTTTGTGGTTTGTCCCTCCTCTGACCACTGTGGTTAGGTACTCACCATTGCTAGCAGGGAGCACACCACAAGCCCGGCCATTTCAGAGATGTTCTGACCCAGTCATCTGGCCATAACAATTTGGCCCCTGCCCAAGTTGCTCAGGGCATTACTCCTGAATCCAACATGGTGACTACGAGAACTGATTATTCGCTTACACGTCTAACCTAGCCAGACCTTGTGCCCTTGAAGGTGACGTTATTTGCTTCACCTGCGAGTGGACATAATGTTTTGGCTCAACAGTGTATATGTGATGGAGAATTTGTGTGCTTGAGAGTGAGAACAGTGTGTCAAGTTATCAGAAAACTAAATTATGTTTTGCCAAACATTGCAACAAGTGTCATGGGGTACAGGGAGAAAAGAACACTAATGGTCTTAAATGAGTTGGCACGCTTCGATTTGTAAAATGTTTGTGACAGAAACACAAGGCCCATTTCAGTTTGTAAAAACGCTCATTCATTTTCTATGATTGTTGCCCAAAGTTCTTCGGAAACATTTGAGGTCATTTTTTCATCTCGCAGCTGCAGTGTGTTCATTTAATCTTCTGCCTGTGAGTGAGTTTGTCACCTGTGGGAGGCCAGGACTTGATGTATCCAGTGCAGTGAACCACCACATACTGAGGCTCTCCATCCTTGGCTGGGCCCAGACCGCTCCTACATCACACACACACAATTCATGGGAGTCAACTCCATAAGTATTTACAGTACACAGTGATTTTGTGACTGTTTCTTTGGCTCTGTGTAACAGCACATGTCAACTTAAATGTATTTAATTTTGTTATATCAGACGAACCTTTTACAAATGACAAAAAAAAATCTACAGTCTCCAGAGGTCACGATAATAGTCAAAAATCCCCTTCAAATACTGGAATGCGGTGAGTAGACGAGTGGTGAAAATCCTGACTGATGAGTGAGCCACAAAATGTGAAACAGATTAAGGGCTGTCAATGGTCTGTAGGCTAATTTGTCTTTTGGTATTATTTATTAAAATAATATGAATTTGAGAAGATTAATATAGCCTATGCATGATCTATATAATAAGGTATGCTACTTGGCATAGGCATTATAGAATATTGTTCATTGCCGTGCCAATCTGTGAGCCACATAATCACAGCAGGATACAGTATAGCCAGCTTAATGATTTACAAACATTGAAATGTTAATGAATTCATTATGGTTACTAGATACTTTAAATCATATTTCTGTTCAAAACGGTTGTCCTCTACAGGGAAAAGTCCCTGGTATTTTAGTTGATAAAGAGATCCATAATAATGGATTTGTTTCCCAGTACATCCTCAGAAAGTACACTACATTATACAACCGTCTCTTTTAACTTGTTAAAGCAATAGCACAAAGAAATGGCTGCGGTCATATATATATATAATTTGATACAGTAAGATTTTGGACTGTTGTAATCTTTTCAAACTAAAGAAAAAGAGACAGAGAATACATGCTGGATGACAGCAGTCGGTCAGTGCATTGCACCCAGCCCATCTACCATTCATCAAAAGCTGGGTCTGGCAATGCAATGTTACATTTCGCAATTTGCTGGCTCTGCAATGTTTCCCAACTTCAGTACGGCAGGGCCTATTTTACACGCAACAGAATGAAGAATGAACACATCACTGGCATCAATAAAGAGCAGGTGGAGTTGGTGTGAGGGAGACTGAGGAGGGGGCAGAACTCGGAGCATGTTTTAGTAATTAGTATCTTCACTAGAAGCTGAAAAAGCCTCTTACACCCTGGTTTCATTGAAATCACACAACGTTCTCTAGTCCTTTACAACCTATGGTCCAGTTTGGCTATGACCCAGCAAATGTGAAAAGTTGATATATGAAGCGTATATACGCATACAAACACATACTGTAGACACACAGACATACACACTATATGACTCAGGTTGAAAACAGTGAAGTTTACATGAATGATTACAGTGAGATCTTTTACCTGTTTCGACTTCTCAGGAAATTCAGTCTGTTCATCGACATGGGTTCCACTGGACACGAACCACACCTAACGGCAAAGAAACACACACCATTTCAGAATTGGGCAAACTTAACAGAGGAGCATACGGTCACACTCACATAGCATACACACCCACCTCATTCTACAGATAAAGGATCGCCTGGCCCCCATACACATTCTGACAGAGGACTGCTGTCCCTCTTTTTTCACAGTTCCAGTCTTCAGGTCTAACATCCTCCCTGAGGAAGAGGCAGTAAGGGAGGGAGAGATACAGAAGTTGTTAGTGAGTGCATGTCTCTCCCATTATCCTCCACACCAGACAGGTGCTCTGTAGTTCGTCTGTATCCTCTGTTTGTGTGTACCTGTATTATTACTCTCTGCACTGGAGAGCTGCTCTCATAGTTTCTCTGTATCCTCTGTTTGTGTGTGTGTGTGTGTGTGTGTGTGTGTGTGTGTGTGTGTGTACCTGTATTATTACTCTCTGCACTGGAGAGCTGCTCTCGTAGTTTCTCTCCATCGTCCGGGTGTAGCTGGTCGTACAGGGAGGAGCCTAGCCAGTCGGACTGTGATTGGTTAAGAACCGGGGTCAAAGAATCAGACACGTAAACGACTCGGCCGCTCTCACAAGACACCACAAACAGGAAGCCATCAGCAGCCTCCAGGATCAGATGCTTCAGCTCCTGGAGGAGGCAGAGCGATGATGACGGTGCCGGGGGGGTGGGCGGGGGGGAATGAAATGTAAGAGGATTAACTCAGTTATTAAAGTACAATAAACACCTTTTTTTTTTTTTTTTTTTTTACTTCACTGCCACCTTGGGTGGCAGCGGACCTAGCAGTTAGACCAGCTGAGCAGTAACAAAAACGTTGCTAGGTCAAATCCCTGAGTAAAGCCACTTCTAAGGGCTTCAGTAAAATGTGAAAACCAGCCTGTGTGGCAACTGACTAAGAGCTCCTTCTCCCCTTTCCACCCTCACATTCTCCCTCAAGTCTCTCTCCCTAACCTGGTCTGTGAGGAAGGATGGTTTGTATGTCCCATCTGCCGCGGTATTGCCGCTCCCTCTCAGAGACTTCATGTGGGACACGGCCATGCGCAGGATGGTCAGCTTGTCTGGTTTCCGTGCCAACGCGCTGCAGGTGGGCACCATGTCCGACAGCTCTGTGATGTAGGCCGTCATCTTGTTCCTCCGTCGACGCTCAATTTCACTGTGGTTCTCCCTGGAGCCAAAAGGAGAAGAACCGGGAGGGGGGGAGGAGAAAAGGGAGACGGTATAGAAATGGGGAGAGGTAGGCAGGTGGGTGGACAACGTGGAGTAGTGTTTAGAGTTGGCGTAACAAAATTAAATATGTGGATTATTAATGAGGTGGATAGAGCAAGAGTGAATTCATAAAAATAAGGAGTGAATGATCCATCACTACAACAGATAAGGGTTGATATACAGTGCAGTCAAAGGTTTTGAGACATCTACTCATTCAAGGGTATTTCTTTATTACTACACTTTTCCACATCGTTGAATAATAGTGCATTTCAAAACTACACTAAACAAAATTATAAATGCAACACTTGTGTTTGCCCCCGTTTATCATGAGCTGAACTCAACATTCCACAGGTCAGAATCAACAACCTGGTCAACTATTATGTGAAGGAGATGTGTTGCACTGCGTGAGACAAATGGTGGTCACACCAGATACTGACTGGTTTTCACCCCCCCCAATACAGTGAAAAATATTTTAGTGTTCTTTTATTGTGGCGAGCCTAAGGCACACCTGTGCAATAATCATGCTGTCTAATCAGCATCTTGATATGCCACACCTGTGAGGTGGTTGGATCATCTCGGCAAAGGAGAAAGGCTCACTAACACAGATTTAGACAGATTTGTGAACAATATTTGAGAGAAATAGGCCTTTTGTGTACATAGAGAAAGTTCAGCTCATGCTAAATAGGGGCAAAAACAAGTGTTGCGTTTATAATTTTGTTCAGTGTATGAAAGTGTAGAATTATGAACTATGGAATTGTGGTGAATAAGTGTTAAACAAATCTAAATACATCTATATTGTAGATTCTTCAAAGTAGCTCCAGTTTGGTTTAATGACAGTTTTGTACATTCATAGTATTCTTTCAGCTAGCTTCATGAGGTAGTCACTTGGAATGTTTTTCCAAAAGTCTTGAAGGAGTTCCCCCATTTGACTCATCAGACTCCAACTCGGACACATCAGACCGCACAGATTTCAAATGGTTTAAGTTTCTTGGCCCGGGCAACTCTCTTCTTTTTGGTGTAGTTGCTTTGCAGGAATTTTGACCATGAAGGCCTGATTCATGCAGTTTCCACAGAACAGTTGACATTGAGATCTGTCTGTTACCTGTACTCTGTGAAGAATTTATTTGTGTTGCTATCTAAACTGCAGTTAAGTGACGATTTCTGAGGCTGGTAACAAACAAAATTATCCACTGCAGAAAAGTTAACTCCAGGTTTTCATTTCCGGTGGCGGTCCTCATGAGAACAGTTTCATCAATGGTTTTTGCAACTGCACTTGAAGAAACTCAAATATCTTGAAACGTTCTGGATTGACAGACATTCATGTCCTAAAGTAATAATGGATGGTTATTTCTTCTACGTATTTGAGTAGTTGAGTTGCCATATTATGGCCTACCCCAGTACAAACATAATGATGGTCTTCTGTATATCCACCCTACCTTGTCACCCGCTGTATACCCACCCTAACTCATTAAGAAGGAAAGAAACTCCGCAAATTAACGTAACAAGGCACACCTGTTAGGTTGAAATGCTTTCCAGGTGACTGCAAAAATATTGTGCAAAGGGTGGATACTTCGAAGAATCTACCATGTGACATCTATTTTGATCTGTTTGGTTGCTACATGATTCCATGTGTTATTTCATAGTTTTGATGTCATCACTATTAATTTACTATGTGAAACATAAAAAAAAAATTTAAAAAAAAGGAAATACCGTTGAGTAGGTGCATTCGAACATTTGGACTGGTACTGTACGAATATGTATATGCATATACACTGCTCAAAAATAATGAAGGGAACACGTAATCATCACAGTATAACACCAAGCCAATGTAACTTCAGTGATAATCTGTCCAGAAAGGAAGTATAAGTGATTGTGAATCAATGTCACCTGTTTTGGTGCAAATGAAAGTGACAACAGGTGCGCTGGAGAGGCAACAGCAAGACAACCCCCAAAAGGGAATGGTTTTGTAGGTGGTGTCCTACAAAACCATTCAGGTCCACCATTGGTGCCACATTCTCTTCACAGATGAGAGCAGGTTCACACTGAGCATGTGACAGACGTGAAAGGGTCTGGAGACATTGTGGTGAACTTTATGCTGCCTGCAACATCATCCTGCATAACCGGTTTGGCAGTGGGTCAGTAATGGTCTGGTGAGGCATATGGAGGGTTGGCTAGTACATGGAGGGTCACACAGACCTCCATGTGCTCACCAACAGTACCCTGATTGCTACCGGGATTAAATCCTCAGACCCGTCGTCAGACCTTACACTGGTCCAGTGGGCTCTGGGTTCCTCCTGGTGTAGGACAATGCCCGACCTCATGTGACCATTGTGTGTAGGCAGTTCCTGGATGACGAAGGCATTGATGCCATTGACTGGCCCTCACATTCCCCAGACCTGAATTCAATTTGGGACGTTATGTATCGGTGCACCCAACTGCCGCCAAATAGCGCCACAGACTGCCCAGGAGCTCACTGATGCCCTGATCCAGGTCTAGGAGGAGATCCCCCCAGGACACCATCCGCTGTCTCATCAGGAGCATGCCCAGACGTTGTTGGGAATGCATTCAGGCATTTTAATATTTCATTCAACGAGACCCGATGTGTGATTTCAGTGGTCCCTTAATTCTTTTGAGCAGTGTATATGTATACACACACACACAAACACACACAGCGTGAAGAAGAGAGGGTGAACCTTGTATTTCATAGTGGTATGTAGTGAGAAGAAATGCTGAAAGAAAAAGGCTTGAGAGATTCTGAGAGAGAGAGCAGAACAGAGGGAAAGAGGGAAAGAGAGGTTGTGCTCAACAGAAAGGGATTGATAAGAGTGAACTGGTGTCCCTGAGCTCCTAACTGAGCAGTCAGAGCAGGCTTTGTAGTTGTGACACGAAACTGTCCTTTCTTCTACCTGGCAAATCGCTCTTTGTCTCCTCCTCCATCTTCATCACATCTGGTCAAAGAAAAGTAGAACAGAACTGTCATCAAAACAATGAACAATACAAACTCATTAAACACAGAGAGAGGCGGGGGGACATGTCCTACCTGAAGAGCTTGCTTCCATCATCGTCATCATCAAAGTCTGGCCTGTGATAACATAAGAGTGAATCCATCTTTGTAAAGTAAAATAAACTAATACACTAACAACGCACAAAAGAAACAGTGAACGCTTTGGCATGGTAAACTTACGCGGCTCGTCTCTTATTGGACCCTTTTGGCACAACAGCACCGCTGCTTGACTGGGCCCTAACCGCTCCCAAACTCAGAGAGTCATCTGGTATGTCTGCAACACATACATACAAACACGAGAAATTAAGCAAAATGACGCTATGTTACAAGTGCATCCACACTTTATCTATCTACTGATATTTTGTCCCAAAGCCATAGTACCATTGCAGAGTCAACTAATCAAAACATAATCAGACTTTATTAGATGAACAAAATGCAGGTAAGTGAATGCTAGATCAACCACATCCTAGTTTTTCCCCAGGCCCAAAAGATCAGTTTTTGTTGTGAACAAATGTACTGAGGTTGTGAGTATGGCTAGTTCCTCTGTGCTCTGGTATTCTACATTGCTATGCTAAGCGTTACCCACAAAGGTAGCTTACAAGCTTGCTAGCTTACTATGTGAAGATACAGCGAGCTCGTTTGCTAGCTATGCTAAGTCAAGTGGAAAATAAAATGAAGAAAGTACATTTATCTAAAGATTTTTTTTTTTAACGAAAAGCAGAATCAACCTAGCTACGTAGCTAAATAACTAACTTAGCTAGCTACTTGCAGTACTTAGCTAGTTAGCTATGTGATCATACTATACTGTACTCTTCACAATTTTTTGGGAACCCAGTTGTCACCTAGTAGTGTACTTTAATGTACTAATATATATGTGTATGTATATATGTTAACTAATCATGCTGGCAACATGATTAGCCTCGCGGGTCTTGCCAGGTACAAAATATAACAAGCTATTACTTAAGATAGTTCATTTCACTTGCTAAATTCAGTTTACCGAGAAATGCTAAGTCACAGAAAACTACAGTAACTACCTCAAAGGCTAAGTAACTATAAAAATAACGAAATTCTTCAAACGCTAGTCAGTAGGTGAAGGGCTACAGCAGTAGCTAGCTAAGTATTGTACTGTAACAGTCTTATTATGCAACACATATCCGGCCAGCGTTAGCCAGTTAGCTTAGCCCTAGTTACAGCAATACTAGCAATTTTGTAATGCTGTCACTCACATTAGGAGAAAGTGATAGATTTAGGCAAAAGTCCACTGATCGCCAATTTGACAGCTGCATTGTTACATTAGCCTTTACATAAGCGCTACATTTTACTGTACCTGGGTTCGAAGAGTCCATGTCCGGATTAAAAAACATAAACAAACAACTTCTTCAGCTGGGGTAAAATCCTCAGTCCGCACAATCCTATTTCCTCTTCGTAGATTTACCGCTCTTATGGACATCGATGTCAGCAAATAGCGGCCCTGTCATGACTCATGTATCTTGGTCATCAGCCAAAGATGAAAATATCAACACTAGTGCGAAAATATCTCTTTTTATGTCCCCTTTCCTGTTGAACCCCGTTTTAAACCACTTCAGGTCCAAGATGGCGGGCAAGCCTAGGAGCAGTGGACACCCCGAATCTGGTCTAACCAGCTGTAATTTGCAAGTCGGTTTTCCATGTTCCGGTACCAGGGTTAGGTGGAGTGAATTTTTTAGAATTCCACTAACTACGCTGAAACTGTGCACCGGGTCATAAAGTACTAACTCGCCCATTGCTAACGATAGCTAATAACAACACTTTTCTTTCCCTTCTATTGGATATCAGAAGCTAGATACAAGTGACGTACCGAAAAAATTGTCGTACAACAATCTTTGTTGAGTCAAATCAAAGTTCAGTATTTGCATTTAAGATTATTTGAGTGATGTATTAAACTTACATTGTAATATTTTAACTATGTGTACGTTATCAAACTACTAATCACACTTTATGAATGGAATATTACGAGTAAAATAATCAAATAAGTGCACAACACGACATACATGGAAAAATGCATACAATGCATCACAGGGAACTTAATCATTTGTGTGCTATACAAACTTTTGAGTAGACAGGTTTGTTTTTGTGATTCATGATCATTGATTTTATTATTAATGATAATACTTAAGCATCATAAAACAAATACAAAATAACACTGTAATTAGGGGCACTTTTGTTTTTCTGTATCAACGGTGCAAGAGAGAAAAGAGGATGTCAACGTTAGTACAAATGAATGAGGGATTGAATGGGGATGAGTGTGAAAGGCTGCGAGGGGATGATCTCTTTCAGAGTGAAGAAGGATGAGAATAAGAATGAGTGGATGAGGAGTGTAGGAGTGGGTGACAAAATGGAAAAAAGAGACAAAGGATGAGTGACGATAAGATGTGTTGAACAATGCTATAAGCGAGTGGACTAACCCATACATTACAGATAAGGCACTTAACACACAACGATTTAAAAGCAGTAACAATAAAAATACTACACTTTGACTGTTCCATGTATTTGTCGTACTCATGATAACTAAGGAATTTAGCTGCAAAACATTTTTTATAATTATAATCCAAACTCAAGATGTAGAATTTTGCTGAAACAACAATATCAAAAAGGACTGTAAACGCGTTTCTCATAGGAATCATATCTCAAATCACTCCCTAAAAACAGAATAACACCAATCACACATCCAGGATAATCTAATCTGGGTCAGTATGACCTAAAATCTGGGCCAAATATGGCCTAATCTGGCTCTTTCCAATCTCCTGAGAAATGTCTTGTTCTGACCGACCAACACAGGTCACCAATGAGTATCCAGGATTGGACTGGACCTACCCTGACTGGCTTTCAACTCTGCAAACATTTGCAGAAAAGGTTAGTCTTTTACAAGATTACCGTTGCAAGAAATAGTGAAAAATTTAGAGTTTTCAAAAGAATGTCAGTTTGCTCTTGTTGGCAAACATTATTGGATGATTGGTTTACTCAGAGTTGGTATCTTAATAAACTTAGTGAAGCTGACCTGAATGCATCTCTAGTCTGCTATGCGTCACATTGAACTGGAATGAAACCAAAATGGTCAACACTGGTTTTAACTAGACTAAGAAAACCTTTAAAAGAAAAAAAATATGTAAAATCAAAATGTTTACATTCTGCTTGGGATCTTGATTGGCTGGGCTGTTGTTTTCTCTTTTGTACCTTTACTTTTTTTAAGGCTAAAAACAATAACAAAATATGTACTGAAAAAGAAGTTCTGCCTGTGTGATCTTGGTAAGATGTCAACCACATTCTAGTCTAGACCAATCAGACATTTACAGTGTCGCACAAGGAGAGAAAAAACAAACAGTTTGATACAAGTATTTTCCTCACTGTCAACGAAGTGTCTAACAACAAACAGTAACCACTGGTATGTAAAGATGACATAACAGAGGAACAACCATCTTTCAAAATCTGTAAAATCAGCACATACCAAAACTATGTGACACTTCATTTGAAGGGCCTCCTTTTAAGCTGCTTATGAACATTAGTCATTAAATTAAGCAGTTTACAAACAGGTCCTCACATACATTACTCTACAGTGCATTATTTAAACCCATACTACTAGTGAAGGAGACTACCCGACTCCCTCTGCTGCATGGGGTTTACAAGCTTAGAGGTGTCATATACACAGCTGAAGACATCTCATTTAGATGCACCACAGGAGCTGATCAGAAAAAAATGTTTGCATAGAATCCTTAAAACCCAGGGTCAGGGAGTCTGAATGTCAGCTCCGTGCCTGATGCTCAAAATCACATGATTGTATTTGTGTGTCATGTCTTTTTTCTGAAGTCTTTCATGGCAACTGGATATTAGACATAAAGGCACATGGATAAAACATGCTTATGGCAGACTAAGCAAAAACAAGGCAACTTAAAAAGGTAAAAGCAGTCAAGGCACATGCGTACAGTGAGAAAAGCTGTAGTAGAAGCAGCATTACACTCGCCTCCTCCCATCATTATTACACCCGCTTCATTATCAATTTTCTCTTGTCCTCTCAACATTATTACAACCGCTTCATTATTATCACTTTTCTCTCGTCTTCATCGTTATTACACCCCCTTCATTATTATCACTTTTCTCTCATCGTCATCATTATTACACCCCCTTCATTATTACCACTTTCCTCTCCTTCTTTCATAATTTTTACACACTAGAAGTCCTTAATGCTATTCCTAAGCTGAGGTGTGTGCGTGTGTGTGTTTGTGTCTTGTTGTTCATATAATCGTTTAGTGTATCTACTGTTACATTTCTACCTGTAGTTCTCAGACTTTTGGAATGCCTTTGGACCCCCCCCCCCCCCTTTCCCCATCAACCTCTCACTCTCTTCCTGTTCCCATCCCTCTGCTGACTGAAAGATGTGAGGTCACTTTTGTCCCGGCACTTGTTTTCATCACTCTGTCTTGCGGTGGTTGTTGTTGTGAATGGTGTATCCATTCTGCACCAAGCCATTCTTCACCTCCTCCTTCTCCTCCAATTCATCGCCTGACTCATCAGTCTCTTCTTTATCGCTCCTTTCGTCATCCACCTTTTCCTTATGCAAAAAGAATGGAAACAATTATTTCAGGAACTAACTTCTCCCTAAACAGCATCCAAATCAGACATTCCGTACTTTTTTAGGGCTTTTCAACACAGAAAAAAAGCTATTTAATTTCTACTGTACATCTAATATCTTCACAAGATATACATTTCGCTCTAACATTCAACATGAGTAATAGAGATCTTTGGTTTTACATCATGTCTCTGAAAGAAATAAGGGTCACATCTCACTTTGGGACACGCCTACTTCTGGCTCATTGGTTGAAGCCTTATTCAACCAGTGATTTGTTGTGTGTTTGTCCCATGTGTCCATATAACGCGTGAAATGCCCATATTCCTCTTACTATGAAATACCTTCTACAGGAGACATCTAAGAGGCAATGTGTTAAAGGGATAGTTCGTCCAAAATCTATTTTTTTCTTAAAGTCCACTTACCAAATTATATTCCTGAATACACAGTCACTTTTTTCAAACAATCCATTATTCAGCTCTGTCCCAGTCTGTAATTAGCGTTATTAGTATCGTCTAAATTCATGAATGGAAACAGTTCGTACCGCTATCAGAAAGCTGCATTGCAAGCGGAAAACTACTCCAAACGACATTTAGTAATATGTCGCAGTAGCATAGATTTTTTGAAAACTGTACACTGATGAAGCAGCCAGCGGAATTGGCTGAATTCAAACTGGCACTAACAAACTATTTCCTATAGCCACCATACATAGCTTCAGTTCTTCAACAGTGATGTCATCAAGGTGAGTGTGAACTTTAACCACAATAAGCTAGGGGAATATAGGTTGCTTCGCCTAGCTTCGTCGGTGGACATCAGAATAATATTTGCAATTTTGGAAAATGCTTTGTTCATAAGAACGTTACAAGGGACGAGGGAGAGGAGACTTGAGGTTTCACTCGTTGCCATATCTGTAAGGTCTGTTCACAGTGCCATCTCTCAACCACATCACCAGGATGACATTAAGCCTCCAGATCCCAAGATCCTCTAGATCCCAATCACAACAAAAGCAGCAGTCCTCCAAGCTCCCAATCATTAAACCAGTTCAGAAGTTTGTGACAGCTTTCTAACAGTCTTTGATTCTAGAATGCCTTCCGTGGTTACGATTTAGCTTATCCTAGTCTGTATTATTGCTATATTTTTGCTTTATATTTTTCTTAATTCTCACTACGTAGATTTCGTGTGCCAAGTCACAAGAATTTCATTGTGCAGGATGATGCTGTCTTATTCGGTGCATTTGATAAATAACCTTTGAACTTCTGTATTTCCTTTGGATTGACTTCTGCCTGATCACATCTTGAACACGCTCTGTGCCTGCTCGCGGGCTTTTTGGTATGAAATAAAATCCTACCCACTCTGCAATTGGGAAAATACCACTGCCTCTCTAGAGTCATATTGTGAGAGAATCAATGGAGCCACTTTGCCAATGAGACATACAAAGTTTCAGAGAAACATTTTACAGACCACCGTGACCCACGTTCACTAAGAAGAGGATTAAAGACGAATGCAATTCCATAAAGTTACCCAGTTCAACCCGTGGAGACCAGACAGATTGTAATACTTCCGATTGCTATGTTATAATACACAAAGTACACATTGCCTCCAGAAATTCTGGGCAAGGGTTGGGGATTAACGTGTTGACCGTTGCCCCCCTTTAGCTGCTGGCAAGCTTCTATTCGGTCAATTCATCATCTGGGTATTATGGTTAGAACAAGTAAGGCTCTATCCCCTGAAAAATATTCTTCCTGCTCCTATTCAGAGTCAGACATAATATATATGCATTTTCCTTTCTCTCTCAAAAGTTGTCAGACTGCCCAAAGTGAATATCAATGACATAGGTAACTTGCTTTCTAGCTAGCGAATACTATTGTTTACTATGATGTATACACTTATTCTTCCCGAAACAATGTGTGGATTGACACAATTGTGAACAAAACTGACCAATAAACCCAGGAAGTACCCATTTTATTTGAAATGAGAATCACTGTTGTCAACAGTCAACCCGGAGCATGAACTTGGCTTAGCCAACACTTGTGCTAGCTAAACAACAAGATGGAGGGTAGCCCAATGGTTGCTAACAAAAACACCTG
Organism: Esox lucius; assembly: GCF_011004845.1. Lineage (NCBI taxonomy): Eukaryota > Metazoa > Chordata > Actinopteri > Esociformes > Esocidae > Esox > Esox lucius. The sequence goes on along the minus strand of NC_047588.1, from coordinate 28,601,516 downwards.
TGGTTCTGTTCTCTCACTAGCTAGCTGAGTCACTTGAAAGTTCCGGATTTTGGGAACATGCAGAGCATTAGAGACCTTGATAAGACATAGCTAAAATTAATGGAGATCTGTTATTAGCAGGATGCTACAATAGTTGAGCTAGCAAGTTAAACAACACAATTTGCGTAAAGGCTAGGCAACAGGTGAACTGTTAGCCAAGACAAAAAATGCTGCCAACAAGGTAACCAAGGTAACTTTAATTGGTAAAGGGAAAACCCAAGTAGCCAAGCTCCTGAAAATAGCAAAAAGCCACTCAATAGTTCAAAGGGGCGGGTTTGGTAATCCACACCAGAGGGAAACCGCTAAACTGTCTTTGTAACTAATTATTTTTGTGAAGAAAGGGCAATCTGAGCGTTTTAGGGTGTTACATAAACATAAAGCTCCGATTTTGCATTATCGAATAAGCCCTCAACCAGTGACTGACCAGAGGGCGTGTCCAATAGTCAGATGTTGAAAAAGAATGACAGGATTGTTCAAAGTGAGGTCTGGGTGTGCTTGCAGTACATACATTGGCGCTCAGGAACCGGATGGCGATACGCAGAATCAGGATGGCCCAGAAGATATGGAGACACTGCAGAATCATCATGAGGCAATTCAGAAAGTAGTATCCAAAGAACGGAGGGTACATGGTCAAGGGATAAACGTAGGTAGTATAAATGATGCTGAGAGAGAGATAGGAAGAGGGGGGAGAGAGAATAACATTAGTAACAATCAATAGGTGATTAACAAACATACATTTATGATGCTCAATCTCAACTGGTGTGAGAGCCTAAGGGCATTCATGTGTCCAGTTCATGTGTCCAGTTCTCACTAGAAGGGGAAGATATAGAGCCGAGTGTAGATGAAGACTGCAGCGAAGAAGATGAAGATGTAGTTACAGGCGTTTCTCCATCCAGCATAGTTAAACATCTTGGCTGACTGTCAAAGAAAAAGACAGAGAGGGATAAAAGTTGTTGTTAGAATATTGTTTTGTCATATTTCCTCCACTAGATGACAGTACTAAATTTCTACATGTCTCCACTTCTCCAATATCAGTACTTCAGGTCTACTACCTGGTTCACAAATAAAATGGAAATTACTCAGATATTGTGATGGTAGAACCACAATCTGGGTTTGCTTTATTCTGGTAGTGAATGGAGAGAAAGAAATATCAGTACAAAGGGACAATTACACAAATTTCAATAGAATATTTTCTTTTTTAAATGATTCACAATTGTAATGTCTGCAAAGGTGCTTCTCCAAAGCTGTCATCAAGGCAAAGTGTGGCTAATTTGAAGAATCTACAATATGAAATGTATTTTGATTTGTGAAACATGTTTTTGGTTACTACATTATTCCTTATGTGTTATGTGTATGTTTTGATGTCTGCACTTTTACTACATTATTCTACAATTTGGAAAACAGTAAAAATAAAAAAATTCTGTTGAATGAGTAGGGGTGTCAAAACCTTTGAGTGGTACTGTAACAACATGTGGTTTTGGATAATAATATAACCAATTCAATTTACAATATTATCATGTTGTCATTTGTCATGATTTTGTGATTATTTTTGTTATCATGTGTTAGATTATAACACTGTAGTGTATTATTTGGACATGGCATATAATTCTGATGTCATGGTGTTTCTCCAGCGGTCATGTAATTGATCGCACCTCCAGTAGGTAATCAGAAGAATCATGCACCAACATGATGAGTGTCCCCGCTCTTATGTAGTTGACACACCAAGAGAAACTGATGAGGAGGATCGTGGCTACATGGTGAACCATCTGCTCCTTAAAGTCCTACAGAGACGGGAATACAGACAGTGGGGGAGAAAGGAGGAGACGGGAATACAGACCGTGAGGGAGAAAGGAGGAGACGGGAATACAGACAGTGAGGGAGAAAGGAGGAGACGGGAATACAGACAGTGAGGGAGAAAGGAGGAGACGGGAATACAGACAGTGAGGGAGAAAGGAGGAAACAGAAGGTTAAGGTTATAACATTGTTCCTTTACAGCCATCTGCACACACACACACACACACAAACACACACACACCTCACCTATGCTTGCACTCGTAAACCTTAACACACATACTCCCAGTAACAGCTCATGCCAGAGGGGTGTCAGGTGACTGGTAGAGACACCCTGTAGGTACTGACCAGAGCGGAGCAGAGTCCACTGACACAGTCCCTTTTAAACTTCCGGCTCCACACACACAAACAAATCATCATATCAGTCTAATGTCCACCCTTCACAGTAGCTGCTGGTAACCTTTCCCTTCAAAGAACGACACTGTGGCAGTAACGCAAACTGCAGGACAGAGATTGGAAAGACATGGGAACAAATCCTTTTTAAAGTTATCTGATTGGTCTACCATAATATACTACTATTTAAAAAAAAACAAAACTTAATATTTCCAAACTAAGTCATCCGTCGTTTTGCACATTTTTAAACTCAAAGACAATTAGTAGGATAGTTTTTAGCATATTTAAAAACTCAAAAGTAGTGTGTAGGATCGTTTTTAATCAGGATTATCTTAATCCCATCAATCAGGATTATTGTAATCCAAGTAAAGGGTTAAGAAAGGTGACAGGCACTACAATCAAGACATTTAAATTTAACTAAGGAGATTTAAAAAAGGTTTCTGCACCAAAAAACAAAGGCTCAATGTTGCATTGATTTCAGTACCATAAATACTGTATGTGTTACATCTTTATACTTAAGTGACAATCAATCAATTTAAGAGCACTTATGTAGACTCAATGTATAATCAAGGTATACACTTTTCACACAGTTTACTATTTCCTTATCTCAGTGTAGAAGTAGTACCACAAGTCCAGTAGATAGCAAATTGTAGGCCTGTTCAAAGCACTAAAAGGCTAGATTGGGTGATCTTGATATTATATTATCTGATTTACAACCCTGTTCCTAAGAAAGTTGGGACGCTGCTTAAAATCTAAAAAAAATAACAGAATGCAATGATGTGCAAATCATTTAAACCCTATATTCAATAGAAAATAGTACAAAAACAACATATCAAATGTTGAAACTGAGAAATGTTATTGCATCTTGAAAAATATGTCCACTTTGAATTTGATATCAGCAACACATTTCAAAAATGTGTGACAGAGTAAACAAAAGACTGTAAAAGTTGTGTAATGCTAAAAAACTAATCCTGTTGGACCTATCACAACTAATTAGGTTAATTGGCAACAGGTCAGTAACATAATTGGGTATGAAAAGATCATTCCAGAAAGGATGGGTCTGTCAGAAGTGAGGATGGGGAGGGGTTCACCACTTTGTGAAAGACTGCACAGGCAGAATGCAACAATTGAAGAAAAGAAAATTTCAGTGTAAAATTGCAAAGAGTTTGTAGATCTCATCATCTACGGTACATAATATCATTAAAAGATTCAGAGAGTTTGGAGAAATCTCTGTACACAAGAGACAGGGCCGAAGACCAATACTGGATGGCTGTGATCTTCGGGCCCTCAGGCGGCACAGCATTAAAAACAGACATGATTATGTACTGGAAATCACTACATGGCCTCTGGAACACTTCCAAAAAGTGTACAGTCAATCAATCAATCAAAATGTATTTATAAAGCGCTTTTTACAACAGCAGTTGTCACAAAGTGCTTTACAGAGACACCCGGCCTTAAACCCCAAGGAGCAAACAACAGTAGTGTTGAATTTCAGTGGCTAGGAAAAACTCCCTAAGAAGGTCGAATTTTAGGAAGAAACCTAGAGAGGACCCAGGCTCAGAGGGGTGAACACTACAGTGAACACTGTAGGTCACTGCATCCACAAATGCATGTTAAAACTCTACCAGGCAAAGACGATACCATAAATAAACAAGATCCAGAAACGCCGCCGCCTTCTCTGGACCTGAGCTCTTTTAAGATGGACTGAGTCGAAGTAGAAAACTGTCCTGTGGTCTGACAAATCAAGATTTGAAATTATTTTTGGGAATCATGGACACCATGCCCTCCAGACTAAAGAGGAGAGGGACCATCTGGCTTGTAATCAGCACACAGTTCAAAAGCCAGCTTCCATGATGGTATGGGGGTGCATTAGTGTACATGGCATGGGTGACTTATGTCCACATATGTGAAGGCACCATTAATGCTGAACAAATAGAGAGGAGCAGAACACGTACAAGTATTAAGTATAGTGCATGTTACAAGTGGGATAATAGTTGTGCGGGTACAAATGGCAATTCTAAATGGCATTCTAGATGTGCAATCAAGGCAAATTGAAGGAGTAGGTAGCATGTGCAACCGGGATGCAGAGATAGCAGCAATGAGGTTTTATAGAGTAGGCATGGTCCAGACTTTCTTTAACACAGTGTGCTTTTTAGAGCAGGCATGGTCCAGACTTTCTTTAACACAGTGTGTTTTATAGAGCAGGCATGGTCCAGACTTACTTTTCGTTTGACGTCTGATGCAACACTGAAGACTAAAGATCCATAGAAACCCAGCTCTATCATGTAGTACCAATACTGAGATGGCAGCAGAGTCTGGAGGAGAGTTGGTAGATTGGATGGATGGATGGATGGATAGAGAGACGAGGAGAGGAAAAACATATGTCAACAACATACGCTGACACCTTCATGACAACACACTCTCTGAGTACAGTCAAACACTCAACACCACAGCCCTACAACATACTAATATTAATACAGGCTCTCTCACCAGGAGGCTACCATTTTAGAGTCTTCCTAGTTCATTTGCCAGTTCCCCTTTTCTACTGAGCAACAATAGTTTGGGTAATTTTTAAGGGAACGCAACAATATCTAAATGTTTACGAAACAGTGTCAATGATTGATGCTTCCAATGACTTTGCCATGTCACATTGTATCATTTACCACCAATCAATAACCAGATCTACCTACCAGTACTGGGAAGCCATCCCACATCACCTTGAAGTCATACAGCCAGGGTTTCTAGGAAGAGAATGAGAAGAAGAAATAGGAGGAACAAATCAACCCATTCTAATTTCAGTCACATAGTGTTAAATAATTTCCCTTTGTTGATTTGTATTTGGCATTCTCTCAGAGTATTTCATTCTGTAAGAGAGAGAGTACAAAGTACTGGATTTATAAAGTTAGGTATACATTGATTTATTAGTTATGTATTGCTGGACATATGTATATCCTGTAACAACATAAGCATGAGGGAAATGGCACACTTAGAGACAAAGTAGAACTAGCTAAACATTTTAACAAATGACTCCAACTGTGTGGTTGTTACATGTGTTTTGCATACTCAGTTTTTCATGTCACAGTCAGCCCTTTGAAGACATGTTAGTGTATTTCTGTCAGTGAAAAGGCCTTGGTTACTCATCAATGGTTCAACTGTAAGTTACTCTGCTACATGACTAAACTGTCAAGAAGGGGGAGGGACTTCAACAGGAAGCAGTGGTACTCACGTCAATGAGGGCAGCCAGGCCAGCAATGAAAGCAAGAAGGTAAAAGGTAAATCTCCAACTGTAAGAGAACACACATACACACATTCTGCTTAGCTGTAGGAAACATCCATAGCAAAACACACACAGAAACATAATGCTAAATCCACCTGACTTCTGCCATGCATTCCACAGATGGAGGCAGAACCTCCAGTACTACAACAGAGCAATCTGCTATGTTATAGATGGCAGAAGCAAGAGACAAAGAAAAATCTTCTCCAGCAAGGGAGCAGACAGAGATGAAGTGGAAGAAAAATGGATAGAGTGTGATGGAAAGACAGACAGACAAGACTGAACAAATAACACTTTCCTGTGAAGTGCCACACCTCCAGCAATACTTTAGCCTAAGTAGACTGGTAGTTATCCAGTCCATGACTGGTAATATAGTGTTTCACAGAGACAGTGAGAGATAAATATAGTTAATATACCCAATGTTATTTAAATGTTATTATGTATTATTTTACATCTTCCTTATGTTCCACTGTTAACAAAGGTTTCCCATGCCCCCCAAAAAAAGCCTTTAAATGGAATTTAATTATGTGACACAGTGGAAAGGAACAAACACAAAACTGACCAAACTGACCAAAATCGCGATAATTTTTTCCACAATATTGTATCGATATTCTGATGTCTAGAATCGATGTTTATTTATTATGCTGTCAACAGACTTCTTTTAACCCTTTTGCCCCCTTTGGGCATTTTTGTTCATTTTGTTTTGTTGATTTGGTGATCTTTTTGTCTGTGTTGCAGCTAGGGGCATGATTTTTTGGCAGAATTCTTATTTTTAGTTACATTTTTGAAATCCAATGTCTTTAACTCTTTCATGTCTTTCATACTCTGTATATGAATTTTGCACCCTCTTGACACCTTCGTGGACAAAAATGTCCCATTGACTTCCATTAAAAACACTGCCATTACAGTATAAAACCATGCATTCTGTAATGTAAGCATTTCATGTTGAAGAAAAGTAGTGATCATTGAAATTTTGACTGTATTCCACCACACACGCGCGCGCGCGCACAAACCTTATTACACAGTTGACCGTAAGACGCTAGTTCGCCCACAGACACACCGACAAGTATGCTACAAGCGAAGTACTCTGGGCGATGCTAGTGTTGGCTATACGAAATTTCGCAAATGGTATATATTTCACAGAATCTACTTGATAGCAAGCTGTCACTTTCAGTAGCTAACCGCGAAGCAGTAATGTTGTGCTTCGCTGACGAAGTTGTCACCTGAACGCGATGACGTCCTGCATCTGCCAAAAGATGTACGCCACATACTTCCCTTTATCATTTATAAAAACTCGTGCTTACTTTATTATGATCACACATTAAGTTCAGCTGTACCGACCTAATTAGACTGCTGGCTCAATCTCGTTGAAATATATCGTTTTATGCAAACTTAGACCTTCATTTCTTTCTTTTGATTGTTAATGGGAGAAAACAAATTATTACATGTTACAGTGTTATCAAATTAAAGAGGAGTACGTGCTCTTTAAAACCAAGTTGACTTGTAATTGTAATTCGGTTTTTGTGCTATGTCTGTTTGTTTGAAATGTGTACGAATATATAATTTATTTTGAGAATTTTCAGTAATCAACAGCAGCATTCTAGAGTTCTATTGGGGTCTAAATTTAGAAGCTAGGGGTTCATTAGGAGTTGTTAATGGGGATTGGCTAAAGATTGTCATTTCAAGCATAAAGCCTAATATTATTTGAGGTTTTCTTTAGCACTTAATAAGTATCGTGATTCAGTTGTGATATTGTGATGAATCGTGATGTATTGAATCGTAACATGTATCGTGATACATTGTATCGCAAGGTGCTTGCCAATACCCACCCCTACCAAATTAGAACAGTAACTTGCCCTAAAGACAGTGAATACAGCGGAAGAATACCTGAATACCAAATCAACAAACACAAAGTGTGTGAACCCATTTCAGAAAAAGGCAACCAGTGGAGCAAAAACAACATTGTAAATATAATCAATATGTATCTCTATATTTTTCCCTTGTCATTCCCTTACTTTGCACATTGTTACAACATAAAACGTTGAAACTCCCTAATCCCTTTGAAATACTGTGCATCAAAAGATTACTATTTTTCTAATTTTATTTTATTTTACTTTTGTAATTCTTTCTAAATAATATTTCCACTTGCTTTGAAATGTAAAGCAATGTTACACTTGACAATAAAACCCTTTTTTATGTAATGTAATTGATGAAAAAAAGAGTGCGACATATAGAAAGAGAAAGCAAGAGACAAACAGAAACAGAGACAGATAGACAGAGAGACAGTGAGAAAGAGACAGACGGATAGAGGGACGGAGAGAGAGAAACAGAGAGACAGTGAGGCTGTTGTGAAGAGAAACAATAGCCTGATTCAGGACAGGGATGCCGTAATGTGAAAAACACACGATGAACAATAAACAACACATAAACACACACTGAAAATGAGTGGATACACACACACACACACACTCTGAACTCTTGAGGTAAACACAGAGACATAAAACCTCAATGCAAATCACATCCATAATGTTATGAGACTCTCTGTGTGAAATGAAGGTGTAAAATAATGATATGATGATGACAGTGATTGGGATCATAAATGCATGTTTTATCTACACATTCTAAGACTGAAGGGCAGATGCTGTTAAATCACAAAGGCTATTCGACATGCTCAAGGAATGACATGTTACAGTAGCATTCACTTGGATCCTCTTATGAAATATTAAACCATAGCAGCTTCCTGAATCAGAGCTCCCTCTGTCTTCTCCACCTACTGACCTCACCACTCAGTCCTCTAACAATCACTTCTGGAAACAGAAGTCAACAGATTCTGCTGACAGGGCCTAACGTGCTCTCAGGACTGGTGATGTGGGAGGCACAGGTGTTGTGCTTCTACAAGTTTGAATATGCTTATGAGTACCAAAAATCTCCAGAAGCAAACAGAAGCATATTAATAATAATATAGAATAAAACAATGACAACTTGTCTTCCTGAGGCATTTCGAACCCAGTTACAAGAGGTTATTTTTTGGGCTTCAATTGGGGTTAGGTTTACGGATTTGGAATTATGTATGGGTAGTTTTATGTTTTGTTTCTGGTTAAGATCTGGTTCAAGGGTTAGGGAAAATCGGATTTTGAATTGCAGTCTGGTTCTCTGAGTCAGTGTTACTGTAGGTCTTCGGTTCTCACAAGGCTAGAAAGACAAACGTGCGTTTGTGTTGACCGGTGGACTGGAGAAGCCTTGGTAAAACCAGGCTAACAATATAATCAGTGCCAGATATAAATAGTCTCATTGTTTTTCTTTCCATGTGCTCACGGGCCAAAGTCATTGTTACGAGAGTGAATGTACTCTGTGTGTGTGTGTGCATAAGGCTATGTTGGTGAGAGATTTCCAATTTAAAATTGGTTTTGTGTGTGTGTGTGTGTGTATATGTGTGTGAAATATGTTTTTATTTTTTTGGTATTCCGATTGTTTGGCTGAAATCAAAGCCAATAAGCAGTACTTTCATCCGCCATGTTTTCAGGGGGTGATCGCATCAATTCTTGTTTGATACTGCCATGCAAGCAGTTGAGATTGCTATCTACAGCTATCATCAAAAGAGTTGTTGCACATTTAATCCTTTGTCAGACAAAAAACAGATAAAACATCACCTGGCCTCTCTGAACTTCTTCAGTAAACTTGGTCGGTCCTGGTTCCTGCGTCTCCTGAACCATCTCTGCACCTGTCTCTCAGAACAACCTGTCTGCTTACATAAACTCTCTATGGAACTCTGGAGGGGTGGGGGAAGTGGAGAGATCCAGTTAGAAGATTCAGTTTATCAACATGGGGGTGTGTTGTAAAACAGTTGTGTAGTGTTGACATTTGAATGTGTGTGTGAAGTATCCATGTGTCACCTGTGTTGGGTTCTTGGTTGTGTTACAGTAAAATGACTCCAGCGAGGGGTTGTGTGACACTCTAAGCCGGACCTTCTCCTTCACCCCCATGAGAAGAGCCAGAGGGGTTGCCACGAACCTGCACACAGAGAGGGAGGGGCCGGGTTAGCCAGGGTCCCGAAGTTTCAGTGGATATAGCGTGTGGGTTGGATCTTATCATGCCACAGGGTGGACAGATAAGAAAGAGGGACAGACAAAAAGAGATGCTATGACATAGAAAGGTTTCATCTTTCAAGGGGGTTTTAACAGTCCAACATGGGGCGAATGCTGAATTGGTTTCTAGAAAACATGAGTAGGGCCCTGAGAGAAGAGGGAGCAGAGGTTATGAAAGGTAATGACGCAGAGCAGACGAAGACACAGATAAGATCAAAGTGACTCATTGAAAACAGAGAGAGATTAAATTACTGAGTGGATGTACAGTAATATAATCAAACTAAAGACTAGCAGAGCAAAGAACTTGATCGATGGGAAAAAGAGGTAAAACCCACAAAGACATGAAAAACATATGTAGCCTGGAAGTGGAAGAGGTTTGGGACAGTTGCATGGATGTAAAGGCAGAGGAAACAGGCAAGATGGAAAGACTTACCTCTCAAAGATCTGTCGTATAACAAGGAAGGTGAGAGCGATGGGTAGTGCCACCCAAAGGTCACTGGCCTTGGCGTAGACCCGCCCATCTTTGTCCTCCAGGTCAGCCCAGCCCAGCCCCTCAGGGAACCAAAGCCGTTCATTCCAGAACCACGCACTCACCCTGGACACCATCCTGGCAAGTTGAGACATGGGGGTTAATACACTGACACATACACACGCGCAGACACACTACTGCAGGCACACATACTGAACACGCAATGAAGAACGGACTCCTAACACCATGAATCCAAGACACAATAATAAACATTTTCTTTTTGGTATCATCAAGGCTACCAGTTGATCACAGAACAGTTTGGTGTGTCCAGGGGTGATGGCGCTGCCTCCGATGCACATAGTGCTGCAGTGTCAGTCTGAATCTGACAAAGTCTCACTCACTCATCATCACCACTTTCCTGGCAAATGAAATGCCTCAAATATTTCTTGGCATAAGCGATTGCATTCATGCCACGGACGTGATGCCGCGAAATTCATTGTACGCCCTAGGGCCACCATGGCTTTTGTACCCCTGCTACTGTCAGAATCTAACAGTTGGCAGTTTGTTTGTAAGTTTGTTTGTAGTTCGCAACTGAGAATAACCACAAGAATGGACTACAATCAGGTAAGCAAGCTAGCTAGTTAAAGATAGATTACTTATTTAGTGGTTACCTGAATAAAACCTCTCTGTTTTGGAAGGTGCGTTCATGAGCAACTGGGTAGTGGGAAAGTTCTGACCTCCGAGTGGGAGAATACACCTGAACGCTTTTTAAAAGCTTGGAGAAGTAACGTTAGGTTTGACATCACTAGACATGGCATCGTTTGTAGTGAAATATTTTTTTTTAATTACTTTTTCTTTATATTTGTTCACTATATTAAGTATTTATACTTGTTTCACTATATTTGTTTATTTAAGTGGTACTCATTAGCGCAGGTGATTGTGACGTTAAAAGATACTTTGCGGTTTACTTTGGGTAACTGAGGTAATGTTATGCCTCTGGCTAGCTAGCTTTAGGGTTACTTAACTGTCAATGCCTTAGCCTGTTTGTTGTCGTCATGTGAACGCTTCCAACTAAAGTCTCTGAAATGTAACATATTCCAGAATCTATAAACATTTTGAGGGAGGAGTAGAAGTAATTTAAAGGGTTAAAACATGATAATGAAACTTTTTATGTGGAAAAAACACATCAGTTACAATAAGTTATTATTCAAAATATGATATTAATTAGTGAATAATGTATGTTTTTATGTCATGCAAGTTTTTTTTCTTATCAACAATCCAAGTTGTTTATTTGAAGCTCCAAATCCTCTTATTTCACTCAGTGGCCTTTGTGCCCTAAACATTTTTGTGACACTGAAGGCCTTGCTCCTAAAATGACGAAATTCCAAGCCTGATTACAACTCAGAATTCAGCAGCATGTTTAAAGGTGGTTTAAATGTGGAGTGGGTAGTTATGGTTAATTATGTCATAGTTACTAATCCCTGGTTATTTAGGTTGGCAGGGAATGAAAGGCCCCTTCATAGCCTTCTTTCGGGTCTCTCCTATGATACCTGATCGCTCTCTATTTCTTTTACAGGAGGAATTAAAAGAAAGGGTTAAAATCACTATATGGGTCACTATTTCCTGTCTCTCATTTATCCATCACTCACCACGTGAACTTAAACGAGTAACATCCTCATTCAGTCCTACAAATAACTGCAAACCTCGCCTGAGGTATCCGGTCTAATCTATACCATCTGGTTCCACCGCACAGGCATCAGGAGGAACCAGCAGGACTGACGGGTAGGATGGACTGGCACCGACTAATTAGACATAATGATGTTGTGCCAATCTCCCCCATTAAGACCGAGGCCTGTAGGCTTCAACAGGGGGACCCAGCAGGCCACATCCAAATGAATCCACCTCACGGACATTCCCATAATGACTTGGCAGCTACCGTCAGACCTACAGTAAGTGCTTTGTGGTTCTAAAAAGAGAAACGTAGAGAGTACCTTCACTCCGTGGTTTGTTGGGTGGGGGACGCGTATGAATCATGGCCAACCTCTCCACATGCTGGTGGTATTGCTGATACAGGCCCTGTTTATTTTACAGTAGACTGCTGTCGGAGGGTAGAATTAGGGAGTGGCGCAGAGGGGTGGGGGAAGGGCACTATGTGGGCTCCTAGTGGAAGGAATGTTTAGCTGTGACTCATCTATCTTTGCTGAGTCTGAATTGTCCTCCAACATATTCTCCACCTACACCCTAAACACTGCAACCCCTAAAATCCCACCAATGCCAAAGCCAGTACCACAGCATTCCCTGATAACACCCTCCCACGTGCACCTCACTCAGCCCACACGCCAGGAGAAAAGGAGAAGGCACGATGCCACAGGAGTTACATACTGAAGACAGATATACGGCTAACAACCAACGTTACATGTAATGTCCACTGAAATATACGTTTCCCGTTGTTTAGGAGCTGTGGCAACTGACTTTAAGACCACTCTCGCTAATCTTGCATTCCGAGGTCAGTGGTTTTCTACCTTTTGCCCTCAGCACTACCCCCCACCTTCCAGATTCTGAATGTTTACGAAAGGAATCTCTGAGAGATCAAGGTCACACTAAAAGTATTGCAAATTAAGTTGATCCACTTTAGACTAAAAGGCCAGTAATCAGCTAAGCTGCAAGTAACAACAGTAAATTATTTTTCTCACTCGTACCTTCCCTCTAAAACCCTCAGCAGTTATTTCCTCATCACAGCAGGTTACTCATAACCAAGCACATTTCCTGTTAGAGAGGTTCACATCTAAATTGTCTTCTCATCATCTCTTCCTCCTTCATCTGGGGAGTATCTCAATACTCAGAAATGCTTTCTCCACTTGGCTTCATCCATCCCACATATTATATCTGTGTTTGTGTGCAGAGGCAGACACACGGATGTGTCAAAACAACTGTTTGGTCAAAGTTGCGCTGTAGGATATGGTTTTTGGCAGAGCTCTGCACACTGCACAGTGCTACTGTGGAAATACCAGTGGAGTAGGGGGTTCAACCCATAGCATCTGCACAGCATGGCACTGACCACTGGAGGAACTGACATACTATATTCCAGTTAAGCTCAAAGTAAAGAAGGATGGTCCATGTGTTCACCCTCGGAAAACAACACCACCACCACACACAAACCGGAAAAGAGAATCATGAAGCAAGTTTAAAATCATACACACTACAGCAAATTGTAGTGGGACAGTGCAGAGAAAGGTGCTAGCAAAGCAAGCAAGTTTATTCACATAGCAAAATTAATACATGGAAGCAATTCAATGTGCTTTACAAAGAAAAAGAAAAATATAAAAATGTGAAAAAAAAATAGAATAAAAACAAATACTAGAATAAAAATACCAAATATGCAATTCAAAGTGCTTTACATAGAAAAAGAAAATAGAAATAGAATAAAAACTAAATAAAAACTGGTAGATTCCATAGTAGATTGCATGAGGAAGCTATAAAAGCGGCTAACAGTGTGGTTAAGTTTAAGCACTCAGTCATAGGCTCATGAAACGTGTTTTTAACCTGGATTTATAGATTGATAGAGTAATTGTAAGACAGGATAGGAGGGGCCGAAGTCATAGTGAGACCGGATAGAGGGAGGGGCTGAAGTCATAGTGAGACAGGATGGAGGGAGGGGCTCAAGTCATAGTGAGACAGGATAGAGGGAGGGGCTGAAGTCATAGTGAGACAGGATAGAGGGAGGGGCTGAAGTCATAGTGAGACAGGATGGAGGGAGGGTGGTAGAGTCATAGTGAGACAGGATGGAGGGAGGTTGTAGTGTCATTGTAAGAGAGATTAGAGGGAGAGGGTAAAGTCATAGTAACACAGAATGGAGGGAGGGGGTAGAGTCATATAGTAAGACAGGTTGGAGGGAGGTGGTAGAGTCATATAGTAAGACAGGTTGGAGGGAGGTGGGTAGAGTCATATAGTAAGACAGGTTGGAGGGAGGGGGTAGAGTGCTATAGTAAGACAGGTTGGAGGGAGGGGGTAGAGTCATATAGTAAGACAGGATGGGGGGAGGGGGTTAGAGTCATATAGTAAGACAGGATGGGGGAGGGGGGTAGAGTCATATAGTAAGACAGGATGGGGGAGGGGGTAGAGTCATATAGTAAGACAGGTTGGAGGGAGGGGGTAGAGTCATTATAAGACAAGATAGAGGGAGTGTGTAGAGTCATAGTAAGATAGGATGTGAGGTAGTGTCATTGTAAGGTCAAATAGAGGGAGTGGGTACAATTCAAGTTCTTAGGCAAAATGCATCGCAGAGTGCCTGAATAATAAAGCACTTAGCTGTGGCCTATTGGCTATATACCACAAACCCCCAATGTTTTATAGCTTTTATAACCTGGTTAGCAACACAATTAAAGAAGTGAAAGTAATGTAATGTAACACTTGGTATACAGTCTCATATTCCTTAGCTTTTAGCGTGTCGAAATTGTTTGTAATATTATTTCATCGTTAGCTGCACTTTAAGTAAATGTACTTTAAGTAAACACTTTACTGTACCGTTTCACACCAGTTGTATCCTGTGCATGTCATAAATCAACTTTAAAAATGGGAACTGCAATTCAAGAAATTTATGAGGGAACTCCTGAGGATCACAAGAAGATTGGTGTAGGACACTGTACACTCCTTGGAAACACAGTTCCTTGGGAGAATTCCAAATGCCCTCTGGGACAGTTCTCTTCTCAAAGACTTCTAAACAAACATAGGCAACACACTGGCAGTTGATTCTTGTAATCATGAGGTTTTTGGGCAAAGTTAACCAGAGTATCATAGACACAGGGATCTTCCCTGCTACACAGAGACAATGAGGTCCAAAGGTGACTTTAACCCATCACAGACCGCAGAGAATCAATATATCAGTGACCCATTTCCTTGTGGAATAACTGCTAGTCACAACAATCCCATTGGTCTTGAAGCAGACTAACCTGTCAACTAACCTACCAATATATTACATAGCTATCACTTGATCGTATATTTAATTTAGATGACAATGTTTTGGCTAATATGTTTGACTCTCCAGGTGCGTACCGTAGTTTATGGGTTTGTGAGTGTTAGTGCAACAGTTAAACGTTTAGTTGGGTATTCAGAGGATCCAGCATGTTACAGCACATTTCTCCACCAAAGTACAACTCTCCTTCCTATTGGCTAATCGTGTCATGTGGACAGACTCTGACCATGTTGCTGAGCCAATCAGATGGAGGATGCCTCTGGGTGAGTGGGAGAATGGAAGTGCTCTCTCTTTTGCTCAGTATATCTCTACAGCAGCGAGAGCAGAGTGACTAGAGCCTTTTAGACTATGTTAGAGTAAGGGAGAAAATGTGCCTTATTCTAAGTAACCATTTACATAACGTTTCAGTTTACATTGGCTGCTAGAGGGTTGTGTTCTTGAATCCAGCGATATGAGCATGTTGCTAATTGACACGCCTTATCACTGACCACTGTCCAGACATCTTACAGTAGCTTTTATTTAGCAACCCAAAGCTCAATCATAACTGTAGGCCACCAGCTAGTAATAAATATACAACATATCTTTTTTTGCTGAACCACAGGAATTATCAACTTTAGTCATATTGTTTATTTGAGTTGCTCACCCTGATAAAAAATACATTATTTTGCTGGATGGATTTTCATAAGTTAATACAACTAAATAATTTAGTATTATTACAATAGTACAATACATTTAACAAAATATACTGTCGTGTAAAAAGGCAACTTGAGGGCATTTCTCAATCCCTGGTCTGTTGTAAGTCACCCGCCTGTCAGTCAATCAATTAGTTCACTGACTCTGATTCAAACCTCACATTTTCCACTTCACCTTTCATGAGGGGAGAACACCCCGGGAGACTACACACTACAGTCTGGTACAAAGTCGTCTGAATGCAAACATGGACTGGAAGTGCTTGTCAAAGCCCTGGTGAATAATATACTATGGAATCAAACAGTCATCTGGTTGCTGCACTCTGTGGGAGTTGATCTGAGAGACATTCAAAACCAACATGGAGATGGAGTATATGAGGAAAACATGAGTCTCGTGAGAGGAGCGAGAGCAGGAGAAAGGAGGAGAAAGAGGGTTGAGGAGAAGAAAAGAGGGAGGGTTGGAAAGAAATGAGGTAGAGAGAAAGAGCTTGTCGTTCTGAGGAAACCGTTCATTCGTAATGAGTCATAACACTCACTATAACACATCCTCTGTCACCCAGAGACAAAGTACAGCAGAGAGCTTAACTCCAGCTGTTCTGACTCACACAACCACTACCTCAAGCCAGTATACCATGGGGACTAAGACAGAAAGACAGGGAGAGGGAAGACATAGGAGCAGTGAATGGTAGAGACAGAGAGAGGGAAGACATAGGAGCAGTAAATGGTAGAGACAGGGAGAGGGAAGACATAGGAGCAGTGAATGGTAGAGACAGAGAGGGGGAAGACGTAGGATCAGTGAATGGTAGAGACCGGAGAGAGAGAGAACAGAGTGACAAGCAGAGAACTGGATGTGAATATTGTCCATCCCCGGGTCTCTGTAAAATTGCCAGACTTCCAGAAATACTTCAGCCTGTGTTGATTGGGCAGTGGTTTTGTCTCCACACACACACAGGTTGAACTGACCATGACTGACCATGGACTATGAACATTTAATTTTTGCATTCTTTGGGAAAAAACAGAGTGGTCAAATTGCAGTAGGAAGGAATTAAACCCATGCTACAGCAGCGTAATCAGCAACACAGGAAACCTCTCAAAAGGTTTTATTGCTGAGCCCACGTGGCTGATGCACTGCTAACCACAATATTCTGTCATCTCTCCGATGAATAGATATGAATAGCGCCTAGCTACTGATATGCCCAAATATATAGCCTAATCTTTTGGACACCATGTTATATATTTTGAGCATTGCAAAAAAATAATTTACATTTACAACATGGCTATACATAGGGATGTTATAGTTCTACGGTACTTATGTATTTTTGTGTTGTTTATATAAAGACAGAAGAACTCTGTCTCCCCAGGCAAGATAATCATCTAATAATTATTCACAGTAGGGCTGGAGATATATCGGCAAATTGAGGAAGAAAGGAGGTTAGGTAAGGAATGTATGTACTATATGATAACACATTTTGCTCATCGCAAATCCATTTCTGGTGTAATTAAAACTCTGCTGGTCAATCAGTAACCCCTCGGAAGTGAAATGTTTGATGAGACACTATTCAATGATTAACAATGATTAATCAGCAACTAATTCATCAGTTTGTTTGTTATCCATAACATGTTGTCATTGTGGACATCACTTAGTATACTTGTTCATTTCAGTAAGGCCGACTTTCTGAGTCAAGACAAAAAATGTAAGCCTCGTAGAAATGCAATGTTAATGAAGAGCAGCCTATAAAATATTTTATCTGCTTCATTTTAGTGTATTCATGATAAGCTTACACTCAACTCCGGTACGTTTACACGTTCTAATTGCAACAGCAAAACAAACGTTTTACCATGTCAGATGGCCTGTTATATATTTATATCAAACGAGGACCAGTATGATATAAACACGAAACAACAGGTAATGCATGGTACAAGACGCAGTTTGGAGTGCGATTATGATGTATAACAAAATGGATAGTCTAACCGATACGCTGCCGGGTGCCTAAACACCGTATAAAACAAACGTGTCTGGCTAAGGTCCCTGCCTCTGGTGAATTTGGTCGTTAACTGACAGATGGACAACGCAGATAATCAATCGTTTGCACTCTCCAGTGTTCAAACTATTGCGTCAAACAATAATAGTGATAACAGTCAAGAAATGATAGGGCAGGCTTCTTAGACATCCCGTCCACTGAGCTATACAATAACTATAAAAGGTATCATGCCATAGGTTAAACGTACGTGGTTTGCGTAATGACGCTTGTCCAAGTGACCATGCAACACTCCGGGCTGCCTACATGCTAAAAGAACCCTAGTGTCTGTCTGGTATAGCCGTTAATTCTGACACAATAGGAACCTTCAACATTTGGACTGGACAGAGAGTTGAGTGCTGAACACTCGAGGAGCACAGTGCATTTTTACACAAAACCGTTGGTCAGTTTCTGTCCCAATAACAGTCGCCATGACGTGACTGCCATAACGGTACTTACTTTGGTTCAAATCCCCTTTCACAGGCGGTGTATGATTCTTTAGTTTACGGCGTGCAGGGTATGCAACACAGCACAGTCGGGTGATGAAAAGAAACAGTAGCTTCCTGAAATGTCACCCGATAAGAGTAAAATCAGTCCAACCTTATACAGGCTATAGTCCAGTCCTGTTTAATATAGCTATTTGGTCTGCTGTGCTGATGACGGCCCCCGTGTGTCGGTGTTTGATTTTAAGGTCCGACCAGACTGCTTCCGAGACTCCACATCTTTCCATCCAATCAAAAGTTTGGGATTCGTTTAAGGCTTGAGAGAAAAATATTACCTTCTAGGTGGGAAATGTTCAGAAACGGCGAGCGAAAAAAGTGAGGGAGAGAGTTTTGCTGTCTGTCGTTGGATATTCTAACTAATTGTTCTGTATAGGTCTAAACTAAAAGTTAGGCCTTCTTTTTCGATGAGACCCACCTATGATTTTTCTTCTCGGGGGGCGTGCGGGGATTATCGTAAATTACCGGGGTTGCTGCATCTGGAGAACAGACTGCGAGAAGGGTGAGGGTGGAGTAAAGTAAAGAATAACGAAGAGGGAGGGTTAAAATGACGTCCAGGCACATGAGAGCAGTTGGCTGACACATACATCCGCATTTTGTTTCCGGCTTTCAAAAGAAATGGTGACACCGCCTACATTTTATTTTGAGATGTTGATTTTGGTTGTTTACATCACCAAATATTCGTGCGTTAACGGACAAAAAACATCTGTAACCTATTAAATCTAAATAGAGAGAACACATCTAAATAAATCAGCTACTGCAATTAAACAAATAGGGTAAAACTGTTTTCTTGTAAATAATAAATGTTTTGGGTTGGACTCTGGACACTTTGGTCACTTGAATGTCAAAGGAAGTTTGTGTTCCCCTGTTGAGACATCGCTGACGCTAGACAGCTCTTATACGGCCTGGATCAGCTAACTAAATCATATGGTATAACAATCTGTTAGTCGATGGCACAGTCGATGACGTGGCACACATCCATTGGTTAATACATGTAACGACTGGGCAGGGGAACACAACCTGTAGTCTACCAAAAGTAGCAGATTTTGGAATGCCATTCCGCATTATGCTAACACTGGAATTGCGTAGCTGATGGGGGCAGCGTTGACGGCGGCTGTTGTTAAAACAACAGCAAGCACTGACTTCTATGGACCCAGATAGTAAATGGCTGATTGGGCAGTTTCCACGTGAAGGTTCAAAGGGCAAGATCAGCAGAGTTATAGACTGTGAGGAAGATGAGATCAGATCTGTCAAGCAGAGCTAATTAACATGGTCATTTATCCATTAAGTACAGTGGCAATTTTTGCTGTTTTAGTTGAGATTTGTACAGTACTACTAGCGTTAATACAAAACATAAATGACCAGGAGACATAAGCAGTTAATGTTTTAAGTCAATGTTTATAGATATTTTTTTCAATGAAGTTGTTCAGAGTGCCTGAGATTTAAACTTTTTGACTTGTCCATCTATCAGTTTGCATTGATGTGTAGTCTCCTTATACTCCTCACCGTACTATCCCCATCCTAAACCCCCCTGGACTAGCTAATGCTATTCCAGTTTCATTCTTTAAGGGAAGGGGAGAAGGAGACAAGTCGTGTCGTTGTTTAAGTCTTGAAAAAGTTAAACCCAGTGAACCTTTAACTATTGTTATCAACTGATAGTGTATAGAAGTCCTAAGAAAAACACTTCTCTTTTCACACACCTATGACTGAGCGCTTAAACTTAACCGCACTGTTTAGCCTTACAGGTTCTATAACTTCCTATGTTTTATCCCGCTTTTATTTTATTTCTATTTTCTTATTCTGTTTTCTTATTATGATGTTGTTTTGATGTTTTCATATGGGTATTTGTTTTTATGTTACTGTATTTTTATGTTTTTATTTTTCTTTGTAAAGCACATTGCATTTCTTCTATGTATAAATTGTGCTATATAAATACACTTGTTTGCTTGCTAAGTGAAAAGCATTAGCTCAGTTGCAATAGGGATACTGGGCCAGATCCTGTTGGGTTACTAGGCCATCACTTACTCTTATGGTGTATCTTAGCAGGTCCAAGCCTGTCACTATATTACTAGAACTATATTGAGGTTTAGGTATTGTGTCCAGGTCACCTCAGTCTGATTAAAATCATGATAAGAGTCATCACACAGCTCAATTCCCATTTAATCATGAACTGCACATACACTCAGGGACTCATAAACAATGGTTGAGAAACAGCCACCCTCTCACTCATAAACATACAACTAGATTGCTACCGCTGCATCAGACTACTTACCGTACCAGGAGCTCCTGTAGAGACAAGAAAAACAACCTACCGCTGTGTACAGACGGGAGTCTGCCACTGTCTCGCCCCCTACTGATCAATTACAATCTGTTTCTCTTTTACACACATTCGTTTTTTTACCTTAGTACATGCTTAGCTACCTCTTTCTCTCTGACGCATACACAGAAATCACAAAAGCAGATTTTATGTATAATATTTTTTATTTTAACTTAAAAAGAGATTGGATTAAAAACAGGACTCAATAAATAAGAAATAAATATAATTGCTGTAATAATAATAATTACTCAATTGCAGTCTGACAGAAACAGACCTGGGAATGGATTTCTTTAAAAAAAATCAAAAATCTGAAACTTGGAACCCTTTTGAACCCTTCATTATTTTTCCATACAAACAAAAATAATTCATAAATTAGTCAATAAATAAAAAATACTTCAAATATTAAAACCTCCCAGAAAAGGTGCAGTCCCTCCCTCTCACATTTCTCCTAAATTCTACGTAGAAATTTAAAATATGTTAGTGATTCTCCCCTTTTATTAATTTCAAATAGGATATCCCTTAAAGAAGATAATGATAATAATAATTAATAATAATGATAATAATGTTATTGTGTTTTTTTCAGTGAATTATCTAAAGTATTTTCTTTTTGAATTTTTTTGTCATTTTTTTAAATGTTACTCTTTTAAACTAAATTATTTACAGGTCATGAGGATCTTTCTCCTTATGATCTTTCTCCTTAAGTTTCTCTAAACTACTCATTTTGACTTTTTTTCTTCCCTTTTTCTTTTTTATTATGAAATGGAGGCCTTCTTATTTGTATTGTGTTATACCCATGTACTAGACATGTAGTAGACATGTTATGGTCCAAAAGAGTGATATATCACCATTATTCATCATCTCATCAATGCCCCTAGTAAATACTCCCTGGTTCTCTGTGTGTGTGTGTGTGTGTGTGTGCGATCTCCTCTACTCAACACACACCAGAAGAACTCCTCACAAACCACATCAAACTGATCTCAGTTCATGTGTAGGATTACTGACATGTCTGCATTCAAACGTAAGTGTATGTGAGACCTATAATATGTACATTGGTCTATATCTGTGCCTTGGTCCTTTTTGATTACAATGTGTGTGTGTTTGTTTGTGTGTGTGTGTGTGTATGTGCGTGCACTTCCCCGTTGCTCAAAGAAAGGTAGAAGAAGATTGGAGAGCGCAATGCACACTGGGATTTCACCACGACCGGAGGCTGAAAACTTCACCTGCGAGAGCAAAGGAAGGACAGAGTGAGGGAGCCATGGAGAGAGGAGAGGAAGGACAGAGTGAGAGAGTGAGGAGAGGAAGGACAGAGTGAGGGAGAGGGGAGAGCAAGGACAGAGTGAGGGAGAGAGGAGAGGAAGAACAGAGTGAGGGAGAGAGGAGAGGAAGGACAGAGTGAGGGAGAGGGGAGAGGGGTTTGGGGACAAATGTAATGAGAGAAGGGGAGAGGGAGAGAGTTTGTTATGACATGTCTATAGTCTTCCCTTTCCCTGTAGCCACTTTATCCCCCATGCTTTCCCATCAGCCCCTAATGTGCCATAAGAATTGGGGATTTTTTATGCTCCTTTATGTATCACAGCTTTTTACAGTGGAGATCAAGTACATGATTTGCCATGATAGCTTCTTAAAGTAGCAAGGTGCGTTGTTCAGTAACAACATCAACTATGTCACTTTATTGGAATGAATGTGACCATGTCTACATGTATGTTGCTTAGTATCTAGTGTCTCATGAGGAGGATGGCCTCTGACAATGGGAATAGCAATCCACCTGTTATACAACAGTGAACCAGAAATGACTGAATCATAGCAATAAGGTATCCCTCATGTGGATTTCATTTCCAATTAAAAATACATGTCAGAATTATTTTGTACAAAATCAGTTTGTCTTTATGGTTGGTTGCAATAAACTGTCTTTGCAACAGGAATAAATACTGGTACTCAGGTTAAACGTAAAGAGGTGTCCAGGGCATGCTACATAAACATGTGAAATATCCAATAGTGTCATTGTTGTCATTTGGGAGGCCTTTTGTGTTTTTGTATGTGTGTCTGTGTCTGAGTGTGCGGCTGTGCACGCATGTTGTACTTCCATCTCTGACCACGGCAAGCACACAGGTTCCCAACATGCATAACTTTCTGGCAGTTGCAGTATAGTAATTCTGGGTGACAGTCTCCCTTAGTGCAGAAATAACCTAAACTGATGTCGCTGCTCTTAATTGAATTAAATTTAAGTAATTATAATACTGTTATTTTTTTGTTTTTCAATGACAATACCTTTATTATTCTTTTATTCAAATTGAGATGAAGTGTCTCTACTGATCTAAGGTCAGTCTGGTGTTTAAATCTGAGCCATATTATTTGATCTTCTGAGTCTGTGAGACCTCTTTCTGAACACAGAAACAGCAATATTTCACCCAGAATTCCTATAGTTGAAGACCGATTTCCAATCAGCAAGAGGCAATGCTAATCGCCATGACAACCACATACCATTACCTCAAAACACTGGCCGGGGTAGAGAGAACGGGGAGAAAAGGGGTGGAGAAAAGAGGGGACTGAAGGGGGGAGAATTGGAGAGAGAAGAGTGGGGAGTAGGTGAGAGAGCAAGGGGAGCCTCAAAGTTAGAGAGAAGGGGATAGTAAAGGAGGGATAGTGATAAAGAACTTGAGAGGAAAAGAGACCGGTAGAAAAAAAGGGGGAAATTGACACCAATCAGAACATCAGACCAGTCCACAGTCTGACCAATCCGAAGCCCTGGACTCACAGCCCATCAATCAGAATCCAGCTTAGAAAAGTTGAATGGCATCACAGATCCATTTCAATAGTTAAAACTAGCTTAGTCTCTTTTCTGTCAACACTGATCTGCTATTTTAACACCACAACGTTTTCACATAATTTATCATCATGTCCGAATGGAGATAGTTAGGCTGGGCTGAGAGGGGGTCATTTTAGGGCTCTGTTCAGAATGTGGAATGGTTCTGATTTCTGTACAGATTTGATCCACTCTGCCCTTCATCTGTACTTCAACATTTCAAAATAACCATCCTACCACCCACCGATGGGCATATGTGTGTAAACTCATCCCCTAGCTCACTGGAAATGAAATGGCCTGAGTGCATGCGCACATACAGAGTCACACACATATTCCAGTCTCCTTACCCACCTGCATCTAGTTTTAGCCTATAATGATGATACATTACGAACACCAAAAATAACATTACAGAAACTGATCAAAAACAAAACTGCAAAAAACAACTACCATTGATACAGAATTTATCCAAATATCCAATACAGTTATCCATCAGTCAATGCGGATATTCTTTCAAA
The DNA here is from genome assembly GCF_011004845.1 of Esox lucius. Classification (NCBI taxonomy): domain Eukaryota; kingdom Metazoa; phylum Chordata; class Actinopteri; order Esociformes; family Esocidae; genus Esox; species Esox lucius. The sequence continues at coordinate 28,577,651 of NC_047588.1, read as the reverse complement.
TAATTTGTTACTTAATCAGATCCCAATTATTGACAGTTATTGATCAGTATATGCACAGGTCAATACAAAAAAAGTCAAAATGCAACCAATCACAGTTTGTGGTCACCACGGCAACAGGGCATGCAGGTCAGCCCATGGCTGGTTGCTTGGAGTGACTGAGCAAACAAAATAATCGCCAAGGGCAACCAACACAAGCAATCAACCTTCACACCAACCCAGACACAGGCCAACCAATCAAATTACAGCAACCCAGACACAGGCCAACCAATCAAATTACAGCAACCCAGACACAGGCCAACCAATCAACTTACAACAACGTGAGAGGAAGGGGGGATTCAGGGCTTTATCGGTCGCTAGGTAACCATTGCCATAGCGATGGAGTCCCCGTGAATTATGATTGGACAGGAGGGTCTTGGGTGAGGTATGTTGTTGTTTCAGGAAAATATAAAAGAAAACAGCAGCAATAAAAATTGAAAAATGTAAAGAAGGATAACAATATTTTAGTAATTTAGTTTTGATTAATTTGTCTGCAATATCTCTAAATTATTGAACTAACAACAAAACATTTATTATTATTTGATTTATATAATATACTACATTTGAACTAATTATTTAAGATCCTGCCCACTCTCCTACATATAGCCTTGTTCCACCAATCAGCTTTTTGGAAGGCTATGACTGACAGTGGCCTGCAGAAACTTAATTGTCATTCATTCCAGTTTTCTACCCAAATTGAGCTATCCCCCTTCTTATCCCGCACTTTTCCCCTCTCCCCATTTGACTCGTCCCATCCCTCTAACCCACAACCTCACACTCTCTCCCTCCACATCTACTGTCCTCCCTCTCTCTTCCCCAGTCCCTCTAATGTCTCACCTCTCTCTCTTCTTCAGTAAGGGCGGTTGGCATCTTTAGGTCGTTTGAGCTGGACCTTGAGTCTCTTCATGCCGATCTGGAAGCCATTCATTGCCTGAATAGCAGCCTGGGCACTGGAGGGGTTGTCAAAACTCACAAAACCTGGAGGGGGAGAGGGAGAGAACAGAGAGAGAACATGACAATATAACATCACATTGTTTTATTACAATGGTCATAACATGGCAACCAGCAATAGACTAACAATCATGTACCATAGCAACAGAGTAACAATTATGTATCATAGCAACAGAGTAACTACCACGTATCATAGCAACAGGTGGAATTGCAATTCTCTCCTTCTCACGAATCGCCTTCCATATATTCCTATTTCCTTTTTCTTGGATACACACAATTCAACCATACCTGCCTCTCTCCCTCCCTCCCCTCCACCCTCCCTCCAACTCTCTCTGTCTTACCAAAGCACTTGCTCTGGTTGGTGGCACGGTCTACAAAGACTTTAGCCGAGATGACGTTTCCAAAAGGCAGAAACATCTGAAGCATCTCACTGTCACTGAACTCCTGAGGCAGGTGGTAGATAAATATATTACAGCCCTCTGGACCTAGAGCAGGAACACACACACACACACACACGTTAGTGTCTGCGACTGAGAGACATACAGACATTCCTGAGAATCTGTAATTCACATAGACAGAACACTAATGTGAGACACACTCACAACAGGTGTTGTCTGGGATACAGGAAGTTACATCACCTTCTCGCTGCTGCTGTTGCTGGGGCTGCTGGTGTTGCTGTGCAACCAGGCTGGGTTGCTGTGGAAATGGCTGACCGACCAATCCGTAGGCAGCAGGGTACGCAGCTATGAGGGGGGGAATGATGACATCAGATGACTGAGACACTGGAGGTGCAAAACCCCCATCCCCTGGACCCCTCCCCACTCCTGATCTGGGATCAGATATGCCTGCATGTGTTCAGCGGTAGTGAAAACCTCTGGCTCTGGAACAGTTGGTCACTGTACTACTCCAGAGCACAGAGGCCTCCACCTGGCAGACAGACAGTCTATATGAGTAGGTTTAGAGGTGGAGGTGAGTGACCGAGGTCTCCACCTGGCAGACAGACAGTCTATATGAGTAGGTTTAGAGGTGGAGGTGAGTGACCGAGGTCTCCACCTGGCAGACAGACAGTCTATATGAGTAGGTTTAGAGGTGGAGGTGAGTGACCGAGGTCTCCACCTGGCAGACAGACAGTCTATATGAGTAGGTTTAGAGGTGGAGGTGAGTGACCGAGGTCTCCACCTGGCAGACAGACAGTCTATATGAGTAGGTTTAGAGGTGGAGGTGAGTGACCGAGGTCTCCACCTGGCAGACAGACAGTCTATATGAGTAGGTTTAGAGGTGGAGGTGAGTGACCGAGGTCTCCACCTGGCAGACAGACAGTCTATATGAGTAAGTTTAGAGGTGGAGGTGAGTGACCGAGGTCTCCACCTGGCAGACAGACAGTCTATATGAGTAGGTTTAGAGGTGGAGGTGAGTGACCGAGGTCTCCACCTGGCAGACGGACAGTCTATATGAGTTGGTTTAGAGGTGGAGAAGTTTTACGTAACCCACCTGTGTAGTGCTGCATGCCTGCATACGCCTGCTGAAGAGGGTCTAGAGCAGCTGCTGGACTCTGAGCTGCAGGGAGAGAGGGAGGGAGGAAGAGAGAGAGGGAGGGAGGAAGAGAGAGAGGGAGGGAGAGAGGGAGGGAGGAAGAGAGAGAGGGAGGGAGAGATGGAGGGAGGAAGAGAGAGAGGGAAGGAGAGATGGAGGGAGGAAGAGAGAGAGGGAGGGGGAGATGGAGGGAGGAAGAGAGAGAGAGGGGGGGTGAATGACACAGAGATCTCAGTATTTTTGTGGTAAGCATCTGTTCTCCTGTCTCGTACCTTGGTATGCGTGAACGCCATTGGTGTATAGTGTTTCTGATGCTTGCTGTCCATTGGTTGGTGGACTGTAACCGTTGACTCCAAGGGGTGGAGGTAGTGATGGCACAGGTGTGGCTGAGATGGTGGGAGGGGTATTCGTACCTGCAAACCGGGATGACCAATCACAATGGAGGAGATATTGTGATTGACAGCTACTAGACTCTATAGTGTATAAGAAAGAGAAAAAGGCAGGGCATGAATGAAGGGGAGAAGCAATGTTTGGTTAGTAGGGCAAAGGGAGATAAAAAACATGCATTTTATTTTGGCTTAGACTTTCCTCTCCTTGTCTCCTTTCACACTGATATTAAAAGATGTGGAGAAAGCAAATTCCCTGCTTTCAGTTATAGATGGACAGCTGAAGTTTCATATAACTTCAGCCAGTGCTTAGTTGCAATTGTGGTACACTGTAAATTATGTTAAGTAGACGAGGAGAGAAAGCCCCTATATACTATTTAGACATTCTTAACAGCGTTTGATACTTATAAAATAGAAAGACAACAATCTTTATCACTAAAGAGCTAGAACACACTCTCCACTAATATGAAAATGTTGCCTTTAAATGTCCATCACTGTAATGCTAAACTTTAGTGAAACAGGTTGAATCCGGCTATTGATTTGCATAGCTTATTAAACATTACATCAGGCCACAGTATTATTAACATATAGTATCCATTAGCATCTGTAAATACGCTGTGTGTGTGTGTGGGTGTGTGTGCATGCGTGTGTGTGGTGTGTGTGTGTGTGTGCGTGCGTGTGTGTGGTGTGTGTGTGTGTGTACCAGAGGAAGCTGTTATGGGTGTGGCGATGATTCCGTTTGCGTTGAGCGCTGCCATCTGCTGCATCTGTAAACTGGCAACTGTTGCTACAGGAGACAAGTACGCTGATTGGGCAACCAGAGCCTGTTGTTGGACCAACTGGAGACAGGAGAGAGAGTGGGGAAATAGGGGCGTTAGAGAGAGAGAGAGAGAGAGAGAGGAAAAGAGAGAGAGAATGAGAGAGGAGGAAAAGAGACAGAGGATGAATAGAGATGTAATTATACGTCCATTATATTAGGTCACAGGGTTAATGGCTGTGTGTTGTGGAAAAGCTGAGGTTACTGGATGTGTATATGCATTTGTGTGTATTGCGTGTATGTGTGTGTGTGTGGGTGTGTATAAATGTATGTATATATGTGTGTTTCTGTTGCTGTGATTATTGTGCAGAGGGGGGCGAATGCTAAATGATGTGCCTATTCAGTAATAACATTAGCACATATTAGGACCTTGAAACTCACCACATCCTCTCATATCCAAAGAACCACTCAGACCAGCAGTGTGTGTGTGTGTGTGGGTGTGTGTGCATGTGTGTATGTGGCATGTATGTGTGTTAGAGTGTATACTCACCGCCTGTGCGCTGACGGCCTGTGTGTAAGCGTTGTAAGCTGGGAAGTTGAGAGTCATTGTGGGGCTGAAGATGCCCAGCTGTGATGCCACCTGCTGCATTCGCCTCAGCCCACGTTCCTTCTCTGTGTCTGCAAACTTCACCACCAAGCTGGATGAAGCACCCTGGCAGGAAACACACACTTGTTCAAGCGTGACCATTTACTGATTTACGTGACTTTGGGCATACAATCAACTGAAAGTTAGAACACTGTTGAGAAACCCTTTTTGATGCTATGGTACTCAAACTAGTCCCATTAGAATGAGTGGCCAAGAGATGTTGCCCAGATAGACACATCTTCTCATATAAGTATGTGGGTGGAGTGACTTACAGGCAGTGTGGATGTGAGAGTTTTTTGTGCGTGTGAATGACTTACAAGTAATGTCTGTGTGTGTTTGTGGATGACTTATAAGCAGTGTGTACTGTAGGTCTGTGTGTTTGTGTGTGTGAATGACTTACAAGCAGTGTGTACTGTAGGTCTGTGTGTTTGTGTGTGTGTGTGAATGACTTACAAGCAGTGTGTACTGTAGGTCTGTGTGTTTGTGCATGTGAATGACTTACAGGCAGTGTGTAGGTGTGTGTTTTTGTGCGTGTGAATGACTTACAGGCAGTGTGTAAGTGTGTGTTTGTGTCTGTGAATGACTTACAGGCAGTGTGTAGGTGTGTGTTTGTGTGTGTGAATGACTTACAGGCAGTGTGTACTGTAGGTCTGTGTGTTTGTGCATGTGAATGACTTACAGGCAGTGTGTATGTGTGTGTTTTGTGCGTGTGAATGACTTACAGGCAGTGTGTAGGTGTGTGTTTTTGTGCGTGTGAATGACTTACAGGCAGTGTGTAAGTGTGTGTTTGTGTCTGTGAATGTCTTACAGGCAGTGTGTAAGTGTGTGTTTGTGTCTGTGAATGACTTACAGGCAGTGTGTAAGTGTGTGTGAATGACTTACAGGCAGTGTGTAAGTGTGTGTTTGTGTCTGTGAATGACTTACAGGCAGTGTGTAAGTGTGTGTTTGTGTCTGTGAATGACTTACAGGCAGTGTGCGACTCCCATGCAGGGTGCTGATGGCAGCCTGAGCTTCAGCATGTCCCTGGTACTTCACAAATGCACAACCTGAAACAAACACACACAGTCAGAATCAACACCGAAGCAGCTAACCTGAACCAACAACATAGACCGTATCATTCATAGTGTGTTTTACCTTTACTGGTGCCATCTGGACCTCGTAGTACTGTGCACTCATCTATGGTTCCGAAGGGCTCAAACAGCCTCTTGACGTCCTCGTCACTCTGCTGTTTACCCAGCATGCCCACAAACAACTTCCTGTCTTCTAGAAGAGTGGAAGACCAGGAGCACAGAGGAGGAGAGATTAGATACCTCTCGTATATACTCTGTTCATTAAAAATGCTATAGTTATAATAAATGAAAACTACTAAAACTACTAAAAACACAGCAACTAAAAAAACAAAAAGCATAACTATTAAAAAAGGAAACAAATATGAGTTGCGATACTGCTACCAACCACCAGGATGCAGTACAACCCAAAGTGATTCCAGTGTAGGAAGAGTGTTTTGGAGGCCTTCTCTGACAATTTACACATTAAGAGAGTTCACTCTGTAGGCAGATCACAGGCTTATGATGTATTTAAGTGAAACCTGTGTTTTGTTAAATAAAGGAACCGTCAGTCTGAATAGAGCCTGAAGTGACCAGGCCTGCTCCAGAGAGTGTTCGGTAATCAGCCTGTATTGGTGTCATTATAATATTGGATGGGTTGTGTTATTGTTTGTATGTGTGTTTTGTGTGTGTTTTACCTCCTCTCCCCTCGCTGTCTGCTGGTTTCACCTGTATGGGTCGGTTCATCTGAAATACAGACAAAGAGGACATGAATACACAGGTGGAACAGCATGCAATCAAATGGCTTAACATGGTCCAGACAAGATACACACAAGATGGAGATTAGCTAAGAATGAACGCAGGATCAGTTTAGATCACCTCAGATTCCTGATCAACACAGATTCAGAGATGAGATCAGCTTTAACTGGTTCATGTACAGAGCATCATCAACGACATGTGATGGGCAGGCTGTGATCTACGCACTGTTACTGAAGCAGACCTTTGTAGAAAGGCTACAGCTTCAAGTCAACCAAACCTAAGGGCCCCTTATGGGACCCCCCCAACAGAAAATTCGGAACATACTCAAAATAGTATTTGCATATTATGAAGGGTATTCAGTGAGATGCACAATATCACTTTTTTTTATTTGTTTTACGGTCAAGTTTCATCAAGGACTGCATCAGTTGAAATACATTTTTTCCTAAGTAATAACTGCATACTTTCTTATTTTCAATAATATAGACGTTTGCTGTGCGTTCATGAAATTTCAAATTAGATGCTCCCTGTCTTTAATTATTTCATAATGACTGCACCTTAAATGCCTTTTATAATACAATGAAATGTCCATTCTGATAGACCTACACAAATGTCCCACCCAGTAAGGTACATTCTATATAAGATCATTATGTTGAACTAGGCTACAGCCTTGATGCAATCCAAGTTTCTTGACATGCAGCTTGACTACTGAAAAAGCCTATCCAAAATAGTTTGGCTGCTTATATTGTGTAGACTACCTGATCTTGCATTATGTATATTATTTTATTAAGCTTATCCTCCAACTATTGTAAAGAACAAGATGTAAACTAGGTAGAAATATTTTAAAGAAAATGGTGTAGATTAGGTAGAATTATTTTAAAGAACAAGGTGAAGACTAGGTTTAAATATTTTTAAGAAAAAGGTGTAGACGAGGTTGAAATACTTTAAAAAACAAGGTGCAAACTAGGTTGAAATATATTGAAGAACCAGGTGTAGACAAGTTTGAAATATTTTAAAAAACAAGGTGTAGACTAGGTTTAAATATATTAAAGAAAAAGGTTTAGACGAGGTTGAAATGTACCACTCTGTGTGTTCTATAAGATACAATACATTAATATGTACCACTGTGTGTTCCACAAGATATAATACATTAATATGTACCACTCTGTGTGTTCTTTAAGGTATAATAAATGAATATATACCACTCTGTGTTCTTTAAGGTATAATACATGAATATGTACCACTCTGTGTATTCTATAAGGCATAATACATTAATATGTACCACTCTGTGTATTCTATAAGGTATAATACATGAATACGTACCACTCTGTGTATTCTATAAGGTATAATACATGAATATGTCCCACTCTGTGTATTCTATAAGGTATAATACATTAATATGTACCACTCTGTGTATTCTATAAGGTATAATACATTCATTTGTACCACCCTGTGTGTTCTATAAGGTATACTACATTAATATGTACCACTCTGTCTGTTCTATAAGGTATAATACATTCATTTGTTCCACCTTGTGTGTTTTATAAGGCATAACACACTATCATTTGTTAGTTCTGTGTGTGTTAGTGTCTGTGTGTGTGTTTCACTGTGTGAGTATGTGTGTCTGTGTGCATGTATGCACGTGTGTGTCAGACTCAAGGCTAGTAACAGGTGGCAGGTGTGTTTACAACATGGCCTTAAAATGTCTAGCCCCTGTCCTCTGCCGCTCCCTCTCTCTCTGTCAAACAAACTCCCACTAACTCCCTATGATTCACACACACACACACACCACTGCACACACACTGGAGTAGTAGTAGGGATTGAGGAGTGATGAGATTAAGGATTACAGCAGCATTTGGGATTAGAATAGAGAGGAGAAGCAAGAGAAGTGTGTGTAGGTTTGTGTGTGTGTGTGTGTTTGTGAGAGAGAGAAAGAAAGAAAGGCAGAAAGAGACAGAGAGATAGTGAAAATAAATGAGAAAATGAAGAGGTTGACGTGAAGAAGACAGCATGGAGAGAGGAGAGGACAAGAAGAGCTAGAGAACGAGAGAGGCTGTGAGAGAGAACAAACTGCCAGGAGGAAGAGACTGAATTAAAGGGGGGGGGGGGCACGACAGAAAGAGAAAGAGAGGGAGAGAAGGAGAAACTGGGAGGGAATGCCTGAAGGCCAAAAACAAACAGAGAAAAAGCCAGGTGGAGGAGCATGAGAAGGATGAAGGGAACATGCAAGTAAAGAAGAAAAGACAGAAAAATATGGACAAACAGAAGGAGAGAGAAAGGATTAAAGATGCCCCTGAGAGAGGATGAGTCAAAGAAAGGAAAGAGAGAAAGAGACTGATCTAGTCGTGACTAGTGCAGCCTCTGAAAATGTCACGACTACAGAGATGCAACGCTTAGTCACACACGCGCGCACGCATACACACACACAGATCTTAGTCATTGCAATGAGACAGCCAATCGGGAAGAGCCAAAGGGATGGAGTAAAAAGAGAGAAATGGTTGGGGCGATAAAGGGGAGGAGGGAGACAGAGAGAGAAGGTAGGTAAGTAAGGCTAGGGGATGAGTACGATGAAGAGGAGGATGACGGAGAGAAATAACAGCAAACCAGATCTTGGTTGAAGAAAGCTTGTGACAGAAGGAGAGAGGAGAGAGGGGAAGGGGAGGGAGAGAGGAGAAGTCAGAGCAAGAGGAGAGAAAGGAGAGGTCTCAGTAATGTCTTTTATGGTTAGCGTAATGAAGGAGTTAATTGAATAGAGGAGGAGATCAGAGAAAGACTGATCCATACTACTGATTTATCTGCTCTTAGCTGTCACCACATGACTGTATTGATCTAACACAAACGTAGCACACACACACACACAATCCAACGTATACCGTATGTCTATGAAGGCTATTGACACCCAGCATAATTCATCATCTGTCCACAAATCCATCCGTCCGTCTTTCAACACATCCCCAGTGTGTCTGTTCAGTCATTAATCAGGCCTGTCTTGTTCATTGATCTGTCTCTGTGTAATGAGCTATAGACCAAGCTGATTGGACCAGGACGTGTGTCCATCCTAACACTCTCTATCCCTTCATCCATCCTCTCCTTCATCCATCCTCTCCTTCATCCATCCACTCCTTCATCCATCCACTCCTTCATCCATCCTCTCCTTCATCCATCCACTCCTTCATCCATCCTCTCCTTCATCCATCCTCTCCTTCATCCATCCACTCCTTCATCCATCCTCTCCTTCATCCATCCACTCCTTCATCCATCTCCCCAGACACCTGGCCCTCTACTGTGTGTGCGTACAGGGTCATGGACAGTGTATGTGTCTAACGTCAGGTAGCGATGGAAAGACAAATGGAAATAAAGAGCTGGGTGGAAAGATTGGCCACTGTGAAAAAGACGAGTGGAGAGGACAAACGGGTAATGGAAAGAGAGATGAACAGAGGGAGGGGTGGAAAGACGAAAAGACTGGTGACAGGTCAAGGTTCCTCAGACACAATGGCACTTCACATCAGCATGGCAACTGCCATGTTGTCATGGCAATCCCATGACGACACGCTCGGCAGGTAAACAAGGATGCCAGTTGCCAGGGGCGACGGCTGTGCTCTTTAGATAAACAAAGAACGAGGCGGAAGAGGGAGACAAGGAGAGGGAGGGAACTGATGGACAGAAATACTCAGAAAAGAGAAAAGAGGAAAAGAAAGAAAAACAAAGAGGCACGAGAGTAGTATTCAGGGGGGGGGGGGGGGGGGGGGGGGGGGGGGGCGACATGGAAGGGAGGAGAGGGAGGAGCAGGGACCAGGGTTGAGTCTATACAGTCTAGTGATTGAAATTCCCTTGAGTAGAGAAATGCTAATAAAATCTAGTTCCTGCTCACCTCACCACTCTCTCCCTCTCTTTCCACATTCCCTTCCTCTCTATTGGTGCTTCTGCACTGAAATGTTTCCCTCCTTCCACCTTTGGGCTCTCAGACATCTCCCTTTATTCCTTCAACTGTCCATACCCAAATAAGTTTCAGTATTTCCACCTTTGGGCTCTCAGACATCTCCCTTTATTCCTTCAACTGTTCATACCCAAATAAGTTTCAGTATCTCCACCTTTGGGCTCTCAGACATCTCCCTTTATTCCTTCAACTGTCCATACCCAAATAAGTTTCAGTATCTCCACCTTTGGGCTCTCAGACATCTCCCTTTATTCCTTCAACTGTCCATACCCAAATAAGTTTCGGTATCTCCGTCTCATACACATTTTATTTATTTCCTTCCAAGACGTCTAATCACTCACGTTCCAATTAGGACTTAATTAACACAAACCATCTGCACACATGCACGCACACACACGCGCGCACACGCACACACACAAAATCTAGTCTATTACATCACACAGACGGCCTGTGTCTCTTCTTCCTACATATGTGGATTCTGTCATCCATCTACATGTGTGAAAACATTAAAAGGAACTGCACTGCATGAGAACCTTTATTTAAAGGACCCGTCATTCAAGGGAGTCCACATCCCCACAGCCCACACACTAACAAAATCCCATACGCATTCTCACACTCTCACACATCATTCTCTCCACCCACCCACCCACTCACACACACACACACAGTTAATCTAACTTCCTGCAGTAATGCTGAGGGGATTTTACTGGGATTTTGGATATTTAATCCTTGGATTATCCAATCAAATGGTATTCTACCCCCTCCCCCTGCCTACGCACAATCATTGGACTGAACCACCACACCACATAATGGAGGGAGTGTCTGCGCGTCTGCGCGTCTGTGTGTGTATGTGTGTGTGTTTGTGTGATGGTGAGAAAGAGGATTACAGCAACGGGAACTCTGTTATCATTTCTGCCTTTTGAGTTTTTCCCACAAGACACTTCACCGAGAGGTCTAAAAATATGACACACCAAACGATGATGAGATGCAGTCACAAACCAAAACACGAACCAGATTGGATTACACACACACAGCCCAACCACACATTGTCAAATGTCCATTTTCCTGCTTTTACCCCCCCCACACACACACTCTAATCTAACATTATTCTTTCTCACCCCTCCCCCTCTGTTGCTCCTTTCTCCTTTCTTTCCCCTCTCTCCCTCTTTCTCTCCCTGTCCCTCTCTCCCTTTTGTTTCTCTCCCACCTCCTCTCTGTCCTGATCCTTCCCTGTCTCTTCCTCTCACTCCCTCCCTCTTTCTTTGTCTCTCACTCTCCCCCGTCTCTATCTCTCTCTATAATCTCTTCCCATAGGGAGCGTAATAACACTGTCCTCTCTGCTTTTCTCTCCGTCTCTTTCTATTAGTGCTCCTCCCTCCTCTGTCCTTTTCATCAGAGTTCCTCCATGGCTCAGAGGCCCACTATGAGCCCATATGACACACAGGCTTATGAATCCACCACTGTTTTACTACATTACAGACATTCTACTCCATCTTGGTTTTGGATAATGTCTGTTATTTCAATTCCCATCTTTTTCAAAACCAGATTAATGGTAAAGACCAAGGTGAACTTATTAAACAACAGATTGAATTGACAAGGACAACACAAAAAGACAATGCCAGCGAGTGAGAAAGTGGAAGATACATTGATAGAAAGCGAGGCGCTTTACACTCTCTCCCCGTCCCTATCACACCACGTTAGTCATCATCGCATCCCCATGGTTACCTAGCAACCTGGCATCTCGCTCTTCTCCGTTGCTAAGCAACGGGGCCTGAAAACATGAAGCTCCCCCTTCTCTCATCCCTTGTTTCCTCCTCTCTCATTCCACCTTTCCTCCATCCCTCTCTTGTCCCTTGTTCCCTCCACTCTCACCCCACATATCCTCTCTCCTCTCTCACCCCTTGTGTCCTCCCTACCTCTCCATCACCCCTCGTTTCCTCCCCATCTCATCCCTCTTTCTTTCTTTCTCCTTCACTCTCATCCATTTTTTCCTCCCTACATCTCTCATCCCTCATTCCCTCCCTCTCACTCATCTCTCAGTCCCTCCCTCCTTCTCTCGTCCTTCGTCCCCTCCCCTCCTCTCTCTTATCCCATTCTTCACACCTGAGAGGTCTGCCCTCCTTCTCCGCTTCATCCTTTATCTGCCAG